>NC_139672.1:11430337-11440337 GCF_951799395.1 Argentina silus | reverse complement strand
TTCTCCCTCGGTCTGTTCTGGCAACAGAACTAAGCAGCACAAAAAGTCCAAGTCAAATGCGCTGTAACAAGCAGCCTTGTGATTAATTTGTGTGTTGTGCCTTGACTTCGTCGGGCCTGACAGATCTTGTAATGAAGCATAAGAATGGTCCGGATTCTGCTACACTACAGGTAGACCAACTTGAAGCCTGGAAGGATCCCGACAGGGGAGGCTGGTGGAGGTCGAAATCGGCGGAGGGGCTCATTGTAAGGCATGGAATGGAATGAGGAGCGGTATCCAACACGTGTGGTTGATACCATGTGCTCATTCCATTCCATGCATTACAATGAGCCCCTCCTCCGATTTCTACCTCCACCAGCATCAACTGGATGAGGAACTCAGCTGATTACAAAAAAAAAAACGGAAAAACGAAAGAACGTATACATGTCGGCTTGATAAAATAAACAAATATGGCACGGAAACTCATCAATCACAATAGAGTGTAACGTAGGGAGGGTGGGCCTGGACGACATATTCTTCTTTTTTTTTTCAAAGACTCAATCTATAACAACAATCTATTTAAAGATCGGGTAACAAAAGTTGAGGTGGCCTGTTTCCCGCAGTAACAAGAGTGGTATTCATCAAACTGAAGGTGAGCATGTTGGGGGTCCCGGGTCGAATATTCAACAGGAGGTGGAGGAATTGCGAATTTTGTTGAAATATTCACTTGTGCTAATCAGAGCCAACCAGGGAGGATGTGGGGAGCTCCTGGCCTGCACCTGATTACCACCAAATGGGCCAGCAGCAGCAGCAGCAGCAGCTGGGCCCAGGGACACTGGTGGGGGTCAATGCACAGCTGAGGGGGGAGGGAAGAAGGGAGGGAAGGAGAGAGGGGGTGGAAGGATGGGAGACACTACGGGGGCTCTAGGGAAGAGGGGGGGGGGTGGAGAGGTAAAGAAGGGGGCAGAGGGAAGGGTGATAGAGGGAGAGTGACAGAGACAGACAGAGAGAAAGAAACAGGGTTTCTCGCACGTTGTATAACCTCAACATTGGACTAGCAGCTGTAGATCTCAGGCAAGGTGCCCTTTGTGTTCAATCATCATCTCTCTTCTTGAGATCCTGCGAGGCATTGAGCAATTAGGGACTTCCCACGCATCTGGATATATCAGAAAGAACTCTGTGCTCCATTCAAGTCCCATCGCCAGAGAGAAATGTGTCCCCAATGTATAAGCTATCTGTCTGAAGTATTATGTGTGGAGGACAATAAGTGCAACTTCTAATTGCTTGGTTAGGGTCTGGCTTACTTTAGTGTCAAATCTCCTTTTTGCTCCAAACTTCATCCATTTGCCTTAATAAATTCAACCTCTAGTATCATTATCGCGTAGCCGCTCTCCCTCTTCCTGCCTCTTTGCCCCTGGATGTATCTCTCACACACTCATGTCAGTTCATTAATCCTGACTGCACCAGAAGAATGCTGTTTTTCTTCCCCTCACATGATTGGTCGTGACAGAGCGAGTGAGCCAGTGGCTGCTGAGAGATAGCGAAGGGGGGATTTTTACCCCGATTTTTTAACTCTGTCCTCATCTCAGCTCAGCACATCGCTCAACTCACTCTGCCAAGTTTAAGTACATGACTCAACATTGTGACATCCTCCGTGATTTATCTCTCTCTTTGTGTCTCGCTCTCTCTCTCTCTCTTCTCTCTCTCTCTCTGTGTGTCTCTCTCTCCCTCTCTCTCTGTGTCTCTCTCTCTCTCTCTCTCTCTCTCCCCCTCCCTCCCTCCCTCCCTCGCTCTCTCTCTCTCTCTCTCTCTCTCTCTCTCTCTCTCTCTCTCTCTCTCTCTCTCTCTCTCTCTCTCTCTCTCTCTCTCCCTCCCTCCCTCCCTCTCTCTCTCTCTCTCTCCATCTCTCTCTCTCTCTGTCTCTCTATCCCACCGTGGGTCTCTCCCTCTGCTTTTCAGATATGTTTTTAACACAGTCCTGCTGTACAACCTTTAAAAGGCCAGTGATTTTTACAAGGCAATAAAAAGTCAAACAGGTTCTACTCAGTCCCTGACCTGCGGCTTTACACTACTGATTTCAAATAGCTTCAGCAGCAACAATGTCACATGTGCTGTGGCGTATACTAGAATGTTTGTCTTTCTTTATGGAGTTTTGTTTGAAGCTGTATTATCTGTCTGGATTCGTAATAAAAATCTATTGAGGGTCATTTGGAACTATTTTTCTACCTCTGTTTTTCTTCTTCTATCACCAAATCACATATCACAATTACAATGACTATATTTCCATTGATTTATGCATGCTTTGTGTTTTGTAAACGTGTAATGTCTTCAAGACTGTGTCATCTAGTGCCATGTCAAACTGTGCAGTGCTTATCAACAGACATTTCCCAAAATGAATAGAAATGAATAATATCCCAAAATATGTATTGTATTTGTTTAATACACTGGGCAGGAGCACATCGCACTGCCTGTGACCTCATAAAGATCAACGTGAGGGTTTCACAGCGAGAGAAGGAAATGTAACAATGTAACAATAAGATTGTTCCGAGCTTCCTTTAACATGAAAGTCACAGGGAAAGAAACCGGGCTATTCTGGGCCTTAAAAGGCTCATTTCTTGTCTTATTTTAAATGTGTTTATTTATAAGGGGGATATTTTTTAGTATTTTTAGACTTAAATGAAAGGCGCCTGGGAGGACACAGGTTTGAAGACCGGTGAATTCACATGAGGAGTGGAGGCGCATGCAGCTGTCATGCCACACACACGCACACACACACACACACACGCACACACACACACACACACACACACATACGCACGCGCACACACGCACGCACACATACACACACAACGGGTTTCTCTCACCCAATTAAAATTCTTTATGACACGTTATCAACTACGACGCAACATCACAACATCCGGGGCATGTACTTTTGCAAACCGTACAAAACCACCTCCGGTCATGATTCTGCTTGTGATAATAGCTCCAGATGCCCTTCATGTTCTCTGGAGCAGTAAAGTCCTTTCTGTGATGTGAGTGTGTGAGGCCAGGTGAGATATGTTTCCCCTCCTCTCCCTATTTCCTGTCTCTCCTTAAAAGCAGGACAGGTGAGGCTGGCGTGCCCCACTTAAGATAAGTGGATTACTGTACATAGCCAGTATCCAAGCCTTGCAGAGACCGTATCAATCAGCAATAGAGCAGCTTTGATTACATGTCTGTACACTTATAGGAAGGCGGGGGCAGAATCCTTCAGGCGTGGCCCAGCAGCAAGTTGCCTATGCATTTAAATGTTTTGCATTTGTACACTTCACAAAATCAACTGTATTATGTACTGAATTATATAACCTGCACACTACTTGTAAACCTTTTACAAACCCTTTATAGCCCTTTATACGCTACATAAGGAGTACCTTATAGTAAAGCGGTTTTGGAAGGTGTAGTGATTGTTTTTGTTTAAATTAGTTTATCTTTTTTGATATGAATCCAGATGGAAAGAGTAAGATTTGAGGTATGTAGGTATGCAGAAAAACTCAAAATGTTGGAGACAAAGGCTTAGATTCAACCTCAACATCTGGAGATCACAATGCGTCCCGTGTGAAAGAACACACAAACACATTTAACTTGTGTCTGTCTCAAGTATCGTTCTTGGCGATGAATACCCAGTGCTGACATGACACTGCCCCCAAAGAGAGAGAGAGAGAGAGAGAGAGAGAGAGGGAGAGAGAGAGAGAGAGAGAGAGAGAGAGAGAGAGAGAGGCTAGTGTGTGATATCTGCCAGAAGTTGACCTGGCTGCCCCAACTTCAATCCGCCCCATTTTTAAGTCTTCAATGACTTATTTTCACTGTGGTTACATAATTGCGAAGAACGCAGGAATCAGTGCAATTTGTTTGGTCTAACTTCTTCAAGCTTTCGCGGAACCAGACTTTCAGCTGTTCATAATCCCCGATGTGTTTTTTTTTTCTTTTTTTTTCTCGCCCATGTCGAGGGAGAAGGTTAGTAAGTGGGGATATAACTGAGGAATAACAACATCAACACTCACTTCCACAGCGATACTGATGGGTCTGCCCATAAAGCTTATCTTTAACATATGCTTCAAGAAGCAGTGTCTTAATGCCTAAGGGGTTGTTTTGCTCATGAGTATCCATGACTTGATAATGTTTTATATACTGCACCTATATATACACCTTGTGCTTTACATTTTGGTTTTTAATCACCTGTGTAGTATCTTGAAATGACCGTTGAAATGATCCTTCAAAGTGAAACTAATTCATTTAATGAATGAATTACTTTTGTTATAAAAACAGAACATTTGGATGTACCAAATGTTATCCTTTCTTGGAATTGAGAAGGGTAATGTCTTTGGAAACATTTGGAGAACATTGGCAAGGTTCCATGTTGAGGAAAATGGACACACTACAGATGGAGCCAAATATATTGCGCGTGACGATGCAGCAATCGTGCATGCTTCATTCGTGCCCCTGAAGTCGCAGTGAATTTGAGGCGAGCTAAAACTGACTTTGTGCACACACTGACCTTGGTTTCTAGATGGTGCTAGTAAGTCCTGCTTAAGCTGGTTTTCTATAACAAATGCAATGGTATTAGAATTGAAATTCAAATGTGAATATTCAGTTCCTATTTTGGCAGCCTGAACATTTTATTTCCTGTTTTGGCATTTTTTTCACAGTTTATTTCCTATTTTTCTGTAATATTCCGGCTTATCGTCATTGTACTCATGCCATTCTGTCTGTCTAGGCTATGATTTGTCTGAGAAGATGCCAAGATTGGATTAGTTTTACAACATATAGTATTTGATTCATGTAGGTACTGTAACTGCATGATAGGCCATTACAGAACAATACAGAATGCTTGGCATACGCATCGATCCATTATTTGGGCAAAGCCAAGGAGTTGTCATAGGTACCCATTTATTTATAAGTCTTTCTATCTTAGCCCACTCCTTAATATCTCCACTACAGACTGCAACCTAGCCTAAAGGCCACACTTCCTTGCCTGTCACTCATTCCACTTTCCTGCCGCCAGCGTCTGCTTAAATAAAGGTCAAATAAACTGCTATCACTACTGAATCTGGACTTTTGGCATGGGCCTTTCCCGCCTAAGCGGAAACAATTTTTTTTGTTATTATAGTCATCCGTATTTTTAAAATGACTTCACATGCAGATGTACACAAAGTGCTACACAAAAAAAGAAAACAAAATATGATATGTAAATAGAGCATAATTCATAGCATTACTTTTGTCAGTAATAATACAAAAAATAGCCATGAAACGAAATAAGTCTTGCTTTTGTGTTCTGTGATCCTCACCTTTAATTGCCTCTTGGTTTACTAACATAATAGAACCCACACAGACATTTCAATCCATAAACCACACATTTTGTTGAACATGTTATTTTTCCTTTGACCTTCAACCTTTTTCCAGTGTGGACAAACATCTAAAGAGTATTTCTAGTGCAGGTTTTTTCCTTCATAAATGAGCTCTTTTAACCCTGCACCCGAATAAATTATCAATATCGAGTTGAGCATGGCATTCCCAAACTTTACAGCAATGATATGACACCTACAGTATATGAAAGTGATTCATTTGTAGCCAACTATGAGCCATGATACGCTGGACAGGGGTGAAAATAAATGTAAAAATACAGACAGTTACAGTACTGTAGGCAACTACAAATCACTCTGGATACGAGCAGTAAAACAGTGAAAACATAATTTTATATGTTTACAGATTAATATTTGCAAATGTTATTTTATGATATTATAGCCTACAGAATAATATTAAGCATGTCAACAGGACAGCTTACTTTCACTGATCCATAGACTGCTGTGCAATAGGCAACCAATACTGCACACTCAAGGAAAACCTTGCACTTGGACAATGAATTAAGTTGTCGAGCTGTCTACATTTTCTGATTGCTCTTTGCGTGCTTAAAATGTTGTACTGAAAAAGGTTAAATCCATGCTCCTTCTGCTGGATGCAAACAGAAGTACACCTTGGCATGCAAGGAGGAGTTTTAAATGATCTCAAGTATGTTCAGGCTCTGCTGAGCTTCCTGGAGCATTCCGGCTATTTGAGTAGCGCTGCAGCCCCATGTATGGCTGTCGGCGGGAATTTCCACGCAATCTATCTATCGATGGCTCCATCTGTAGCTGTGGTGTGTTGTTATGTGCACTGACAGTGCAATCAGGGATGGAATTTAGGCTGTCAACACCATGGTTCCTCCACAGCATTTCATTCACACTACTAAACATTTCACAATGTCCAGTCGATGATGACACGGATAAGGAAAGTATAATTGTGCAAATCATCATGAGATGAAACTATAAGTTCAAAAGGTGCATGCGTTTCATAAATCAACTAATTTGCCCCAGTCATCAACCTAAGACAACAAGGACTTAATAAGTGATTTGTTAAGTAAATAGTTTATAGCGAAATTGTGTACTGTGTACTGTGTACCGTAACAAACAAAGGATAAACATAGGACAGAGTTAGAATTAAGATCCTGTCAAGCTGGATTCATGATCTGAATTTCAACATTGTGATAAATGTTTTCTATTCAGGATCCAGTTACTAAATGCCCCCTTAAAGGAATGTGTTATTGTGACATCCAGAAACAAGCAGTCAACTTCCTTTTTCTAATAAAGGAAAATATGACAGGCATTTCTGTTGCCTCCCACACATTATTTGTTGTCCTTTATTCCCGGGGCGCGTATAAAAGAGAAAAAATGAACGTGATATCTCTTTACATCTCTTGGCTTAATGCTCTCCGGTGGCTTAGGAACCCCCACATCCCCTGCCCCCCCCCACACACCACCCCCCCACAAAAAAAGAAAGTTTAAAGCTTCTGGCTCAGCTGGGTTCTCCCTTTGTACGCTGAATGTTCAAAGTATTACACTGTCACTAATCATCCATGTTACAACATCTCGAGCAGCGAGGGCTCTCTCTCCGACTCCGCCAAACCATTATGGTGCCACGGAGTTGAAGGAATAGTCCACTTTGATCTCTTCAGAGGAGGGCTATGGAGACATCTTTCAGCCTCTCTCTCCCTCTCTCTCCCCGCCTCTCCTTACTCCCTCTGGTGAGAGACTTTAAACAGTAGGCTGGAGGCCGTTATTTTGGGAGGGCGGCAGGCAGACGGGGCGAGGGAGAGAGAGGGGCGGGGGCGAGAGATGAATAATATCTTGTACTCCAGGTCCCGGACGGCTCCCCCAGCCCATCAAACGAGTAACAAATGCAGTTACAGACCCATAAAGAATGGAAGGGAGGGGAGAGATGAAGAACGAGAGGGCAACATTTTTCTGACACAGTTTTACGGCGATGCTTATTCCAGGGAGCAGTGTTTGGCCCTCTCCCCCCCCCCCCCCCCCCCCTCCTCTCCTCCCCTCCTCTCTTCCCCTCGCTCCCAGCCTCCTTTATCCGTCCTATCTACACATTCCATTTGGGCCAGAGGGGCGCAGGATACAAGGATGAAGTGGGTGAAAGGCCTGAGAGGAGGAGAGAGAGAGGGACAAAGAGGGATGGAAAGATGGGGTGAGGGGAGGCCTAAAAACATATTTTATATTCCTATTTTATAGGATTATGTTGTTATTTATAGGAAGAGTTGAGCTGCAGAGACAATAAGGATGAGGCTTAAAGGGGTAGATCACTCAAATTACAAAATCACACAAGGACAAACATCAATCCTCTGTTTATTACTAAAAAATCAATGCAAGTCAATGGACCCTAAATTAGCATGTTTGAAATGTCATGCTCAAATCATCTCAGTCATTTAAATCAGGTAATTGAGTCTTTTCAGAGAATTTGAGATAATTTGGACATGACATTGCCCAGATAAACAGAACCAAAGTGTTGATTGAAGTCTGACTCATTTCAGGAGCCAAATATGTGATTTTGTAATTTGGGTGAACTATCCCTTTAAAGGGATTGATATTTGTTAACATTCTGCCAGATGTGGCCTGGGGTGGTCCGGTGGTCTAGCACCACAGCCTACAGTGCACACATATGCCCATGTCACCATGGGATCGAATCTGGCCCATGCCCTGCTGACATACCCTTACTTCCTGTCTTTTTCTACCGTCTGTGTTCAATAAAAACAGAAAAAATATATGAGAGTGGGACTGCCCCATTCCAAAAAATAACCTTAAAAAACATCAAGCCACATATATGGTATTTGCCATGAGTAAAATTGTCAAGTTCCCTCATAAATTCTTTATTTTCTCAATATAATATAATAATAATATATGTCATTTAGCTGACGCTTTTATCCAAAATGACTTACATTGCAGTGAGTGCATACATTTTTCAGTATAGATGATCCCATTCAGAATAAAACCTTTGCAGAAACACGTCTTATGCACAAAATATGTTTATCAAGTATTCATATTTCTGATCATACCACAGTGGCTTTGAATTCAAATGAATAAATATTACAACCAAACTACTTTGATTTTATCAACAGAAAACAATCGTGAAGTCAGAGCAAGAGAACGTATGATTTAAGAGATAAGAGTTCCAACTGAAATATCAGGTACGCAGACAACATTAGATAAATGCCTAAAATGACTTGGATTACTATGCAAGGCATGTTCGGCAGTAACACAATATGGAGGCGTAATACGATATTATTGAAACAACAATAAACGCCAGGGCAGAGCTTAAAAACAGTAGTTGATGCGGGACAGCTGACAAGACTTGTCTCTTAATTTGAAACGAGTCGTATTAAAGCGACTAGCTTCTGACCTCCGAGTGGGTGTGTGGTGCCGCACGTCGGTAAAATGACTGCGGATTAACAGCCTCCGTGGCAACTTTTTTAGTCTAATTTTGAAACCATAACTGTCTGAGTGCACTTAGTCAATCGTTCAAAACGTCTTTATAAAAGCACCGCAATCTTTATTGAGCTACTGTAGAGCAGTCAGACCAGAAGCAAAACCGTAACATTCTACCATGTACCGTACTTAATGTGTATTTATTGTGATCGTCAGTAGTGTAAGCCATAGAGTTAATCAATTATTTTATTGAACACCAAATTTGAACACGTCTGAACTGAATCTGCTCAAGTCTTTAGCTGATTGCTACACTGTACATTAGAGTCCAGAAAAAAAAAAATAGAATTACCTTCTGAATGCAAACTCCAACCAGGCCATGATGGTCCTATGAAACATATACATTAGTGCAAACAATACTGATGCATCATCTGCCCACGTATTATGCCCCTCTGGGCTAAATCACCTGACCAATAATCAGGAGACAATGACCCATGACCCTGCCCAAATAAATCTGCCTGTTCCTCCACCTCTCCACCCCTCTCTCCCTCCATCCATCCATCCCTCCCTTTGGCATCTCCCCCGCGTTTTCCAGGCAGGAGGGAAACAGGGCTAATGGACAGGAGTTCAGTGTCCAGTGTGTGTGTGTGTGTGTGTGTGTGTGTGTGTGTGTGCGTACGCGCATGCGTGTGAGAGAGCTAGAGAGAGATTGTGTTTATGAGTGTCTATGTATGTGTGTGTGTGTATGTGTGTGTGTGTGTGTGTGAGAGACAGACAGAGAGAGAGAGAGAGTGTGCGTGTGTGAGAGAGAGAGTGTGTGTGTGTGTATACTGTGTGTGCAAACATGTGCTGTCGTTGATTAATACTGAGCCAGATAGCTGGCCCTGTCCCTCTTCATTTCTCACCAGACGGGGAGCGATGCCCGTCTCGTCTCGCCCCGTTTCATATGGCACCCTGGCCCTCACATCATTGCCTCATCACCGTCTCCCCAGACTGTCTCACTGTGCTGGTTACCGCCGCAATGAATCACCCCACGAGACCATATAGGGCAGTTGTCCTCTTAGCTCCGTACAACACGAATACAATACTCTCACTGAGTTATGTGTCTGCTCAGATAAAACACTTAAAGATGCCCCCCCCACCGCACCCCCCCACAAAGAAAAATACATTTTTCAAATGTCTTATAAGAACAGTGTGATCAAACTCCATTTTTAGGTTAATTAAAAGGTTTTTAATCCAGT
>NC_139672.1:11417837-11425337 GCF_951799395.1 Argentina silus | reverse complement strand
AACATGGGGACTACAACAAAGGATAGTCAGGACATATCCGCATGCTGTGGAACACTGTTGTTCTAAAGTATCTTCTCAGGCCGAATCCAGATTGTATCAACAGGTTGGGAATACGACCGAAGTGAAGGGAAAAGGAGATGGTCAAACACCTGCTAGAGATCCCATACTCCCGTAATGTGCTTCAGCTGTGGCTCTGCTTTTATCTCCACCGTGCCAAACATGGTCACAAAGGAAGCCTTTGTGGCAATTTTGCGGCTTTAATCAATGCATGTTGCTCTAATTCAAACGCCACACTACTGCCCATCACGCTACAATGAAAGTCCCATGGTGTCTGTGTTCAACGTTGGAGGTACACACATTCACACATTCATAGTCATATTTATGTTTCAACTTTTGTATCTAATTCCTCACTATATTCACAGATTCAAAGTGATACTGATATTACACTGATATTGCACCTAATTAATAGAATTCAACAGCGCATTACTTATTTTTATTATGATGATAAATGTATTGATTCAACACTGGAATTTATATTTTCTTTGTATGCAGTAATACGTTATTAGACTACATTGATTTGAATGTAATGACAGTCAATTTAAATAATCACACTTCAACTGTAACTATACCTTAATACTTATACTTAATAATATAATAGGGACTGTTTAAAGCTGATAATTTCACAGTTAATAACACATTTGTAATGTAATTGTAACCAAATTAGCACAATTTGTATTAATGCTTTTAGAAGTATGGACAATTACTATTTTAACTTTTTAGTAAAATACAGGAGGAGATTGTATTTTCTAAATATACACAATATATGCTAATGATGCAATGATTTTATTAGCTTTTACATCACTTTTTAATGTTGCCACCATTAACAATATATATATATATATATATATATATATATATATATATATATATATATATATATATATATATATAAATATATAAATATCATAGATATTACCATAGTTTCCCCTTTTATTTCTAAAATGTTGGAGAAAAAACACTGGAGAAAAAGTTGCTTACGGTATTCAAAATGTGCAATCAAAAGTTAGCATTATGTAAATACAGTACAGTATAATGCAAATCCAAAATATTAGCATATTTTTAAAGTATCTTTCATGATTCAAATAAATCAAATATTTTTTTGTATGTGCCAAGAAGAGCATTTATTATGTCTGCCTCTTCCTAACTGTGCAATGCAAATAAACTACCAAATGATAGGAAATGTGTTTTATCACAAACTTTATACATTTATTGTTATCTAACACAGTTAGATACTAACCCTACCTCCGCATCCTGTTTCCTGTCTTGTCCCGCAACAATGTCACTCTTCCCAGACGAAGCTTAATCTAAAAACAATAATATTTATCTGCCTAGAACTGCCATGGTTTGCCAACGTAAATGTAAAAGTAAAATTAGGCTGCAGTCACCTTGTCAGTGGCCAGTTTTGTCTCTTCAAGAATTTGCTAGTGGGAAGGAGTTATTATTGGACTTACAGGGGAGAGTGTGGAGATCGGGCAGCTTGTTTTTCTGGTTCGGGGTTGGCTTTTGGAGAGATCAGTGGACTTGCTATTTGATTTTTTATTTGGGCTAGGAATGGGAGAGTTAAGTGGCGGGCCTGGTTGCTTGTTTTCTGGCCTGGGGGCCAGCTTGGGGAGGACTGAGAGCCAGGGTGGTCCCGTACAGCACTGTTGCCTCTGTATTACCCGCCACCCAACACCCACCCAAGACCCCTCGGACCCATTTGTGTAACTTGTTACGTTTTCTGTTGATAAACTGACATTCCAATAGATTTGCTTTGGCCAGGAGCCTAAAGTCCGATACTGAAGCTTGTAAATTAAAAGTGTTGTGTAATGGGGTTGGGATCATGGGTGAAAATGGATCGCTTTGACTTCTCGTGTACGATGCTTCTGGACTTTATTCTCCCACGGCTGGACCGAGGAAGGAGGGGTAGTGGTATGATGTACAACTGTGGCCGGTATTTAATCAAACTCACTGACTAGGTTTTCAGGATCAGTCAGAGGAATATTTGGTCTTGTGTATTTCCTCTCTTCACGAGGAATGTTTGGAAGGAATCAACAACACAGTTGATTGGTAACAGAGCAGAATACAACACTCTTGGAAGCCAAGCTGGATGAAGGAATTGGTGTTGATGGAGACGGTCACAAGACATGGAACGAACAGAGTGTTACATTGCAGCTCACACACACACACGCATGCGCACACACACACACGCACGCATGCACGCACAAACGCACATACACGCCTACTTTTGTCCACCCAGTGGGAATGTGTTTTCCTAGATCATTTGAAGCCGAAATATTTGAGCTGCATGAGTTCTCTTATGAAGTCCTGCCAAGAGGGAGTAAGGAAATGCTGAGACCCTACAGACAACAGCTTCCAATTCCCAGAATACAGCAGGGCCCAAACACCCACTTATGTTCCAGATCACAATGAGGCAGAGGAAACCGAAATGTTCAGACAAATAAATGCGTCACAGAGTGGGACAG
The DNA here is from genome assembly GCF_951799395.1 of Argentina silus. Taxonomy (NCBI): domain Eukaryota; kingdom Metazoa; phylum Chordata; class Actinopteri; order Argentiniformes; family Argentinidae; genus Argentina; species Argentina silus. Next base: position 11,422,812 of record NC_139672.1, on the reverse strand, counting down.
GAACTTTCGACATGATACAAGAAATCACTGTGGGATACAACATGGACGAGCCGTAATCATCTGGTCCAAATCCAAGATGTCTAGTTGTAATGTTCCCTTGGAGCCAGTTAACTTAAAGTGAATTGAACGGCTATGAATAATTGATAGTATCTATTACGCTAATATATCAACTGGATATATACAACAACTTGGAACCAAGAACTTTTTTCATAGGTCATAAATGTTTAACTTTCAACCCAGTCTGGCCGGAGCCTCATCCGGGTCACGTCCCAGTGCCCTCCCAGTAGAGTGATGCAGCCAGCGGCCCGTCCTTCAACACTCAGGGCCTTGTTTCTGGAGGACTAGCTGACATACTGGACCTAGTATAGGTGTACTGCTTCCTCTGATCACTGCTTAATAGAGCTTTTTGATTCTGTTTCTCGAAACAGAGATAAATGCTTAGTACAAGTTATTATGTTACGTGTTAAAAACATAATTTATGATAACTTGTAATACTATTAAAACTATTAACTTTTTAATATTGAAATTCATGCATTTTCCAACCAAAATCAAGTAGGTATGTACTTCGAATGGAATTGTCATTTCGGAACCTCTTAAAGGTACCCTTCATACAGGGCAAAAGCCTAATGATTAGCAAACCTACCTAAAGACAATTTGTTTATTTCATTTCAATGATCACATATTACTCTTTAGCATTTTCATGAAGTGCCAAATCGCATATATATTACAACATAATTGTAATTTAACCAAAGTTGTCACAACTGACTCTTTTTTGACTCATCTGGCCTTGAGGTCTGGTACAATCAGCCATGATGGATGAAGGCAAATTGGGCAGGGCACTGGTATCTTTGGAAATAATCTAGTGATGACAGCAAGGCCTCAGATAGCCCTGGGGAAACTGCCTACAGGCAGACAGTGCCTACTCCCTCCAATGGGGATTGGAATTGTGACAACAGTGTTTTAAGCAACAGAAACTAAACTGACAAAAAGTTGGATTATAATAATAGAAAAAAAAAAAATCACTCCCATTTACATTTTTTTTTACATTTATGGCATTTAGCAGATGCCTTTATCCAAAGCGACTTACAATAAATCCATTTGTTTAAGTAAGTGAATCATCTATCCAACAGTCATCATAAGACAAAGTAATCAATGCTCACACCAGGGGCCATTGGGACTTACTGAGCAGTCTAGATATCTCTGGGAAAACAAAACGTGTGTTATCTATGTTCCCCGTTCTCTCTGTCTCCAAAGTTTCATGGTAAATAAAAAGTCGGTCTGTTTCCGTGGATGATGCTACTGCTGATCATGTTGGAGGATGCTGCTCAGCGGGCAGGCACCATTTCATTTAATCTTCCTCTGTCTCTCATTGCCAAGCTCACATCTGCTCAATGAGCTCCCTAGATACAACAAACAGTTTGAGCCGTATCTCTGAAACCCTGCATACTGCTTTCCTGTTTGCAATGTCTAGCTATCCACTGTAATACCTCTATGTACTAGGCCTACCTAAAAAAAAAAAAGTATCACATTGTGAAAATATTAAAATGTCTGGCTGAGCATGGATGTTTGCGAAGACGATACAATTATTTGATTTTGGTTTTTCATAAATGGTTAGTGTCACATTTATGATAAACCCACGCTGATGATGAATTATTGATTTGAAATTAAAAGACGTTTAGAGTATTGCGTGCTATTGTATGTACGGTGTGTAATAAAAAATGAGTGCACCTCTGTCGTGTATAAAGGCAAAATGGGAATTCTTCCACTGTGTCTCCACAGGTAGGTTAGAATTACATTTGCTTCCCCCTTGTGCAATTACAGTGCTCAAAGTGATTGAACAACATTGGTTTAATGTGGCCATTTCATGGCTCTCTTTACATTGAACTGTAAATCTGTCACAGCCATTGGGCCATTTAACCAGATAAGGGGTTCCTCAAGGCTGAGGGGCCCTTACTGAAGCAGATCTCTGAGCCACTAATGACTTTGCTGGCTTCACTGTTTTCACAAAGACGTATTACAGGAAATAAACCTTTAAATGAGCCTATGAATGAGTGATATTTATAGGTTAATTGAGTTTATGGTTGAAGATTTTTGGACTTGGTACAGTACATACTGTAGCCTGGCAGCCTGGACCCTTGTGACCCTTGTGATTCTAGGTGCACGACCCCCCCCCCCCCCCCCCCCCCCCCCCCCCCCCCCCGCCCAAATCCTCAATCTTCCTCCTTTACCATCACTTCAGCTGTGGATTGTGGACCACAGGGTAAAGCTCAGGAACATCAATATCCATCATTTCCCAGAGGAGTTAGTAGGGGACATAGGGCATGCTTTCCTGGCATTTGGCTCCAACACAGTATGTAAACAAAGCCCAGCTGCAAAGCTCGGGCCAAGCAAACCTCAACAAAACCTTGACATCCCAGTCCACCTTGCAGCTACACAGAACCCTCCCCCACTTTACCCTTCATCAGAGGACTCCAGTAAGAGGCTGGTGGAGGTAGAAATCGGAGGACGGGCTTATTATAAATGCATGGAATGGAATGAGAAATGGTATCGAAAAACACATTCCATTCCATGCATTACAATGAGCCGGTTCTCCGATTTCTACCTCCACCAGCCTCCCCTGGAGGTCTTTTCCTCTCCCTTCAGACTCCCGGTTCTTTCCTCCAGCCACACAACAAATATCCGTTGTCATTATATCGATGTAAACCCCCTGTTTTTAAAGCATGTTCGATGCAGCAAAACATTTCTGTTTCGACAGACAATGAATTATCTAATCTAATCTAATTGAATCTAACCCTCCTCAACCCAGTATTCTCTTGTCTCCCGTATTCCATTTCCCTGTCGCCTTTTTACATCTTCAACTCTCTCCAGTCGGTGGAGTGGTGGAAGGTGCTGTGGAGCAATTGCGGGCGAAACCTGAGCCCTGTTTAAGCTGTGGTGCAATAAACCCCGGGCCGTAAAGCGAAAAGCCTCCCATGTTGATGTGCAGTTAAAACACGTGGGGTCTCAAATCTCTACTGTCAAATGGGGCCTCGGAGAAATACACATGGGCCGTAGGAGAGGAGGAGGAAGAGAGAGAGAGAGAGAGAGAGAGAGAGAGAGAGAGAGAGAGACGAGAGAGAGAGAGAGAGAGAGAGAGAGAGAGAGAGAGAGAGAGAGAGAGAGAGAGAGAGAGAGAGAGAGAGAGAGAGAGAGAGCTTTTGTTTTGTTTATCGTATTCCTACTTTTTTTCCTTTACTTCCACAAGCCATGCCATCAAGAGGCAAGACTGAAATAGTCTTTGCTAAACCTCTGCTTGCGTAATCACCATTTTCTTCAAAAGCATTGTTGAAGACAAGGAACTCATTGGGGCCCATACAGGTACTGTACCGTATGCAGTAACACACATACTGTTCCACGTATTGTTATTGTAAGCGTTAATCAATACAGTAATATTGTGTTAAATCCCTCACGTATCAAACGCCAGATGATCATATTGAGTTGAGCGTGTCATCTGGAAGCGGGCCATGGGAGTGTTTCAGGCCTCAATAGGACCTGTCATTGTTTTTCTCCCGATGAGGCCTCCCCGACTTCACTTGAAAAGTGCTTTTCTCAGCACTTGCCTGTCTGGCCCATGCTTCCTGTGCCCCATGCTCTCACATTCACGTTGTTATTAAGCCCACCAAATGGCCCTGGTTCACTGGTGGTCTCTCTCTAATAACCGCCGGTGATGGACTGGTCTCCCCGCTTGTGGCCTTGGGCTCCCACCAGACACACCCGGCGCATAGGCCCGAGCACTCTCTCCACTGTATACACACACAACGCACACACACACACACAGGCGCGCACGCACACACACACACAGGCTCGCACGCACACACACATACATACACGCACACGCACACACACTCACACACACACACACAGGCGTGCACACTCACACACACACACACACACACACACACTCACACTCACACACACACACACACACACACAAAAATGCCTCACTGCCGTAACATGAGCACAGAATGAATTAGATGGTAATGACTTTAAACACGTCTAATTAAGAGAAAATATTGTACGGCCACCAGTTACTCAGGGATGCTGGAATCGCTTTTCATAAAGGGAGCGCTGAGGGGCGTGGGGAGAGACGGGAAACCCGATCTGCCGAGTTAATCTGGATAAGTAAAGACATGTTTACACCACAAATGAGCTCTGAATATTCTCCAGTGCACTTTGGCCAATTACAGTTTGGCTGGTATAATGAGGTGTATATGCCTTTTAAATGTGATTTACACGATTCCTAACGCACGTTAAAAAAATGACCCAACAGAAATATGATCGGTGCAATTTGGAGGGAGAACGCGTGCGTGGCCATTTGTACTGACTGTTCCCATATGAAGAGAAAGCGTAATAGTCTAAATATGAGGGTGTTGATGATGATGATGATGGTGAAGAAGGTGACGAAGACTTTGATGAGGATAACCGAGTGTTGTGTGAGCTCTGATCTGAATTCGGGGCCCAGTTTAAATGATGTCACAGCAACACTGCACCACGGTGGAGGAATTCTGCCCCTGTCCGCGTTCACAAGCTAAACTTATTTCTCACACATTTGAACTCTCGGTGCTTCCAATGTGTCAAGATACCCTTTACTATGTGTCTTTAAACATGGATGTCCCAAAGGATCTCATAAGTGTCAGCTTGCGGAGGGCATACAAGGGTACCCACGTCCGTAAAGCTAAATGTAATAGAAACCTACAATCTAAACAAGAGCTATTCGGAACCCAAGTGTAAGATTAAACAGAGGAAAAAATATATTTCCTCACTCCTTTCGGGCTCTCTATTTATAAGACGGTGCATTCCATACGATATTAGTAATTGCCATTCTACGAAAAAAGAGGTTGCTTGCTTAAAATATGTTCTTTGGGGTGGCAGACCGAATTCTCCTTTCCCCACGGGGGTACTGAAAGTGGCTGTCTCAGGCCTGTGTGAGGGAAGG
>NC_139672.1:11405337-11412837 GCF_951799395.1 Argentina silus | reverse complement strand
GGCTTTAAAGCCAAAAGGAAAATAAACCCACTGAATAATTGCTGATATGTTCCTAATGTGCCCCCTCACCCTTCCCCCCCCGGCTCCCTCCCCTCCCCTCCCCCAGCCCCCTGCCGATAGGCCACCCCTGATGGCTGTCACACCTGGTGTTGAAGGCGGTAGGGTGTATTTTATCTGCTCAGGGCCCGTTGGGGGGCTGTTCGTCTTCCCCCAAACTGGTGTTGGGAGGTCAGGGACGGCCCCCTCTGTTTATCCCCCTGTCCATCAATGCAGCATACATCCCTGGAGTCCCTCCTTCTTTTCCCTTGTGAAAGTGAGACCAGGAGGAGAAGAGAAAAGGCCCAGTCGGAGCATGTTAGGTTGGTGGTGTAGGCTTTAGTTTGGGAGGCAGGAGATCTGAGCCCTGCAAAGGGGAAAGACCTTTATACAGTCCTTAAGCATATGAAAGTGTCACTGGATATTTTCATTTTAAGGAAACCTTAATGGGAAAAAAAAATAAATCCAATCAGTTTTGACATTGATAGATGGTGTATAAGAACAACAATACAGAAAGCCATTATTGAGCAAGATTGTCTGTTTTAAGGAGTGTTACCACGTTTAATGATAAAGCTAAGCGAAAGGGCAGTTCTGGTAAAAGGCAGTTAGCTTGGGATTGTTTGGGTGAGGAGTGTGCCCAGTGGCCAGTAAGTGCCCTGTTTATCTACTCTACATTGCACTACTGCTTTTGCCTGCAACACGTGTGTCTGGGATTCTGGGATAGGTCCCCTGGGCCAGAGGACCACACATGCAGAGAACGTGAACCCGGCACTCACACCAGTTCGTCCGTGAAAAAAAGGAAAAAAAAAAAAATGAAACTAGAAAAGGATTCCGACAAAGGCCGGAATTATTATTGCTGACTGGACTGCAGTCATTTAGGTCGTTTCAATGCAACATTTTACATTTTAAATGAGTTTACATCTGCGTTATAACTGCTCTGTTGCTCCAAAAAGCAGCACATTTTTTGACAAACCCCACTGCTTTTTTATGCATTACAAATGTCACTGTTTACGACGAGGAGCCACTGTATATCATAACCGTGAGGTAATGACTTGGTTTGGCCGGTTTTCAGCTGTGCATCAGGTTGATTCCAGCTGCATATGGTTGTTCATTCTCTGTGGTTAATTCCACAAAATGGAGGACTACTTTTAAGATTATTTGTAATCCGACCATTTGGATGACTTATGATTCATCCAACGATTTGTGTCCATTCGTTCCGACCAATAAATACATTTTCCAATTTCAGCCGTGATGATTTCAGAAATTCAGAGGCATTTAATCTATTTTTTTCTTCTTCCCTTCCTTATAACGAACAAAAAAACAGAGCGAGAGAAAGAGAGAGAGGGAGAGAGAGAGAGAGAGAGAGAGAGAGAGAGAGAGTGGGAGGGAGGAAAGTTGTGTGTACTGTATGTGTGTGTGTGTGTGTGTGTGTGTGTGTGTGTGTGTGCATGGAGCGGGTTGAAATTTGACTCACAGGCTTGCACTCTTGCCTCTCTCTCTGGGACTCCCCTACTTGGCTCTGACTTAATTGCGTCCCCGATATAAACAAGGGGGTTAGTGTGAGAGAGGACCAGCAGCTGAGGGGCTCAACCAGAGGGGCAGACTGGGGATTGAGTTCAGAGAGAGAGGACTTAACGCAGAAACTGATATAAAAATATGTCGGAGAGAGGAGTCACAGAGAGAGACAGGGACAGGGACATAGAAAGAGAAATAGACAAAGAGGGGGAAAGGGAGAACATTGAAAACAATGGACATAAACACACGAGGAGAAGGTTGAGGAGAGGTGCAGTTGAAAGCTCGTCGTAGTAACCTACATTTTGCGTCAGGAAAGGATGCGTTGTGCCGATGGCAGGGAGGACTTATTCCAAAACAGCACAGATCTGTCTCTCATCAAAAGAGACAGATAGTACTGAAGTACTATCATTCATTGTTTATGATTCTTCTGCCTTCATGGTATTGGTAGTAGGATACCTCAGTTGTGATACAGGTAGTTGCCGTTACAGTACAGTACATCACCAACTTCACATAAAACATTTATATTCCATTTGAGACATAATTTGGCCTTTTGAAAAAAGTGGGAAGTTTCAAGGTAAATATTATCCCTACCCAGAATGCCAGAATGATTGAACAAAACAAATTGTCCATAAAAATCATCCTTCACTTGATGCTCAACACTTTGGACTAATTTGAAAACAAAAAGCGTGAATTCATATATCAATGTTTTGTCACCAAATAACTATAACACCGCAGCCCTATTGATCAAAAGAGGGGAGAGTCAACCCTATTTCACTTTGACCCAATCATGTAAACAGAACACTATTCAGTGTGTGTGGGTTCAGAGCCCATCCAACTCAATAAAGCTTTTGCGATTTTTTGCGAGTTAAAAGTCCCTGTGGTAAACTAAACAATGAGATAAACGATTAAACATTAATTTATGGATTTCACAACAAACCGAGCAAAACAGTTAGGTTTTGGCAGTTTACAAAGGTAATTTCTAATTTTCTAAAGTAGTTAGTTTCTCCTAAACGTTGGTTCGTGCTCCGGCCAGACTGGCTTGTGGAGATGAGAGAGAGTCTAAACTAAACTAGGTGTCATACATGCTTCTCACAGGTCTTATAATGCGCTATGAACACATTACAACTGTATCATTATAACTGTATGCTCTATAAAGTCTTACCACTTTGGTTAACTTGAGCCAGACTGGCATGTGGAGATGAGTGTAAACTAGAGCCAGAGTTTGGAGCACCAGACAGTAGCCCCTTCCCTTCAGGCTCCACAGAGGTGAAAACAGCCTCTCTGGACATCTCTTTCACAGATGCTCTCCTCTGATCGATTAGTTCCAGCCCTCTCAAATGGACAGCCAGGGATTTTATTTCATTATCAGTGATCCCTGCTCAGCGCCCCGAGTCCAGCGCTCTCAGACAGAGACCGGCGTGTTGCGCTACTCAAGAGAATTTCCCTCCAACTAACAAAAAGAATATGAAAAGTTAAATCTTTATTTATCTCTATTATTTATTTATTTATTTATTTTGTACAAAAATGTGTAGGTTTAGACTGTGTTTAGAGGTTTAGACTGTGTCGTTTCTGTATGCACCAGAAATGTATACCTTGTAGAGAATATACTTTGTACACATGGAGCGAGTACCTCTTGACATTGTTGAGTGTTGAGATACCACACCAAACAAACCCTGTTTGATGTACCGCAAGTTGTTATGTTTGACTAAAACAAACCTCACATCTGTACGTGGCACACAGTCACATGATTCATTTAGCAACATCATGAATACATTTAACATCAACCACGAGTCGTTAATTATCAAGAACTTATTTGATAGAAAATTAAGAAGAAAAATGCTCTGGGAACTTCCAACAGAACCCTTATTAGGAAGTTATGGTGCATCATCTTAAAGGAGAGTGTGTGTGTGTGTGTGTGTGTGTGTGTGTGTGTGTGTGTGTGTGTGTGTGTGTGTGTGTGTGTGTGTGTGTGTGTGTGTGTGTTAACTTGGGGCAGGACATACCTGAACTGTGTGTTCATAAATCACACAGGCTTGTTGCTGCCTGTTCCCATGCACTTTGTCCATGTACAATCCACATCACATGAGGCATAACAAATGAGCTGGAAGCTAGACAGCTGTCTCCCAGAAGTGTGCCAAAGAGAGTAGGGCTGCATCTCCTCCCCTGGTCTTTATTTATCTCATACCCATTCGTCTGTGTCCGACCCATTGTAATGACTGTTATACAGAGGACTGAAATGCACGACTCTGAGACATAAAACTTAAATCCAATAGAATAGTCTTTACTTTCAGAAAGGTTCGGTACACAGGCAGGCAGCCAATGGGTAGGCAGATAATCTAGGAAGGGGAAGGCAAAAAGGCAAAGTCAGAAAGACACTTGGAGATTTAAAAAAAAAAAACAGGAATACTTCTCACTAGGAAATGCTGGGACGTATGACACAAAGGTACAAAGACGAACTGGCACAGAGACAGGGGAACACACAGAGTAAACACACAGGGAAGGATGATGAGGAACAGGTGAAGCCAATCAGGGCAGGGAAGACAATCACACAGGCGGGAAACACACAAGGGCAGGTGGTGAAGTGTCTGAAAGGAGAGGCAAGGTGAGTAACACAAAAATAAACAGGAAACAATAAATGAATAACATGAAAGACAAAGACAAACATAAACTAATAAACAGGACAAGATGTTACACCCAGGGCACATTATTGTAATGACGATGTCCCCAGGACTAGTATTAACTACTACTACTACTACTACCACAACAACTATCTGTACTACTGCTACTTCTACTTTTACTAGCATATTGCTACTACTACTATGACTACTACTACTACTATCACTACTACTAGTACTACTATACTACTACTACTATGACTACAACTACTACTACCACTACTACTATGACTACTACTATGACTACTACTACCACTACCACTACTACTATTACTACTACTATTACTACTACTATTATACTACTACTAGTGGCCAATATCATGCTCAAAATCAGGATTATCCAAATAGGTATTTAGAATATATGAAACCTATCAATACATGTATTACTTGTATGTCATATAATGTAGCATTGTACCATTACCATGTGAGTAAGGGTTTTTATATATAATATACTGTATATTATAGTAAAGAGACTAATCAAATGAAATACTGACATTCACTGCATGAGATGGAAGTTGCTGATGAACTGCTGTACTTTCCTACGCCTCGTTGGCCTCTTTCGAAATGGGATAAGAGAGTTCCCAGGAAATTGGTATTTCACGTGGCATGCTATTTCGGCCATGTTGCCCTCCAGACTGGGACAAATTGTGTCTTGGGCAGCTGCCAGGGTGTAAAATGGCCAATTTCAGTCGAAGCTATTTAGGCTGCAATCATCCACAAGGTCGAGTCCGTCTCAGCACTTCGTTCCTCATCCATTTTGTCCCCCCCCCCCCCCCCCCTCCTCCTCGACAACTAAATGACGGTTACCGTCGACTCCAATCATTTCTTTATTGGCTGGAAAGTCGTGGCAGACACGGACTGTGTGTCCCACGGCCTTGACCCCCTCCACTGGTGACCTGCAGAGGGGATTAGGGACTAGGACAAACAGACGTGACATCATACTGAACCCGTGGATTAGATCGGGAGCAGGCCTTGATTTGTGTTGGGGTGGGGGGGGGTGGGTTCTCACGTGTATGTCATTAGATTATGGCCCAATCGTATCTTCCTTTTCCATCGTAATTCCCAGGGACAATGTTTGGAACATCTGATTTTGATTATCTATCTCAACTTGATCCTATCTCAAATTGGAATTCTCTCACTTGACCCTTCGCTGTGTGGGTGTGTGTGGGTGTGTGTGCACGTGTGCATTTATGTGTCTGTGTGTGCACGTGTGTGTGTGTGTGTGTGTACGTGTGGAGAGGGTATTTAGAGTCAGAAAGGCTAAAACGAATGCAAATACAGCATGCCATTTAAAAAGCTGCTGTGTGAAAACCCCATACAACAGCGGTGTTGCCTTACGACTCCGAACCCCTAACAGAGCAGTAGCACACTGTTTATGTCCATCACCAGAGAGCCCCCATTGCGCCCAAGTGACATATAGCCCCACTCACAGTAACAGAGATACTATTAGCGGTCCCATGTATCAAAGAGAGCCCCAGGATTAACTTAGCACATATCTGAGCTGAGGGGGGAGGGAGGAGGGGGGGACAGTCCTGTGCTGGGGGGAGCTGGCTGCATCTCCCACCCCCCAGGGCTGGGGCCGGGGTCTGGGGTTGAGTTTGGGGGCAAAGGGAGGAGGAGGAGGAGGAGGATGGGGGGTAGAGAGAGGGGGAAGAAGGAGAAGAAGGTGTGGGGTAATGACAGCAGCTGCCCACACCCCCCCCCCCCTCTCTCTCTCTCTCTCTCTCTCTCACACACACACACACACACACACACATACGCACACCTCCCCCTGGCTGTAGTGACAGGCAGTTTGGGGGTGCTCCCCTACCAGGATGAAGATGAAAGCAGATGCCTGTTTCTCACCTATTGTGTAACCCGAAGCCTCAGCTTTCACATCGACCTCGCAGGGAATTCTACCAAGTCAACAAGATGGAGATTTCAAAGACTTGGACTCATTAAGATAACAAATAAATAAAGTTTGCTGGGTCGATTCTCATATTACCATACAAAAACCGTTTCTGTGTGATACAAGAGAGACATAAGTTACAGTTTTATGAGCACTTACAGTTTGTGTCTGTATTAATCCAGTGTAACGGACCTTTTCTTGACCTTTAATAAACCACAGTGTTTCACTTCAGTGTTTAATGCTTCTTCAAATGCTTGAAATATGTAGATATAAATACAGTGTATTATTATTTTGAGATACAGATTATCCTATGATGAATGATCAGTTTTAGATTTTCAAACTAGGCCTTGGGTCAAGTATTAGCTGTTTATGTTAACCCCGATTGTATCTTACATGTTGACAGAAGCGTTTCCCCTCCACTTGAGAACACTTGAGCAACAGTCAAGCTATTATCAGAGAGGGCCTTTCAAACAACCTCGGTGCTCCCCATGGCCTTTTCAATCCTCTCTCACTATCTCTCTCTCTCTCCCTCTCTCTCTCCCTCTCTCTCTCTATCTCTGTCTCCCACTGTTCTCCCTCCATCCTTCTGCAGATGTTCTTGGGAGATTCTCTGAGTCTAAAGCTTGCTGAGAGATGGGATTTAGCAACAGGAGGGGACTGGTGACAACTCCCATCTCCCCACCACCCCACTGGGATCTCAGCTAGAGGCCAGTACAAACAGTGAGAACCTCTAAACTGATATTCAACCCAACGTAACTCAATAAGCATGAGATGTTCAAAAAGGAGAGAAGTAGGGGATCAAAATAGAGCATGACCAAGAAACGAAGAAAACAACTTGCATTCGAGGTGGGACAGGGAGGTCGTACTCTTTTACAGTTTGAGGGTGTGTGTGTGTGTGTGTGTGTGTGTGTGTGTGTGTGTGTGTGTGTGTGTGTGTGTGTGTACATGTATGTATGTATGTATGTATGTATGTATGTATGTATGTATGTATGTATGTGTGTGTGTGTGTGTGTGTGTGTGTGTGTGTATGTACATGTCTGTATGTGTGTGTGTGTGTGTGTGTGTGTGTGTGTGTGTGTGTGTGTGCGCGCGGGTGTATGGGTGTACAAGTCCTAAGTCTGTGTGTGTGTGTGTGTGTGTGTGTGTGTGTGTGGGCATCTGGTCTTCATTAGCGGGGGAGTGGTGACAGGGGGTCACTCCCCCAAAATGCCCTGGCCCAGAGCATCAGAGCCTCCCAGGCCCTGATGTTGAGTGGGGAGTGAACCTGTCTCTCACCTGCATGACTCGAGTCCAACTCATTTCATTGTCTGTCTATTGAGATGCTAAATACAGGATTCAGCATAATTTACTGCTTTTACAGTACCTGTCGGGAGTGTATTCCTAAAC
>NC_139672.1:11380337-11400337 GCF_951799395.1 Argentina silus | reverse complement strand
TCCACCCTCTCTCTGGACACGAATTGACACAGATGGTTCCTATATCAGAGGATTAGAAGGCATATTTCCTCAACAAGGGAAAAAAACAAAGGACTTTCTGAATTTTATTATTTCTTAATTGAAGAGACCTACACCAATGTATATTTGTGCACGTGAAAACCCCTGGCTTTTCATTTTGTAATTTCTATCAAGGACTTTATCTGCAGAGATTAGAGAGGGTTGATTTATCAAAACAATACCCGAGGTAGGTCGCCCCCATCTCTATGTTAGAAGTCACAAAGTTAATAATCATCTGTGAAATTGTGTTTACAGAGATGGAATTAAGAAAGCCTGGTTCACTGTTTTGAATAGAATGTGTACCGTGCTTGTGCTTACAGTCAATCATTAAGCGATTACAGTAACATTATGAATCACTATTCAATTTAAATAGACCTTTTTTTCAAGTGGCACAAATGCTCATCATAATGTCTGCAAAATCACTGCATAAACTTTACAAATCTTGAAGCAACATAGAAATAATCCACTGAAATGTCCATACTTTTTGCCACATTTTCATTCGAATTTTTAAAAATGTAATACTCTCACACTTATAATATTATATTATAGAATGATATCAATTAATGGTTTATATGGTTCTTTAGGACGATCTGATATATGTCACTTCATGTTTGTCACTCATGCCCAATGCAAAGTGGACATTTTATTTTCAACATTTCAACATTCAACATTTCTGTCCACATTGAATATACAAGAGCATAGACCCTGACATATCCCTGACAACAATGTAGACATTTGTTAAATTCTAGACATTATTAGTAGAGCCCTGACACTAGCTGTGGTGGTCAAAGTTCCTGTGCCCTTCAAGGTGAGCTCTCTCTCTCTCTCTCTCTCTCTCCACAAGGCGAAGGGGACCATGGGAAAGCATGCAGGCCGATTAATCACAGCTAATGAGCTGGAACACTGCAGCTCAGACTGCCCCTTACGACTATCACACACGCACACATACGCACGCACGCACGCACACACGCTCATGCACACGTAGACACACACTCTCTCTCACACACACACACACACACACACACACACACACACACACACACACACACAGGGAGGGGAGAGCAGGACACAGATGTTTGAAGGCCAGAATAAGAGACACTTCATTCACTGAGTGAACTGATAGATTTATGTGACCATGAAATCCCAAAATTCTGATGGTTATCACAAACTTGGCATTCCTCTTTTTCTCTCTACATTCAGCATGTATATAACTCCCCCTTCTGTATTATTCTGCCTTTCCTCAAAATAGGATTCTAAAACTATAAAATGATATATTTGGAATGATATTCTGCATTCAAAATGTTTTGGGTGAATCGTCACTTTCGTGTGTAACATCACAAATATACAGTCACAGAAAAAGGAAATTATGTTGATTACGTTGAGAAACTGGCTACAGGCAGAATATATATACGGATTCTGAAGCCAGAACAAAAAACGGCAAATTTCTTTCCTCAATGACGATAAAAAAACCGTTGTTCTCACATCTTGGCATTGCAGCGAGTCCTGAAACCGGTCGGCCGTAATGGACACAGCTTAAATAAACGACAACGCAGAGTGAAGAATGAACTGATGAAGAAGACAGAAATATGTGATGTCACTCATTGTATGTAGGCTATTGAATTCAGGGGCCATGTTTTTTTTTCCATCCCTTTGATGTCGATTAGAGCATTAGTATGTTTATTATATATAATATTATGTTTGTTTATATTTTCATTCTACATCTGTGTAAGTTACCGGTCTTGTGAGATGGGGGGTAATGATGAATGATATATTTATGAAGCAACAAGTGATGATGATGAACACGCTGCAATCTTTACCGTAACTCTTGAGTATTGTATTTACCCAAATACCTTTTCCTTTTACCTGGGTGTGGTATCCATATCTATGTCTTTGCTAGTACAATCAAAATCAAATTCATTGTTTATCTTCCCGATAGCGACGATAGGAACAGTATAATCCATCAGTAATCTGATCGTGTTCCTCCAGGGCCATCCTCAAAATGTGGCACCGCATCCCAAACTCACACATGTCAAGACAATCCTTTTCAAAATAGCTCATATCGTGCAGCTGTTATTATTTCACATGTCACAAGTGGCGACCCGTACGGATGTCGTTTCTCTGGGCTACTGGAGTAAACTACAGCTGTGAGCCTGTTACTGTAACTGTAATCCCTGTGGTACATATATCTTAACAGAGGCTTGTGAAACACGCATTATTACCATCATTCCTGGAGGCCTTTATGGAGTATATATCCTTTGTGTCTTTAGTCAGGCTTGTAACCCACTGTCCCCTGTCCTTGCTCTTTGGCAGGTGAAGCCCGAGACGGCGTAGAGACCGCAGAATAGGATTGTCATTAGAATATGAGCGCGGGGGGGGGGGGGGGGGGGTCAGAAAATAGCTTCGTTTGCTGTTGTGATTATGGCCCGGGGTAGGCAGAGAGGTCAAGTGGGCACGTCCGTCTGCATCGAAGGAAAAGGACTTATATGGCCGTCGCTGTGCTGTAAATCACTGTGGCTAATCTCCTTGACGACGGCGGAGGTAGCAAGGCGGCGGGTGTGGCCGCACGCCACCGAAACAATTTTTCTTGTGATTCGTCTCTGCCAGGCTGGGGAGTCCTTGTTTAGATTGTAGCCTGACGCTGCCTTGTCAAATAAGGGGCCACAAGAATCCGAGCTTTGCGGCATGCGGAATGGAATGGATACCTGACCACTGTCACATGCACACGGGCTCTGGCGTATACACACGGGCATGCTGATGCAGTACACACACACACACAGACACACACACACCTACACACACACACATACAGACAGACATACACACACACACATACAGACAGACATATACACACACACCTACACACACACACATACACACATACATACACACACATACATATACACACACACACACACACACATGCACACACACCTACACACACACACACACACACACACACACGCGCATAAACATAGACACATAAACACATCATAAACACACATGCACACACTGATACACACACCTGTCTGCAGTTTGGGGGAGGACGGAATGGAAAGTGGAGCGAGCAAGGGAGCGAGGGAGCGGTCACTGCCAGATATGTGCTGTGCGGTGTGAGTGTGCGTGTGTGTGTCGTCCAAATAAGGATAGGTTTAGCCAACGATGATTCCTCCAACGGCCTTGTGGCGCGCTTCCTACCGCGAGGCATCCAAGCCTCAGGAAACAGATGAAGTATTCGCGTAATAGCAAGAGCGCTGCCTTATTATTGCACTTGAATATCATGTAGTAATCCTCATTTTACTAATGTGTATTTCAGACAAAATCTCCAGGACCTGCGTCAAAGCGGTGTATAATAATATCCGGTCATATGAGACTCCTCTCTGATTAAAAAATAAATAAATAAATGTGGCTAAATTGCAGAGATTACTGGATATGTCTGTTTCCTTTTACTTACTGATCTTCCAAAACTAGGAACATACTCTCATCATTCAATTTAATCTCATCATTCAATTGAATGACCACGGTTTCCCCTGCCCTGGCCGGTCCCTCTGTACCACTCCAATCTGTTTACGCCCACGGTTTCATCACCGGGGATGAGAGCAGGGTGGAGTGAGTGACCTCTCTTGTGGGTTTCTAATATCTTTTCCCCCCCCAAAAAAAGAATTCCCTGCGGGCAAGAACGTCTTGGGTGTTCCAGGGTGGACCCGGGGGTTGTTATGTTTAACGGTTTCCCAGTGCGGAAGGGCTGAGAGAAGGAAAAGGAGGGAAGAGAGAGAGGAGCAGTGTGGTGGTGGAGGTAGAGCGGGTTGGAGAGGCCTCCGGCTTGAGCTGGAGGAAAAAAAGCACCCTCTGTGCGTGGCTCGGGGTAATAGCTCTCCCCTCTCTCTCTCTCTCTCTCTCTCTTTCTCCCTCCAATTCTCTCTCGCCTTCTCTCTCCCCTTCTCTCTCTATGCCCTCTCAGTCTCTCTCTCTTTCTCCCTCCCTGTCTCTCTCTTTCTCTCACTCCCCTCTGTCTACCCCCCCCCCCCCTCCCCTCCTCCTATCTCTCCTCTCTCCCTACCTCTCTCTCTGCCTCTCTCTCATGGGGAGAGAGAGGGGTGGGGAGGTAATGAAGCTTAAGTGAGCCTGGTGTCTGGTAATGCAATATACACAAAGGCCGTGTCGGGTCTGGATCCAATAATGTGTCATTTACCCTGGTCTGGAACAGATTGGCCCAGATGATGGGAGTGAACTCTTGCCCGGGTGAGGAGCCACTCTGCACCCTGAGGTCCCCCCCCCCCCCCACCCCCGTGTCGGAGTGCCTTACAAGCAGGGAACCTCATCCTCACCCAGCCTCTCCCTCCTCCACCTTTCACCTTTGACCCTATGTGGAGGACTATTCACCGGACGCTTCAACCAGGGTCCTGAGTCAGAGCCACTCATTGGCCTCCACTCACCCTCCGGCACCATGTATGAAGGTTGTGGTCATAGAACCCTCTAGAAACCAGCCTATAGAAAAGGAACAGGTGCCCTTTTCAATATGAGATACAGACAATAATAAATAAAGGTCTGAGTAGGCCTTCATTGGGCTAGTTTCATTGTCTAACCAAATGGAACATGTGCAGTAATTCACGGTTTATCATTGATACTGGCTCGGTCTGCATAAGCCATAAGTCCATGGAGAAATTTTATTTCATTTAGATATTTTCACTATTCAAACCGAAACACACACACACACGCATGGACACACACACACAAATGTGAGCGGTTTTTCATCCAGAGGCTTCCAAGACACAACCACCGTAATGTGTTCTCTTGAGCGCTCTCATGAACGATAATGTAAAGGATTATGTTTCTAATGAGGAGTAGCGGTCGACCGGGTTTGGGCCAAAAGGAACGTTATCAGCGATTTGCCAGGGAGAGCCAATGTGTACTGAGAGGTAATTACAGCCAGTGGAGTGGCAGGGAGGCAGGAAGCGTGGGGCTGGAAGGGTTATGTGTGTGAATTTACCGCCTGGCTCCTGGCTCCCTGGGCCCAGCCTCAGGCCCACACAGAGAGCTGGGAGCTCTGGAGCTCGTGGCTTGGGAGAGAGGGAGAGAGGGAGAGAGGGAGGGATGAGAGAGAGAGGGAGAGGGAGAGGGAGGGAAGGTGGGAGAGAGAGAGAGAAATAGAGAAAGAGGGAGAGATGGTTAGAGAGGTGGTGTAGGAGGTGGAGGGTACAGTTTCACCCCTCCGGTTTCCTCCTCAGTGTGGGGCCCCTGCACCCCCTCCTCCCCGATCCTGTCCTTTCTCCCAGCCTCCCAAAAAAAAAGAAAGAAGGGAAAATGGAGTTCCTGTCTCAGCCTGTGGGAAAGAGAAAAGAGGGAGAGAGAAGGAGGAAAGAGTGAAAAGGTTCCTTGGTTATTAATACCGCTCTACCTTCCCGCTCTCCCACTCAGAGGAAGCTCCCAAAATGAACATGGTCAAGACCTGCAGGGTCAGCAGGGAAAAGGGGGGAGCATGGAAAGGGAGAGAGGAAAAGAGTGATTTTTCACCTCCCTGCCCTTCTGTCACCCACGACCAGCCATTGTGCCATGATGAGACCAACCATTGTGCCACGATCTGCTAAATGCCATCAATGTCATGGAAATGGAAATGAGAGCAACCATGTAGGGCCATTCTGGAGATTTTAAGGGAAGATTGTTCCTATTTGCCCATTCCTCCCCTCACACACACACACACACACACACACACACACACACACACACACACACACACACACACACACACACACACACACGCCAGCTTTGATTTAGGACTGTTAATAAACTTGATGTAGTGCTAACAGCAATTGCTTGGACGGGAACATTTTATTTTCTCCCTTCTCCTTCTTCTTCTTTTTCATGCCTCCACATAGTTTTGCGTGTTTGCATGTGGTGCTGAGAGAGAAGAAGAAATCATGTAGCTGTATGTTTGATTTTGGGCCCCGGCTGGGTTCTTTTAATCATTTAAGCAGAGAACAGGCAAATCCTTTCGGGGGCAGTTTAAACACTGCTAAATGTCACTCCATTTCCCAGAAGTACCGTTCGTTTCCGGACTTGAGTTTGTTCCTGTTCTGCCCATTGGTAACTCTTCTTCCCAAACCTCTTCCTGTATGCATGCATCCAGAACTCCTTCTCCTTCCCCCACACCTCCATATCCCTCTGTGTTAAGCTGTCATCACCCAATCAGAGGATACCACTCCCTGTCACTCACAACTCAACTGTGACAATTGTGTCCATTTTCAAATGTGTCCATTGGCATCCTAATCAATGGAGACCGTAAAGTACTAAAGCTAAAAAAAAAAACTGTTTCATTCCAAAGTCCCACGTCACCTGATTGCTGAGCCTGCAAATACCCCGGTCAAGTCCCTGATTGGTCGCTCCGTCAGCCAGACAGGCAGATAAGCCCTCCGATTCGCTTCCGACGGGAGACGGCTTGCGTACTGACTGTACGTCCGAGGAAACCCAAGCGGCCCGGATGCGTGGCAAGCGGCAGGGAGGGGATTTTTCACTAATCAAAAGGCAATTTGCTTGTTTCGGGGGCCTCGCCTGTATACCCCTGGAAAACGCAAAGCGAAACCCAACGAGCTGGATTTATGATGTGCCTGCCAGCTTCTCTCCCTGGCGCAAATCTTCCAGAAACACGCTTCCCGGAGCCCAGGCACACATGGGTCCCGGCCACAGCTGGCTCTTATTACAGCCCCTCCATACAGTAGCCATTCTTTTTCACTTACCCCCCTCCCTCCTCGGTGACGCTTATTAGAAATGTAACATACTGGTCTGGGAGTTTGTTACAGATTTATGTGTCACAGGTGCTCTCTTTAAAAAGCGTGCAAGGGTTACCGTACGCGCGCGTCCCCCCCCCCCCACCACCCCACCCCCACCCTCACCCCCCCTGACAACAAATCTAATATGAGAGGTGTGACTAATATTGATTTTTTTTTTTCTTTTTTTTTTCTTTTCAAATACTGGCTGTTAGAACAAAAATCTGGGTTTCCCAAATTGGAACATATGATTTTGATTCTAAATTCTGGGCAGGGGTATGAAAAATATGCATTTCATTTAAGCAGATTTTTTTTCCCCCCATTGATGCCAGGTTTGCTGTAGTCATTGTATAAAATCTCCTTATAGCACTAACTTTCTGAATGTGCAATGCAGGGAATGTTCTTTTCTCTAAAAATCGTAAAAAATATAAAATAAAAAAAAGATAACGGATCCATGTCACTTCACAGGCTCATGTTTCATCCGATTACACGGTCCATATCTAGATCAATAAACTCCTGTCATTGTTCATGATAATCATAATCATAATAACCATCTCACTTCAGTGTCGTAAGTGACCACTACATCAGTTAGTTACAAACGTATCTCATGAAAACATGGTTGACAAGACCAACGAAGAGTGAATTTGGATTTCTTTCTGTCCAAAGGCCCCCATGGACCGCGAGAGAGGTCCAGTCAGGCATCGGGGTCAACAGTGCATGTGTGTGTGTGACTGATGGAGTTCGAACACAGGTCTTGTGTGCACCGTAAGACTTTATTAGCCTGACGAGCTTCCCTCCAGATCCGCTGCCTAACTAACCCTGAGGAGCGTGCAGCTGGCCTGGGGCAGGAGGTGGGGGTGAGGGGGGTGGGGGGGGGGGCGGGAGGGGGTAGACAAGCTTAACGGGGGCAACGGGCACTTCACCCAAGTCCTACATAACATTTCCATTGCTTCAGATTTCACTCTCAGTCAAACTCTCGCAATGACTCATAAAAAACACACGTTGTTTGTTTACGCTGTGCCAAGTTCTCAAAAATCATCAATGCTCAAACTGACCGTGAAACACCGAAAACGGTGAGAAAAAAAACCCCCAAACGAAACTGCGCAGCGAATCGTACAGCGTGTCACCGTTTCTATGGGATCGAAAAACTCATGGAGTTTTCTCTAGTGGTGTGGAACGCTTTGTGTTCCAGTGGGTTTATGGGATTGACTCGTGATGGACTTTGACGGGTACCTGGTGCGTCTGCTGCCTGTCTGTCAACACCAGACGGTCTGAGCGTGCGTCCGTCTCCCGCCGGCGCTGCGTTTCACCCGGGGGCCGTAAACTCCTGCCAACACGCGGGGGCCGATCGCGCTCAAAACACTAGAACCGTAGCCGAGACCTGAAATTGCTTCTGACCGACACTTGGCTCAAGCCGAAGGCATGGAAACATTGAAGACACGTGGAATATAAAGTGCTCTTGTCCGAGGCCGCGTTACACGTAACCTGAGGTGACGAGAGCAAGGACTAAGCTTAGAGAGATACACGGGGTCGTCTCTCTCTCTCTCCCTCCCTCTCTCTCCCCCCCCCCCTCTCTCTCTCCCTCCCTCTCTCTCTCTCCCTCCCTCTCTCTCCCCTCTCCCTCTCTCTCTCTCCCCCCCCCTCTCTCTCTCCCCCCCCCTCTCTCTCTCCCCCCCCCATCTCTCTCTCCCCCTCTCTCCCTCTCTCTATGAAGTGTCCAGTCAGTCAGGCCTCATGTTTCACAGGCCTCTCTGTAGTGTCCCTCCCTCCCTCCCTGTCTCCCTCCCTGTCTCCCTCCCTGTCTCCTCTCCTCCCCTCCTCTTTGTCTGCGTGCGTGCGCGTCGTCTGCATCTCTCCAGTTACGTGGCACCACACCTCCTGGTTGTTTCCCCCCCCACCCCTCCCCTCACCCTCCCCACCCCCCTCTCCCTGGGCCCCTCACCCTCCCTGTGGTAGTGTGTGTGTGTGTGTGTATGTGGGGGGGGGGGGGGGGACACTCGATGCCTTTCATGTGGCCTTGGCCCCTGTTCCTCTAGCCTGTTGCGCTGATCCGCAGGGGTGTGGGTCCCGGCCCCTCCCTGGGTGATTGATGGCCGAGGTGCCCTCTCCTCTCCTCTCCTCTTGTCCCCGTTCCCCCCGTCCCCCCCTTGCCCCCGGCCAGGGGGGGACGGCGTAGCGTTTCATGAGCTCAGCTGCGTGGCGCCCGGGAGCTGCACCTCAAACACAAGGGGCAGGCACCAAATCTGGTCACCCTTCTCACCTGACCTCTCCTCAGATGACATGGGAAGGTTGTTCTCCTGGACACGTGTGTGTGTGAGAGAGAGTGTGGGTGTGTGTGTCTGAATGTGTGTGTGTGTGTGTGTGTGTGTGTGTGTGTTTGGGAGGCATTCCAAGAGGGGGACACTCAGGAGGAATCTGAGGACACAGATCTTCTAATCCCCCCCCACCGGAGCAGCACCTGTCGGGACAGCACTGGAGCAAGGGGGAAGAATCCATTCTGATCACTGATAGTTCTACAGTGACCCGATACTCTTCCCAGCCCCATATCGGATGGTCTCTCCTGCCACTCACCGGCCATCTGTCAATCAACCACTATATGAAAACATAGGGAGTTAACAGTTGTGTTGATGTAGAGTTGGATGTACTGTACCTGTAAGAAGTGACCTCACAGTGTGTTCAGATGCATAGATTGCACCCCTCTGTGTCCCCTTTTAATATATATTCATATATTCTGACATGTATTCAAGTTGGATATGATTTTTCCTTGAAGAACTGCCATATTTCAACAATAAATTATTATTCTCATATCTGATCATCGATAGTGTCGTACGGATCTTAAAAATCAACTTTACACGCAGACTTGAAATATTATCCTGTCAATGTGTCCGCACATTATTAACCATTCAAAGTAACATGTGCTTACCTTCGAGCGGTAACTGCATATCAACCCCTATATCCGAGGGCACTTTCTCAGAAGAAATTTAGTAGTTCCTTGAAAATCTGGAGAGGAACCCAATTGCTGCGAGAGCAATGCGGAGAGCAGTCATCTGACTCAAATGAAACCAGATCGTCCATGTAAGAATAGAGCGCCAATGAAACGACATACAATACAGTCAACGAGCGTTGGCCTGACAGCCAATCAAATATCATGTGCCCAGCTGTTGCTTTGACAGCGAGGCTGTTGCCGAGGGAGAATGGGAGCCCTAACGTAAATCATCAAGGGGCGACATTACAGCTGCTCCTGATGTCTGTGGTCGGTGGCGGGTGGCGGGGGGGGGGGGGACGTGGAGATTTCTACCATAGCTGCTTTTGAGAAGCTGTCATCGGATGTGTATGTGTTATTACTGTGTTCACACATGCGGTTGTGACAACTATATGTCTCTCGGTAAGGCAAGTCACTCGCTGGCTGCCGATGTATATATGTGTGTCTCTCTCTGTGCTTATGACCACCTCGTGATGTTCATCTATATGTAGCACTCAGCCAATTGAAGATTTAATCACCGTTAAATGCAAATAATGAGAATTCCAAAACATATCGTGGTTGTTACATTTCTTTAATTGTTCCTTGTTAGTGTTAAAACCTCAAGACAATTCAGTAAATCAGTAAATGTAGGTTTAGAGTTTTATACATTTTCAGTCTAACAGTAGGCCTCTCCAACTTCACAATGTTTGAAACGCTTGATGAATATGAGAAGGAGTTTGAACGCCACATGTGTGTTTTGTGTACAGTATATGTGTGCCTGTGTCCCGGTCCATCTCGATACATGATCCAGATCGCTCTCGGAGTGAGATGGTTAATGTGGCCTGTGGAGGTCTAGTTTTCCTCCCTCCCAAGGTTATTCAAACTAAACCAACCATTCCTTTAAATGTCTCTGATCCCGTATAGCATGAGCAACAGCCTAATGCCTGTCAGTAGAACGCTGCTTTGCATGTAGCCTGATTATTATCTGCTACACAAATTGCTAACAGCTGGGTCGTTCACGGCTGACGGTCTCATAGTTTATGTATTGAAACTGTTGGAATGTGGACAATTACCGCTTTCACTTTCTCACAAAAAAGCCCTAATACAGTTTACATAAACTGTTCTCTTGAAAATCCCAGTTTAAAAGGCTTTACGGGCCTCCAGGGTAGGCTCTAGCAGATAAAGAATTTGCCTCAGTGGTCTCCCTTCTTTCTTTCTTTCTTTCTTTCTTCCTTTCTTTCTTCCTTTCGGCTCTCTGGTAGCAAGGAATCACGCAGGAGGGAAAAAAAAACCCATCTAAGATCTGTTTTAAGGTTATTTTGATATGGACAATGTAGCAAATTTGAAGTTATTGTTTTTCTACGATTTCATTGGAAAGGGGCTAGTCTCGTGCCTGATTGGGTGTTAACGAGGCTTCACACAGGTACATAAAACGTGTGTTCCACTGTACCACCCACCCCCAAGGTCTGTCGAAGGTTAAATCGTACCAGACCTTGAGCTGTTATAGTATGTCTCTATTGTGATTTGGAGGTCATGAAGAGGGGAAACCACAAAGAGGTTAGCCAACAAACTTCAATCCCCTCCCCGAAAAGTAGGTTCCTTTTTTTCTAGCCTTCTACTGATTCGGCATATGCCGAATGATCTATGGCTGTGTCTTAATACCATAAGTACTGCAATATTATCCATACAAGTGGCTGTATGAAACAGACATTCTTAAGATTTGTCAAAAGGAGAAATGATGCAATCCATAATTAACCTTGCAGATTTACAACAAACAGTGATTTTAAATGTCACATTCTGAGAGTACATGTATTTCATTCACCTGTTGGTGTTTACAGTGTTTGTATGCAAAGTAAGGCATAACTTTTCACATAGAGCTGTATCCGGGGATTATGTTCTACTGAATGAGAGAAAACAAGAAGAGAGAGAAATAAAATAATAAAAGAAAACAAAAGGAAAGGAAAAAACGAGTGAAGACAAATGAGTTGGGAGGAGTCTGGTTGTCTTCTTGTCAGAGGCATGCGAACACCTTGCGAATGGTCTAGCACTTTAACCCATAATTATCACAATTAAAATAATACTCATATTAACAAAAGTTAAATTGCTTCCAAATGGACTTTCACATGAACAAAAAAGAAACACATGGCTCGGTCGGTTTCAGAACTTTGACACCAAAATAAGTCATGTCAAATTCAAATTAGCCTAGCATTCAAATTAGTAACTCAATAGGGTTTCATGAGGTTGCCACATATACAAAGTACGATTTCCACTGTAAAACAACTTACCGTAAGTCTGCTGGCTTGTAACTTCGGATTCCTGAGGCTTGTATTCAGGCTTGTTTCCTGTTTTGGTGATGCAGCACATAACCATTTTGGTGTGAAAGCATGCTCTCACAATGCATGCTGGGAATTCCCCATGTGCTTTGTTAGGCTTGACTCCAGATTCTGACTGCAGGCCAAACAAGTCTTATGTTTCTGAAAACGGCCATGGCGCTTCACATGGTTGTTCATGGACTGGAGATCGAAAAGGTCAAAGCAGGGAGTGGAAGGAGTGGAAGTTGGGATGTGGTGCAGGGATGGAATTGTGTGTGTGTGTGTGGGGGGGGGGGGGGGGGGCAGCACAGTGAATATACTATATTTTTCAATAACTGTATTTTCTAAATCCCAGGAGGATGATTACAGATGTCTTCCCTTGTTTTGCTCTGACTTCAAACTGTGACATTTCTAAATGACTCAACAAAGCCCGCAATTTTATCCCGGGTTCCGATATTATGCCAATTTCCATTCTAATCAGTTTGACACTTTTGTAGCCTCCCCTGACGATACCGAAAATGACGTTGAGGGACACGCAGTAAAATATGACGCATACCACCCTGACGTGTCCCAACCTTTTTTGGGAAAATCACAGGGGTTGACATAAACAAAGAAGTTGAAAGAGCCTTCGCCGGCGAAATCAAAATGTCAGCCGCATGCCCCATAAAAATCACCCGAGCCCTTGCTCCTGTGATGAAGAGAAACAAGTGAGAATCCAAAGTCAACACAATTTTCTCTCCCCTCCCCTCCACAACCTCCCCCACCCCCCACTCCCTCACTCCCCCACTCCCCCACCCCCAGAAAAAAAGGGCCCACTCCCGAGTTTTGCCCTTTTGCTCTACAGAGGGCTGGGGGAACATTGTTAAAAAAGACCTCCAGCGGTATTACAGCTTGAAGATTTTTTTTTTTTTCTTCTTCCCTTGTACAAAAACAACAAAAATGTCCCGTACGGTAAGCCCACACAGAGCAGTCCTGATGAAAGGGGGTGCTTAAGGCGAAGCGGCGAGAGTGGTTAGTCGGAGGTGTCCCGTGGTCAGCATCATAGTGTTGGACCTGAACCGTCAGTGTTTGATGTCAGCTGCAATCGTGAAACTCAGAGGGGATTCCCGTGCTCCATTGATTGTATTGGCATATACTGGACATCTCTGTCTAGTCATGTTCTGAAGTAAAATCATGTACTGTGTTGACTAAAGGATTCTCCCGAGACATATATGGACATGGAAAGGAACTTTTCGGAACAATAGGACAATATAATAATATGCTTGGGTTGGGTCATTTGTTTCTGGTTCTATTTGTGGAAAGAACAATAGGGCAATATCCATCTGACTACAATCTCACCGTAATGATATGGTATAAGCTGCATAATTACAAGTTATTACGTGTATGATTGGGCAATTACATACGCCATCTGAAGTTTCTTAGTTACAGCTTAATTGTTATGTTACTGTGGGGGAGTTCAGAACCAACCTACGGTACGTTTCACCTCACAGACTGTACTGTTCTGGACTGAACATGAGAGAATGCAGCTAGCAACACCGAATATTGAAACGACTTGAAACGGTCAGGTCGAAGACACTCACTTCACAAACCGTCCGCTCTGTCTGTGTCTGGTCCGTGAGTGGGCTGGAGACGGTGGGGGGGGGGGATATGAACGTGGGGGACGGGCGAACTCGACTTGACCGGGAGAGAATCTGACAAATGCTGTGCGGATAAAAAAACCGGCTATCTCCAAGTCTGACTAATGGGCTGCTTCTCTGTGGAGACAGACGCTCTGTACTAGACTAGAGCACAGTTCCCACTGCACTGTGGCTCAGGAGACAGCCCCACAGTGGAGACCTCGCCAGCCGCCCGGGGCTCGGCATCCACACACACACACACACACACACACACACACACACACACACACACACACACACACACACACACACACACACACACACACACACCAGCCCCGACGCTTGACTGAGCCAACATACACACACACAGACGGTTGCAACCCACAGACACCAATGGACAGACATACAGTACAGACAGACAGACAGAGACAGACAGACAGACAGACAGACAGACAGACAGACAGACAGACAGACAGACAGATGGAAATTGTGGAAGCGCTCACCCACATGAGGTACAACACCACTTTTTTTTTAATTTTATTTTTTTACATTTTTTTAATCTAAAGTCACTGATTTCAGTGCCCAGATTTATAGTGTGTGTTTTACTGTAACATATTGTGGTTAGTGAGTGTATTGTGTGGGGTTAATGTGGAGGCCAGATATGTACTGCAGCAAAAGACCCATGGAGCAGAACGCCCTGTCCAAGTATCCTTAGAGTGCATTCATAGAGTACTGGAGGGAGATGTAAAACACTGACTGCATTTTGCTAAACATTAATGCATACTCAGAGAGGAGAAAAGTAGACCCTGGTTTATAATTCCCAGATTTCTCTGGAACATGCATTGAAATCTAAACGAGCACAATAAATTCATTTTTAACTGCCTTCCTGGGAATTAAGGCCCGTAGTATGGATTTAAGAAACTCTCGTGCTTTCATTAAAAAACCCACATCGTTTCTCGTTAAAGAAACAATGTCCATCTCATTCATAGAGGGCCGGCGCATGTGTGCTTCTATTGTATGATAACATCTGTGCTTCGGACACGAAATGGCACAGGGTTGAGGGGGAGTTAAGTGTATCAGCTTTTCACCAGTCTCTCTTCACACTTCTTGAAATTGGGCTTTTTTTTCTTCCGTTTTTTTACCGTTCCTCGTTGTACCTTGTTGATTATTTTGGGGGTGTTGGATGAATGGGGGCGCAAGGCTTTCACCTGCTTTATGTACACTACAGGGATGTCTGCTGAGGGTCTCTTCATTGGGAGACGGTGACAACATGTATGGTAAAAGTCTCCAGTAATGACATTTTAATGCAGACCTCTGGAGATTCCGGCTGGAGAGAGTCGAGCCGAAGGGAGGACTTCTGGTATTCATATATGATTTAAACATCGGGTACATTTGCATGTTTGTGTTGCCACGGTAGTGTGTTCTTTCTTACACTGGAACAAGAGCTCTGTGGGTGCTGCAGGATGTAAGTTGAGCAGGGGATGGAAACAAAAAAAAGCGAGGAGATTTCTGTAAAGTATATAACCTACTTCCCAAAGCTGCATGTGCAAAATTCATGTTATGCATATTATTCATGAAAAAAAAATCCAATAAAAAAAAATCCAATACTCAGTTACATATTGTCTGCATTTTTACTTGTGAGGCGCAAAATCACCATGAGTCCTTATCTGGACCTCTTTTTTAAAAAAAAATTTCCTTATTTTTCTCTTTTTCGTAGTTTTTTTCAGACAACGAGAGCTGTATTACGTTTTGATCGGCCGAGCTGCGAAGCTTGTGAGCCATCAGTCAGCGATCTGCCCCGGGGGGCTCCAGTACACAGCACAGTACCTTCCAGGGAGGGAAGTTGATGTGTGTGTGTTTGGGAGCCAGCTGGAGCCCGACGGGGACGGGCATGGAGCGCAGCGGGCGCGCTGGGGGGAACGAGATGGAGGCACAGGGGCGTAATTTAAACAGGCGACGGCTGTAGCGGCGCAGACAGGAAATGAGAGGAAGGCTAGTTCCTGGGACGGACAAGGGCGGGGGGAGGGGGGGGGGGTTGGGACTGAATTGGAGGGTTTCAGTGGCCCAGACCTACACCGGTATCAGGAAGAGAAGACTTTTATGCGGCGTTGTTAAGGGTAACAGTAAGGTCATTGAGAGCAGCGTTTCCTCCCACTGATCGTGGAGCTCGCTGGGCCAGGCCCTGGCTTGCTATCTCGGTTCCCACATCCCGCTCAAAATCATTTCAATAGGTCCAGATTCAAAGTCTGAAATTCAGACCGGGGATTGAACGGGACCTCCTGTTGCTGGTCCTGTTGAAATGTTTAAACGTCCGACTCCACCATTTTTGGCTTGCTTTGATTTTGAAGTTTCTGGGGCAGTTTCATCCGATGGAAGGAAGTTCGAGTTGAAAAGGCACAAATTATTTTAATATTAGATCCAAAACGGGGATAAGAATATGCTTAGTTCTGGTCTGTGGCGAGTGCAGGGCCTTTTTCAGCCTGTGGTTTTGATTTAAAGCAGACCGCTTTCACAATACCTTACCCAGAACCCCTTTCCACCACCACCTAACCTCTCACATGCCACTGCGCTGGGAGTGCAGGACTAAGCTGCTCTGGACTGTGTAAAAACCTCCAAGCCCATGTTGTGTGTTCTCACTGCACAGTCTCATAGTGCCAGCCCCAGTGCCAGATTACCTCCCTAATCAATCTGATTAAGGCTGTGACTGGGCGGACATCTTGGCTCACATCTGGACCCGCTCGGCTCTGCTCTGCTCTCTCCACAGTTTAGTCTAACAGCCACAGAGTCCAGGCATTCTGCTACGGACTGAGCTGATTCTGATCACTCAGAGTAGGGACGGGTGGGGGAGAGGGTGTGTGTGTGGGGTGTGTGTGTGCATGTGTGGGCTGTGTGTGTGTGTGTGTGTGTGTGTGTGCGTATGTGGGGTGTGTGTATGTGTGTGTGTGTGTGTGGGTCTGCGTGTGTGTGTGTAAAAATGTTAATGTAAATGTGTGTGTGTGTGTGTATGTGTGTGTGTGTGTGTGTGCCTGTGCCTGTGCATGTGTGTCGATGTTGGTGGGTGCGGGTTCAGTTATCAAGCTGAGGTGTAGTCAAATATACCAGGTAAATAGAGCATGAAATAGAGCATGAAACATTCTAATACACAGTAAAGTTAATGGTATTTCATGTATGGGAAATAAATCTTCTTGCAGAGTGTTCATATATTCACTAATATGTCTATAAAATTGGGCATTATTGTCCATACAAGTTAGAATTTATTTTCTAAAATAAAGCCCCACTCACTGTGTAAAGAATGAATATTCACCGTAAATTAATACTTTCAAAGTACTACCCCGTTGAGCTAATTTCAAACACACTCTAACACCGGCCGATGGTCAAACACAGGGCGGTACATATCGGCCCTGTTTCCGTTGTTCTCTGTTTAACAGAGACATAAGTCATTCCAGGCCTCCTATTATAAACAGGTGTCAGTCCGGTGCTAAAAAATGACATCTTAATTCAGACACAAGACTTTTTGTCAGGGCAGATTAACACGTCATCAGGAACGATTTATTTGGATTGTGTCTGCCCTGGGTTTGGGTGGAGAGGGAGGGCGGAGCTGGACCGTTTTCGTGCCACCGATAGCCCCGCCCTCTTTCTGGGAATTGTGTGGGAAATAAATGAATGTGTCTGGAAGTGGTCTCCCATCGTAGTCGTTCCCGGGAACATACCGGAAGATGTACTCAATTCGGTTCAGTTGCAGTCATCTACGTGTAAGCTCACCCGTGAAGTGTCAAGAGGGCATATAAAGACCCTGCATAATAGATCAATTATCAGTTATCAATAACGAGTAGTCAATTATTTTCAACATTCATAAGGAACATTTTTACATTTTTTGACATTTAACAGATGCCTTTATCCAAAGCGACTTACACCAATTAAATTAGTCTAAAGTAAGTGAATCATCTATACATCCGTCATTATAAGAAAATCAAATCTAAGCTAGGTCCAGGGGCCATTGGCAGTCACAATGCTAGAAGAAGAAAGAATTACTTCTTCTTTTTTTTCTTCATTTTATTTACAGTGGAGGAACATTGCAGTTGCTGACTCTCACAAATGTTGATTCATGAAGAACATTGTTATAGGACCAAGGCAGTCAATGAAAGTCAAGGAAGCCTTTATTAGGCTGAAAAATCTGAAACATGGCCAAAACCTTAGGTTTGCCAAAATCACCAGTTTAGAACACACATAGAAAACAGTGGATGACTGAGGAATGCTCACCATAGTAAACCCCCAAAACAACTGTACCACTGATCAGGAACACTCTCCAGAAGGCAGCCGTGAATGCGCCAGAGACTACCATCCGTAGAACACGTCACAGGATGGTCACAAAAGCCTGCGGGGGTCTGGAAAAAGGTCTTGTGGACGGATACGATGAATATTATCATTTACCAGAGTGGTTGCAAGAGTGGAAAAGTTTGGAGAAAAAAGGATTTGCCAAAGATTTACAGCATACCACCTAATCTGTGAAACATGGTGGAGGGGGTGTTAATAGGGCATGTATAGCTGCTACTAGAACTGGCTAAATTGTCTTAATTGATGATGTCACTGCTGACAGCAGCAGCAGAATGTATTCTGAAGTGTACAGTGTACTGTCTTGTCTGCTCAAGTACAAGCAAATGCCTCCAAACTCATTGGATGGCGCTTCATCATACAGTAAAACAATGACCCAAAACACACTGCCATAGCAACTAAGGGGTATTTCAGTGCCAAAAAGTGTAAAGTTCTTGACTGGCCAAGTCAATCTATCACATTTAAATCCAATTTAACATGCATTTAATTTCCTGATGAGGCAAAAATACCTCAAAACAAACAACAACTGAAGATGGCAGCAGTACAGGCCTGGCAGAGCATCACCAGAGAAGACACCCAGTGTCTGGAGGGGGGTCAATGGGTCGCAGACTTCAGGCAGTTATTGCATGATAAATACTAAGCATGAGTGCTTAATTCAGACATTTGATGAATCTGTCCCATCACTTTTGGTTACTCTGAAACACAGGGACCATGCATAAAAAGGTTTTCTGAACTAATTTCTGAATGGTGAAACCAATCTGTACGCTGTACCAATACCATCAAATAAAAACTGATAATCTCTACTTTTACCTCATAGTAATTGTTTGATTTCAAATCCAAGTGTAGAGCCAAAAGAAGAAAAAATGCTTCACTGTCCAGTTACTTACACTGCATAAATACGAAGCTGAAAAGCACTAAGCTCCCAAGTCTATATAAGTCTATACTATGGAATTGACAGGCAGGCTTATAGCTTGCTCTGTTTATGGACACACCCAGCACTTTACCGTCTGTTTCTTATAAAGGATATCAAACAGAGAGAGTGGCCTGAACCACAAAGCACCTGTTTCCTACATTTCCACTACACGTGTTTGCTGCTGTGTTCAAAGAGCATTCTCAGAACAGACACAAGACATGTCGCCACCACTGCTACTTTAGATCTCACTCTGATATTTTCATTGATGATTTTTCGCCCGGATCTCCTTTGAATTTCAATGGTGATAACCGTGGCATGATCGTTTCTTATTGTATGTCAACTATCAGTTTAAGGTTAGGTTTTTATTTTATTTTTTATTTTTTAAACCAAATCTATGATTTAAGAGAAATGTCCACAACTTGCACATTTCCAAACTCTTCTGATGTTTAACCCCCCATAAACATGTGCCCAAAATGATGTAGATAACACAGACAAACACTTTCACAATATGGAAGTAACTTTGAATATCAATGTTTAGATTTCGACTTATCTCACAACATGACACCACAGCCTCCTACACAGATGAACAGATATGGCCGTCCAGTTTAACGACCATTTTACTCGATTTACATACGGTGGCCTTTCTCACCTGCGGCACCACCGACAGAAAAAGCAGCGGCCGTCTTTTATCCATACCGAGCAATGACATCGCAGGGAAACGTTACAGCCCAGCAACCTGTCCCAAAGGTTATCTACCGTGCGTCGATAACGAAACTCTCGACTGTTTATTTCAAACAAGAAATGCCCGACACCTGCTCTGTTGCTTCCCTTCAAATAAACGCTATCGAAGCTCCACTCTCTTTTGAAAACAAAGACATACCGTGAAACAAGCGAGTGTGTGTTTCTCGTGTTATGACGGCAGCGGTGTTAGAGAGAGAGGTGGAGGATACTGGGGGGGGACATGCGAGGACAAGGCAGGTGTGATAAGAATAAGGAAAATAAACATTTTCAGGAAGATGACTGTACCGTTCTGACACATCCCTCCTG
>NC_139672.1:11365337-11377837 GCF_951799395.1 Argentina silus | reverse complement strand
CACACACACACACACACGCACACTCACACATAAACACACATCCCCCCCCCCCCCCCCCACCCCTCTCTCTCTCTTTCCTTCCCCTCTTAGCACCGTCCCACCCAGGAAAAAACCCTGGCTCGGTCTGTCAGTGTTGCTTTCCTGCCGTACATTAGTCCTAATCAAGGTCGAGTCCCCCCCCCGCCGTGCCCCCCCCCCCCCCCCCCCACCCCTTTTCTTGCTGCTGTGTTCGGAGCCAGCTATCTGCTGCCTGTCTTGCGAGGAGTGGGTGATGACGATGGATGGATCCCGCTGTGTCACGTTCGGGGCCCTTGCTCTCATAACCGGGGGGGGGTGGGGGCGCCTCTGGCTGGCCACCAAGAAACAACAGCCTTCAGGCTAGAGAGAATCTGTGTCAAAAGGGATGGGTTGAACAGTTCAGTGTTCGTGTTATCTGTTTGTTTTTTTCACTCTCTCTTGTCCTCTTGCTCACTCTCTCTCTCTTATTCTCTCTCTCTTTCTCTCTCTCTCTCTCTCTCACTCACACACACACACACATATGCACACACACACACACACACACAAATAGAAATATGCTCTTATTTTCAACATTCTGCGTTTTGCTCCCGTCGTTGAAACGTGCTAAAGAGATCACCCTGTTTATTTGAGAGAAGCTAACAGAAATGATATTGCAATGTGTCCCCAGTAAATTCCCTCCAAAGCTCAGTTAATACGCTCTCCAACTTGTGTTTCAGGTTTCACATGAGTTGTCGTTTCAGTGGTGATTTTGGTCAACATAGTATTGAACAATAATCTTAAAATGCACATGAAATCGTATACATTTCTCTATAAATGGCAGATTCAAAACAGTGATGAAACAATTCCTCACATTCCTAAGTGTTTTCCTTTTTTGTGTATTGTAATAAATATAAAGGTATTTACAAGTGTTGCATGTATACGGTCATTCCAGGGAAACTGACTTTGGCTGGATCTGGAGAACCACTAGTACTGTGTAAGAACAGACTGTTACTTACAGAGGAAACCTGGGTTAGCAATTAAAGCAAAACACCTTGACTGACAGATATGTGTACCCCTAAACCCCAGGTCCCCACCACCTCACAGTGTGTGTGTGTGTGTGTGTGTGTGTGTGTGTGTGGTGTATGTGTGTGTGTGAGTGTTTGTATGTGTGTGTGTATGTATGTGTGTGTGTGTGTGTGTGTGTATGTGTGTGTGTGTGTGTGTGGTGTGTGTGTGTGTGTGTGTGTGTGTGAGTGTTTGTATGTGTGTGTGTGTATGTATGTGTGTGTGTGTGTGTGTGTGTGTGTGTGAGTGTATATGTGTGTGTGTGTGTGTGTGTGTGAGTGTGCATGTACTGTACAAGCTTCATACAGGGTGTTTTGGTATAGATATAAATACGTTTTTGTGCACACAAATAATGCATGAACAAAATCTCACTTCCTCCAAAGGGATCCCCTGTATAACATTGGGCTTGTGTCGGTTAGGAAGAAAGGGTCATTGTTTGATTGCATCGCCGGGCTGATCACAGACACACGTCTTCCATTTGAATGTTTTATTCAGAGAAGGCCGCAACGAGATGGATCGCAGATAACCAATGAAATAATAAAGGGGGGAACACATCCATCAACATACTGATTAAACCAAATCAAATACTGACGAAAAAAATGCAAATCATCTAGAAACAATTAGGTGGGTTATTTTAACAGTTGGCCCATATACTTTTATATTCTAATGTCCTGAAAACATTATTATTACCGTAACGTGTGTGTGTTGTGGAAATTGTTATTATTACCGTAACGTGTGTGTGTTGGGGAAAATCTACCATTGCAAATAAAATCATTATGGATCAAATGAGCTTCCGGTTGCAGTTTACTGTGTTGGTGTACATTTACTGTGTTGGTGTACATTTACTGTGTTGGTGTACATGTGTGGTTGTTTATTTGTTTTCACACAGACGCAGTGGGACACTGTGATTTTACAGAGTCTCTGTGACAAAGGAACCTCCCTTCAGAGACCATAGCAGTCTGTCATGTTCCATTTGAATGAACTTTACATCTTTATCACTCATCTGATGGACCACTCAGTCTGTTCCATAAGCTTCATTGTTTATCTGTCCCCACTCCTGTATGTGTGTGTGTGTGTGCAACTTTGTTAATGTGTGTGTGTGTGTGTGTGTGTGTGTGTGTAGGTGTGTGTGTATGTGTGAGCATGCAATTGTGTGAATAGGTATGTGTGTGTGTGTGTGTGTGTGTGTGTGTGTGTGTGTGTGTGTGTGTGTGAGCATGCAATTGTGTGAATAGGTGTGTGTGTGTGTGTGTTGTGATTGACGTGTTTTGAGAGCCGTCTCTCCACACATTTTGTGTCAGCTGAGCGTCTCCGTTACTCCCAAAATCGGCCCCCATTGTTCAGCGGTCTTCCAGACATCGGGGTAGAGTTCATTCAATGCTCCCCCCCCCCCCTCCTTCTCTGACTTTGGAAAGTAATTGATCTCAATCAGCAGTCCATTATCTTTAGCAGGGCAATTATCCACATTGTCACTTTTGCATTTGGCCCTGTGACCCTAGGGTCAGTCAGGCCTGCTGTAACCCTAGCCGCCCTGGACGGCTCCCTTGCCCCTCATATACACAGTCTTCCAGGGTAAAGGGCCCCCAAGGGGCCTTTCTCCACAAGCGCTCCGAAAAGAGGAAAAAAAAGCCAGTTGAACTCGATCCTTTTATTGAACTTCCACAGGAATGCGACACGTTTCAGTCGTCCAAGCAACATACAACAGGAGTTTATATATATATATATATATATATAGTATATATATAGCGGTTTTCCTACCTCGTCCAAAACTCATCGTTCTTAGGTGGAATTTTCGGAATCGTTTCGTTTTTTGGGGCGAAAGGCGTAAAGGTTGTGTAGGGTTACTAGCTGCAGGATTGTGTAGAATGGTGTTCAGTGTTATTGACTAGGGGTGTGTGGTTGGGGTTAGAATGGTGTTCAGTGTTATTGACTAGGGGTGTGTGGTTGGGGTTAGAATGGAGGAAGGGGGTTTGGGGGCAGAGGGGGACAGAGTTCCACCACCTTAGGATTGGAGGCAGCATGGAGTGGAAATTGAACAGATTCAAGCAACAAATAGAGGAACTATTGGTTCTACGACCTACAAAATGAAAGGGATAGTTCTCTCTAATATCAAATTCCTGTGATTTATAACCACAGGCCTTCACTCTAGTCTATACACCAAGAAACATTTCAAGCCCTTATCCCATCCGCCTCCAGTAGAAAGGAAAATGTGTCTGTGTTGACTGGAGTAACGGTATGGGGTTGATCACAGAGATGTTATTTTAGAGTGAACTATGCCTTTAACCCACAAACGTAAAATATAACAAGGTAAGCTTCAGTCGGACAGGCGGGTGTAGTACTGTATGTCTTGTGGATCCAATATGGAAGGTGTTAAATGATCTCCAATGAAGTCAGATAGCATACCATGATGCAGTGCTCTCTGACAACAACTATGGCTGCGTTTTATGAACATTTCCTAGGGAATATTTAAATACGGTGAAAGGCGATCCAGCACAAATATGAATGGCTGTCTTTAAACATCTTAATGGCCCCCGGTGCAGGACTTGGCAGTAGTCAGTCATGAGTAATATCCGTCCGTAAGCAGCTAGTTCATTTAGGAGACTGGCAATGAATAGCTCATGAAAGGGGGAGGGCAGGGTGGGAAGTTGCATGGTTTCATTTTTAGTAAGGAATGGGCTAGACTGGACCATGTCCTTTTATTTTTCAGGTTGGGAACGGAAATAGCAAATAACAAATAATGGCTGGTCATTTGGGTTTCGTTTTTTACTGTGGCAAAACAAAGCCATGCTCAGAAATGGGCTTTCTATTTCGAAAGGAGGAAGTTTCAGAGTGAGCACCTGTATTTAGCGAAAGGAAAAAGTCGGTCCAGATTTACTCATGCTCAGAGATGTGTTCCTCTTTTGATGTCTTCTATACAACCCTTTGACCCATAGATTAAACTCTGCTCTACCCTCAAGCCATTGAAAGGTCATCATTACAAACAGGCATGCTATTTATGTTGAATACATCTCATTATCATTTTTCTCTACGATTTCTCTACGAAACACTACTTTGTAGATTGTCAGACAAAAATACCTCCGTTCACATTTCTGTTTTATATTTCTCTTTATTCTTCCATCCGAGTCATACATGACGTAAAATGTTTTTTTTTCCCATTAAGAGGGAGAGCACCAGTAATCCCCCATGTTTCCTTTTCCTAAGCCAATCCTCATGTTGTCTCCAGAACTGCCTGTTGTCCCATCCTTTGGGGAAAAAAAAAAAAAGCCCATTTCCTCCTGGTTCCCAGTTCTCCCACTGAGGGACAGAGTGTGTCCCTAAGTTCAAGAGGCACCCCAGGCAAAAGTACGGGGTGAAGAGACCAAGAGGTGCCCTAGTGACAGAGAAGAGGGGGGGCGGGGGCGCGGGGGCGGGGGGGGCAGACCAGTGTGTGGGAGAAATTCCAAAGGTCACTGACCTCTTAAAGCAACAAGTATGACTATGCCACACACAACAAACAGCAAACACAGCTAGTCATGGTCCCATTATGAATGCTCTCTCTACATGAATATCGACCTGGGGGTCTAGGGGAGGGTCACAGAGGCTGGGCAGAGGGACCCAAGTTAGATTCTTTATCATAGGGTCAGCCAGACCGCTATGGACCGCCTCAGGGTACATTGGCTGTGTGTTTCTGATTGTGGATGCCGAGCCAATTCTCCTTGGTCCAGGGAAGACGTTAATGGAATACAGGCGGCAGTGCAATCAACCTCATCATCATCATCATCATCATCATCGTCGTCGGGGTCATCCTATTTTTTCGTTGTTGTCATCGTTATCCATGTCTTCGTCGTGATCATCATCGGTATTGTAATAGCCATTACATCATCGTTGATCATCATCATCCCCATCAACAACAACAACAATAACAGCAACCACGACAGTGCTGCAGTCCTTTCCAAAACTGCTATTGTAATTGACCCTAATGGCCATGTGTTGAAGTCCCTTTCGGGAGTTTTAAAATGCTCAACATTTTTTTTTTTCTCGGGGAGCTCTGCAGTGTGAATGAAATACAGCATGATATGACATTTCTAATTTCCACTCTGCTGAAACCCAGCCATTCATGACGTACAGCCTTAACCCTTGCACCTAGGAGGAGAAAGGGGGAAGAAAAGCTGGCTCCAGGCCCCCCAGCCCTGCACTGGATCCTGTCTACAATGCCAATAAAGTGGATTTGTCGCAGGGGCAGAATGCTTTCCCTAGACTGCTCCCTCAGACCCTGTTCTGATAGATGGCCTTTTTTACTCAGAACCAAGTTACCTCGGCAGTAAATCTGGCCTTGGGATGAAGGGGACGGAGAAGGGAGGAAGGGAGGATGAATAGACTGAGAGAGAAAGAGATTATATTGCCATATGATAAATGCTAAAGAGGTCTTGAGAACAAAGCCAGACTCATATGTAAGCTGGCGTCTTCTTGAAAAAAGGTAGACTCCATAGATGTAGTACAACTGCTCTATCCTCTGTATGGACTCGACAATGTGACATACGCCACAAAGTAGCGATGCGACTACCGTAGGAGATAAACAGCGAGGTCATTCATTCGCCAGCCTTTTTGGCATGCTTATACGCAGATGCCTTGATATCGCTAAAGAGTGAAATGTCGTGCTTGGGTGAGGCTCAGAAACCTCGAAAGTCATCCCGTCTCCCGCGGTAACGTCATATCGCCGAGTCTGCCTTTAAGTTGGAGCTCATATTGTGAGGGCTAAGTGGGTAAGGGTGCCATGGAGACAGGGTGCCCGCTGTGGCGCTGTTGTTCGATGCCCAGCCGTGCTCCCTCCGTGCTTGACTGCACCTTGGCATTAAGTAACAGGACACTATGTACCTATGGCTTACTATGAAGCCAGAGGGATTCACTGTATTGTGTTACTGATTCCCTTACTCACACACTCTCTCACACACACACACACACACACACACACACACACTCAAGAAACATAAACATCATACACACACACACACACACACACACACACACACACACACACAATGACATACACCACATGGAGGTGAATCTGCTCTCCAATCTGCTCTCTAAGACAGTGCTGACATATAAAACGTTCCCCACGGCACCTGTTTTCATTGTAGAGCTCAACAGCAACCATTTCCAGGCATTGAAAGAGGGAGCATGTTTAATCTGTAGGGGTCAATGAAGCGCTGAATAGCAGACAGCAGTGAGATGCCCTGGAATGCAGATACTTCTCCACAATTTCCACACTCATTATGAGTGTTGTATGCCTCTACATTTCTGTTCATTCTTTTCTTGATAACAATGCCTCCACATCGTTGGAAACGGTCTCATCTGAATGTAATACACTGCGAGACCTAACAAACTGATGACTCAACAGATTGTGCATAACAAGGAGTGGAAAATGGCAGGGGTGCAAAATAGAAACTTGAGCTTTAAGGTTGGCAGGCTGGCAGCAGATGTCTGGTGGCACAGCCCCATGCCAGCCAGCGAGGGATTAGATGTGTGCCAGTGAGGGTGAAGGGAGCAAGTTGAAAGCCAAATTCTGCCGCGGGGCTGGGATTAAAGACAGTCGGATGAGGGTCCTGTTTTTAATGAAGCCCCCCATCCCCCCCCCCCCCCCCCCACGCCCCCTCTGGTATTAACCCAGAGGAGAGAAAGAAGGGAGGAAAGAGAGGAAGGGAGGGAGGGAGCAGGGAGTGAGAGGGAGGGGACTGGGATGGAGTTATCTCATGCTAACTTAGTTAGCTGATAGCCTCCAGGGACGGAGGGGGAGGATCGTGACCCCTACCGGCATCCCCCCCCCCACGCCCCCCCCCCCCCCCCGGTGAACCCGGCGCAGGAAAGCAAACATTCCTGAGAAACTCTGAGACCTGCCTCCCCAAGAGAGAGAGATGGAGAAAGAGAGATAGATGGAGATATGGAAAGAAAGAGAGAGACTCCACTACTTGTACCTCCCACTCCTTACAAGCACACACATAGTACGCATACTACACACACAAACACACACATTCTCTCTCACACACACACACACACACACACACACACACACATATATAACCATACTTACAGTACATCCATAGGCCTATCCATACACAAACACAGAAAGACAAATACATATTCAGTGCTCTAATTCACACACTCAGACTGTACATATCCAACTATAAACTCACATTGACCCATATCCACACATTCCTGTCATTATTTATGGAATAAATTGAGACAGCTCCTAAAATAGCTCCTCCCCTCCTCCAGGCTTACCCGTTGGTGATACAATGGGGGTGGGTCCCAGTGGTGGTCTGAAGGGCAGAAGGAATTATTAACTACATACTTGCTCTGTAATAACTGGTAATAACTCAGTAATAACTGGTCATGCACCCTGGGATCACACCCCTGAGGTATTGTGCAAAAATATATGTGTATGGGAGTTCATCTTTCCTTATATGTGATGGGGATTAGCCTCATCGCAGAAGAACAGACTAAGTACTGCAATACTGCGTACTGTAAGTATGCAGTGGATCCACAAGCTTGTCTTTTTCAGCTTCTTCAGACAAATGACGCGAGGGCTCCATCAATCACCCTCCAACCAGACTTTCCCTCCCCCCGGCTGACCGGTGGGTGCCTGGCGTACCCCCCCCCCCCCAACCTGACCCCCTTAGCCGAGAGGCATGCTGGATGCATACCTGAGCAGGACTGGGGGGAACCCCCCTCCCCCCCCCCCCCGACAGTGAGCGATAGCAGGCCATCCGTGTTCTCCGGGGTTGCACGTGGAGGGAACAGGGGGGATTCGCTCACCTGGAACAGAGAGGCGCGTTCTCCCAGAACAAACCCCCCCGTGCCCCCTTTTTGTTTTCCTGTCTCTCTCCTGTTAAACACATTAGGTGAATCAGAAAGAGTGGCGAGGTGGGTTTCTGGTCCATAAATTGAGACTAGCCTCGCTATTGATTCAAGTGACGTTCCATGTTTGTGATGATACAGTATACTGCATTAGCGAAACAACAGTTGAAATGACATCACTCTTGAATCTGTGTTTAAAGAAAATTACTTGATTTTCGAAATTGTCTGTATTCTGCTTGGCGAGGGCTTGAAGTGATGTTGTAAAAGCTTTATTGAAACAGGAAGTGGCAAACAGTTGATAAGAGTTAACAACCGTCATAAACAGTGGCCATTATAGTGGGTTGTTAAGAGCTGGCTCATGGGGATCTGTCTCTATGGATCTGTCTCTATGAGTCTGTCTCTAAGGATCTGTCTCTATGGGTCTGTCTCTATGGGTCTGTCTCTATGGGTCTGTCTCTAAGGATCTGTCTCTATGGGTCTGTCTCTATGGATCTGTCTCTATGGGTCTGTCTCTATGGATCTGTCTCTCTGGATCTGTCTCTAAGGGTCTGTCTCTATGGGTCTGTCTCTATGGATCTGTCTCTATGGATCTGTCTCTATGGGTCTGTCTCTATGGGTCTGTCTCTATGGATCTGTCTCTATGGGTCTGTCTCTAAGGATCTGTCTCTATGGGTCTGTCTCTCTGGATCTGTTGCTATGCAGTTTGGCTACACAGAGTCTTCCACTCACCATGTGAAGAGCCTTTACTGATGCAGGGAGGAGGTATGTAGTCTGGGTACAACTGGGACAACTGTTGTCAGGAATGTTTAGACAGTGTAGACCAGGTCTGGTGGCAGCTCAGTTGTTGCATTGATAGGGCTTTTTACAGTTGTATGTACCACTTACCACTCAAAACTAACCTCCATCACACACCTTACTGTACAGTGGGCACAAAAGCCTGGTTTCAGTTTAGCCTCCCAGAGCCAATTTTTGGTTTTGGTCTTGTTTTTCGTATTATCCAAATTGAAATGGGACACCATTAAGATAAATTAGGAGATAAGTTACGGTTTAAGTTTAAGTTTGAGCAGTAGACAGGAATAGAAAATGTGGACAGGAGTCGAAAATGTGTTTCCAGTCAGTCTCACGGTTCAAAGTGAGTGCAAACACCTAAAAACACTTAGTCTCTCCTGTACAACAGACATTTGAAGCATCCCAACTCAGGCTGCCTGTCTGTTTCCGCCACATCTCGTACAGTGAAGCTCTGACAGCCGTCATTCTGCTCTCAATCCCAGCCTGTCACCCACGTCTCACTCTTGACAACCCACAATGCAACAGAGTCAACTCTCCTCCCGTCCACCAGCACCCCCTGACTCTTCGACATTAGGAATGTATGGGAAACATAGCTTCTTGGAATGCCAGTGGCAACTCACTGCCAACCAATACAGAGACGAGAGCAGACAGTTACAAGTCCTCACAAAGCTCCAACCCAATACAGTCATTGTTAGGGCGGCTCTCAATCACTCGTCGATCAGCCCCCTTTTTTTTTTGCGTCTCGCGTCCAAAAGTGCGGGTCATGGTTTAGTGAGAGAATGTCAATGTAGCATTGCCAGTTAGCGCCACGGTCCTGCTGCCTAGCCCTGCTGCATGTCTCACTGACTGCTCTGAATCTCAGCCTGTTGCCCTCCAGACAGCCCCCCCCCCCCCCCCCCCAGTCTTGGCACCCAAAAAAACAGAATCTGCTGGATCTTCGGGCTTTTCGTAGTTAGTGTGTTTAAAGGGGTGGAAGGGCATTCAAACTTTCAGCGCTGGTTAAAAATAGCCCCCCCCCCCCACCCCTTCGCCCTCCTCCCCCACCCTACCCACCCACTCTCCCTGACAAAAAAAGGCCCCTGCTAATAATCACAGCTCTGTACCAGGCTGTCTGTCTGAGGAAGGCATCTGGCCCTGAGAAAGTGTCATTCTTTAGGAGGGGCCTGGGAAACTGTATCCACCGGCTGCCTGTGCTCGGTGCCCAGAATAAGAGCCATGGGAAGGATTTTTTATTTTTACGTGGCACCGTTGACAGAGGCACCCAGGAACCGGAGCCCTGAGCCTGGCTCCTGACTCCTGGCTCCCTGACGTTCATACCCGGACGCTCCGTGGCCGTCCTCGCCATAGGTCACTCATCGGGCTGCCGTCGGTCTGGCTCTGACACACAAACGGCAGGGGACACAGGGTCACGGTGTCGGGGAGCGACGGGGACACGGGTTTGAAAGATGTCCGTTTTCAGAGGTCCGACACAAATCAAATGTCGGCCAGACACATGTGGGTATGAGGGATTGTATGCTGTTTTTTGTCTTCCCCTGAGAAGTAGGAGTTTGAGCAGTCATGAAGTGCCTTTTCTCGCCACTCGTTTTTCCTCATTCATTTCTTTCTCCAGAAATGTCCACCCTCCTCTCCCTTTTCTCTCTCTCCGTGACATAGTCCCCATGAGTCACCAGTAGTTCACCGTATGCAGCTTGGACACAGGTCGGCATAAAGCACAGCCATGGATTGATCATTCACTATTGTAACATGAACTGTGTGACACCATGTGGGACTCTGTGACTCTGCAAAGGTGTGTGTGTGCTTTTACCCGGCCCCTATAGTACAACTGATGTCTTCAGTCAAAGAAAAGGTTGATCATGACATCTTTTCCTGACTGTGTCCTCAAATTCCGCTTCTGACCTCTTGGTATCTATGACGATGATGATATGCATATCAGGGGCTTTTAACATTTTGTATCTGTCATCTTCCCAATTGAGCATATGCCAAACTGTGGCTTTGTGCCTCAATTGTTGTCATTCCTTGATGGGATGACATCTGTCTACTGCACGTGAAATCCTTGTATGCAAAGCCAGTGACGATAACACAGTAATACTGTTGATCGCTCTGGACGTGTGAACTGACATAATCTGTGTGTGCAGAAAAAAAAAGTTGGGGGGGGGAACCTTTTTGGAAACAAATTTCGTATTGTTTCCTCACAGTATCAGCTGAATCACGGTGTGCTTTGCATACAGGAGAGTACAAACGTACGAAACTCAGGGACATTGTCAGAGGTTGCGTAGAGAGCACAATGAACAAAAGGATTGTTAGCCTATCTATCAATCTGTTTTTATCAGTGGTGTGGAACCACCCAGGACAGGTGCAGTAGGCCCAGGACAGGCCCAGGACAGGTGCAGTAGGCCCAGGACAGGCCCAGGACAGGTGCAGTAGGCCCAATGTGCCACAGATAGCTCCCATATGTTGTTCCTCTAACATTCCTCAATTTGTCAGTTGTCAATTGGATTGATATTGATTTGTCTCAATACAACACTCAACTCACTGAACGTAGAACGATATCTTTTTAGAGCATAGGTGGTCATTTTAAATATACTTATGACTGTAGCATATGCTGTACTGTATGTCATCATGGATGCCATCATGGATGCCATTGTATATTGCCATTCCATTGCATACATTGCTTCACCGCTGTTTATACTGTTTATATTTTTTATTATTTCTATTTTATTTTATTTTATTCTATTTTAAAACGTATTGTTGCACTACTCTGTGGCACTGTCACTTTTGCGTTTCACTGTATACTCGTATGCACGTGACAAATAAAGAATTGTATCCCAGTGATTTACTGTGTACAGTTCATACATTGCTTTGAGTGGCAGACGGCAATAATGGAGGAAAAACGTGAAGGTACACATACAGCATAACGACTACCATTTCCTACGACATGCTACGTGGAATGTGACAGGTGGTACGGGTATGACACATCTCGGGGCAAAAAAACCCGGGTGGCCATGAATCTCCCGGCTGAGGAAGAAAACTTGTCGCTAGTGTCGTTAGCCTGGCTAACAATTAGCTTTTTATAACAGACAGAGGTGTTCATGGGAGACAGGGTGGTTAATGAGTGTTACCAGGTGAGGGCTCCTCCTGGGAAGGGCACGAGTGTGGAATTGACCCTGTCGAGAATGCAGAGACATGTGTTACCTGTGAAACGTCCAGGCATTTTTGATACAGGTGTTATCTTATCATTGAGACATCTGGGAGGCTACAACAAGTCTTGTATTTACTTCAATAGAGGAGGGCATCATTTTCCATCTCATTGGTTTGAATCTGTACTGAAGTAGATGAATTGTACCGTTGACCAACTGTAGAAGACTTCTGGACTTAGGTAACCGCTGGGTCTCAGATAACTACGTTACCCACAACTGATTGGTAACGGATGTAAAAGTGTTTGCCATAGACTGCCATACGAGTTAAGCCATACCGACATGATAGCTTTCCCTTCTGTCTCAGTGGGTCTGTGTTATAATGTCAACTGTTGGCTCTCTCTCTCTCTCTCTCTCTCTCTCTCTCTCTCCCTCTCTCTCTCTCTCTCTCTCTCTCTCCCTCTCCCTCTCTCT
The DNA here is from genome assembly GCF_951799395.1 of Argentina silus. Lineage (NCBI taxonomy): Eukaryota > Metazoa > Chordata > Actinopteri > Argentiniformes > Argentinidae > Argentina > Argentina silus. Next base: position 11,365,544 of record NC_139672.1, on the reverse strand, counting down.
CTCTCGCAGTCAGCCTGACCTTTATTGTATTGGCATTAGAAATAAATGACATATAAAGTGTGAAGCTTTTACTGCACAGTTAGTGAGTAACCACATGGACAAGTGGGAGAATGCAGCAGAGTGTTGCAGTGGGCAGGGAAATGTTCGAAGAGTGTATGTAGTCCTTTTTTTGGAAGTTACTTTTGGAAACAAATTCTTCAATATATG
>NC_139672.1:11277837-11362837 GCF_951799395.1 Argentina silus | reverse complement strand
CAGTCAGGATATTTCAGTCCATTTCCGGAATCTTCCGGAATAGTCTATGGATATAGTTTGTACTGTGCATGGCAGCAGGCTCTGATGGTTGGATCTTTACTCACTCTGGTTTGCTAGTTTGAGGTAAATCTGCTAAAAAGCAAGACTAACTCATTGTAGTAACACTATAAAGATCTTAGATAGTATATGAATAATATATCCTGTAGGAATGCAGCAAACTTTGTCCCATGACCATATGTGTTGCTCCCCCAGCATACAAAACAATACATTGACTTAATGTGTCTAGACTAGTCTCTGTTGGAGCGCGGAGCCGGGAAGAAAACTTGGACCCAAACCCTTGTGTTGCTGCCCAGTGGAACACAAAAAGGCCTGTTCTGTTCTCTGTGGATGATATACAAGAATCAGCAGCTCCGCTTGCCTTACCATCATTAAGTAAATATGCCCCTTGGAATGGAGCTTGAATCATCTCTGAGAGACAGAGGAAAGGAGGGAAGAGGGGGAGTGAGAGGGGGAGAGAGAGAAAGAGAGAGAGAGATGTGTAATATTAAAAGGAATATTAATAAGTAATATTACAAATCCAGATGATATTCTCTATCATTAGAAATGTACGACACACAAGTATGTGGTGAACATTTGTGTCTTATTTGCACATAAAAAAGAAAAGAAAAAGAATCTTGGCACCCTCGCAAAAACGTAGCTGTGAAATGTAGTCATGTAATCTAATTTAGATGTGACTTAGAGGATGAAAAATTGAAGAAGAAAAAGGCTCGTTTTTTCCCCTCAATCTCTCCGATTGATTTAATTAACTGCAAATCTCCCGCCGTGACCCTCTGTAATCCCTTTTTTGCCTTTTTTCGCCGGGCAAAAATTAAAGTTTAACTATAAATAGAGGTGGAGAATGCAGTTGACCCGAGGGGTTAATTCTCAGGGCTTTTGGACGCTTTCATCCCCTGGAGGCCCCCGGTCTGTACCCTCCTCAGGTTGCGTTACCATGAACCCGGGAACCACCGCAAGGAAATGAGTTCATATCGAAAAATGAACCCCGGGATTTGGTCCTCCCGGGCACCTTTATAGACACTCGCAAGATGAGAGGCCAGGAACGGCCTGGGCCTAAGTCCTGATTAATCCCCGCGATTTCACGCTACGTCATAAGGTCACTGGGAATCCAAATCAAGAAATATCTATGAAAAAAAAAAAAGACGATTGTTTTTTCTTTAACCGACGCGGTTGCTTTTGTTTTGATGTCCGGTAGCTCTTCTACCTCAACACCTGTCAGGAGGATGGGGAAACCTACAGGAGAGGGAAGAGGAAAAAAAGCACTTTTAATAAAATCCTCAATTAATTCCAGATGAAATGGCTTGCTGAGTACGCCCACTCTGAGCTGCGAGTGTGTACGCCTGGGAGTCAGGGGCTTTGCTGACTAATTGCTCCTTTACATAATCCTAAAATGTTTTTACATAATCTCAGTGAGTGTTTACACATGAAAACTCCACAGGATTAGAGTTATAAAGTACCTCACGTCGCCAGGATAAATATACATCTGATGTGAGGGAACCATGTTTGGCAATCATCATTTAACTTCTACATTTGTCTGTCCAATCAAAATACTGTTGAATAAATAGATATATCTAAGGACTGAATACACATACAGTAGTCAAGCAGACGATGACAGGTGACTTAGTCGAAAGTCTTTAATTCCATTATTACCGAGTCCTTCTTGACAGAATTGTGTCCATTGACTTGGCACGTGCGCACACACACACGCACGCACACACACACACGCATACACACACACACACACACACACACACACATGCATACACGCACACACACACACACACACACACACACACACACACTCGTAGCCAGGTTAGGCCAGCTGGGGATGGAGCCTGTGATGGAGTGTGTGAGGACTGATCACCTCAGCAGCTGAGCGGTCTGGAAGCCCCATCGAGTGGGCCGCAGGGGTTAGCGTGGAGGTGGAGGTGGAGGTGGATGTGGAGGTCCTGGCGCCTCTTGGGGTGATGGGCCCAGAGAAAGGGGCCACTGAAGAATCGTTACTAGCGGTCTCAGGTAACCTGGTGGCTGGCTGAGATTCTGAGTTTGTGACACCGCCACAAGTATGATACAATAAGCACATTGGTTTTAAGGTATGAAATCCTTGCATCTGCTCTTTACGCTTCTCATTTCACACAGTATGTGGTGTGTCTGCCATGTCAAACTGCCAAAACTAGCATTCTATATCTGGCAAATCTAGTACATCTACAGTACCAGTCAAAAGTTTGGACACACCTTGCCAAGAGTGTGCAAAGCTGTCATCAAAGCAAAAGGTGGCTACTTTGAATAATCTAAAATTTAAAACATATTCTGGTTTGTTTAACACTTTTTTGTTTACTACATAATTCCATATGTGTTCCTTCATAGTTTTGATGTCTTCAATATGAATCTACAATGTAGAAAATAATAAAAAATAAAGAAAAACCATTGAATGAGAAGGTGTGTCCAAACTTTTGGAGAGGCTGTCGACAAAACATGATCATAAAGGTTTGCCGTTCAATTTTGGATAATAATATCTAGCACGATAAAGAGTTGAGGATGCTAACAGTCCAAAAAAAGTTCATAAATTGGTGAGTCATGGCAGAATATTAGCTCCGGTGAGCACATTGTGATTTCTTGGCAGCTCAATTGATAGATCGTTGCATGGTCTAGAGTATATGCCATTTTTGGGGGCCTATCAGGTCTAGTCTGATGTATCCTGAATGTGACTAAGGTCAATTTTCTTTTCTGCATGTTTTGCTGCCTTTTAGGTTTATTTTCTGCATTGTGAAGGGGATTGCACATTTTATTTTTGTGCTTATTTTTGGACTTATACTTGGACTTCATAAATGTTTATTCTTATTATTTGGATGTTTGGTTAAAGTGTCTGAGGGACTTTTCAGAGTAATTGAAACATTGTGTTGAATTGAAATAGGGTGTTGTTGCAGAGTGTGTGCTGCAGAGTGTGTGTGTGTGTGTGTGTGTGTGTGTGTGTGTGTGTGTGTGTGTGTGTGTATGTATGTGTGTGGCCCCAGAGTGAAAAGTGAGGAGACAGTGGTGATTTGCAGGTGTGCGGGTCAGACGGAGCGCACGCACACGCACACACACACACACACACACACACACACACACACACACACACACACACACACACACACACACACACACACACACACACACCATCCCCAGCCTCCCTTGAACCACATTCTAACCTCTGAGCACAGGAACTGCCATGGTCAGGGGAGAAATGCACCAACGCATAATGACTCTCTCACCGCTTACACACACACACTCCACACACACTTTTCCACGAGCGGCAAGCTCTTCCTGGGGACGTCATGCAGAGCCCCCCCACCCCCACCCCTCCCGGCAGAAGGTACACATACAGTGGTCTCTGTGTGGAGGCTGCCCATTGTCACTGTCTACCTCACGCCCCCCCCCCTCTACCTTGTAACCCCCAGAAACCTCAAATACACACATTAATCTGGCGCAGCCGAGAGAGAGAGAAATAGAGAGAGAGAGACGTGTGTGTGTGGGGGTGGGGGGGGGGGGGGATCCTGCAGCTGCCAATGCTGTCCCACCCAGCGAGCCCCAGTCCCAGGAGCTCCACTAATTCCAAGGTCATGTGGATGTCTCGGCCCCCTCTCCCCTCTCCCTTCGCTTCGTCCCCTCTCCCTGCCTCAGACAAGGGAGGAGGCCAGGGAGAGAGGGAGGGAGGGAGGGAGGTAGGACAGGCCAGGGAGGGAGGGAGGGAGGGAGGGAAGACAGGCCAGAGGAGGGAGGGAGGGAGGGAAGACAGGCCAGAGGAGGAGGAGGTGGCCAGGCAGAGAGGGAGGGAAGGAGGAGAGGGAGGGAGGGAGGACAGGCCACACGTGAGGAAGGAGGAGAGGCGACCAGGGAGGGAGGGATGGAAGAGAGGGGACAAGAGGGGAGAATTCCAAACCCTTCAAAAAAGCCAGCTTACTCACAGACACCGCCATTGGAAGAAGAAACCAAACGAAGAACGAAGAGCCAGCCTGACAGATGTTAAAGCTTAGATCACACAGGGGTGGCGGACCATGTCCTCTCAGGCCATGGGAGTCTCTCTGCTGTGTGTTGCTCTCTCTCTCTCTCTCTCTCTCTGTCTCTCTCTCTCTCTCTCCCTCCATCTCAAGTGATTGTGTATTTCATCAGTGGCGCCCAAGAACCAGACATTCCTATCCCCTAAATCTCCCTCCCGATGACCCCCCCCCCCCCTCCCCTCCTCTCCCCTCCTCTCCTCTCCCCTCCCAACCTCCTCCTCAGGTGGCAGAGGCCCCACCGCCCACCGCCCTGAGAAGGTCACATGGCCTCTATTAACCTGATTCCACAGAGAATCCTCCAGAGACACGGGGGGCTCCCTGCCCCCCAAAATGTGTTTTTCTTTTAGCGGGGGTGTGTGAAAAGTCGGTGGAGTCGTGCAACATGTAGCCTTGTTACAGTGAAGTTCTCCTGACCGACTGCTCGTCACGTGTAAAATGGTGGTCCTCTGTGGCTCAATTGGTAGAGCACGGCGCTAACAACGCTTAGGTCGTGGGTTCGTTTGCCGCTGGGACCATATATACTGAGAAATGTATGCACTCACTGTAATGTAAGTCGCTTTGGATAAAAGCGTCAGCTAAATGGCATATATATTATTATTATTATGATTATTATTATTATCATTACATTATTAAATCCATAGGCGTACTGTTATGCAGGAACAACGGTTACTCAGTCACAAACCTTTCTATAATTCCACTGTCATTTGTTTTTTGTCCTGTAAAATGTCACTGTTCAATATAATCATTTTAAAATGGGACAACATTAGAACCACAGAAGAGAGAAACAAGGGACCTGGGGGTCAACATTATAATACAAACAACCAAAGCGGAATACTTATGACTAGAATCCTCCTCATTCTATTATTGTTCCCGCCGACGAGGCATTTCCGTAATCTTCGGTCCAGGAAATCACACAGACTTACTGGCAGAAGAATATGAGATTAATCCTTTCAGTATTGGAGCTACAGTACTGACAGTCAAAATTCTCATACACACATAAACACACACACACACACACACACACACCCACGCGCGCACACACACACACGCACACACACAGGGTATATATAGAGTGCACCCTCACCCTGTGAGGTCAGGAAAGGTATGAGTCACGTAAGTGTAGTGTTTTGTTTTCCAGCAGTTGAGTACATCGGGATTTGATTGTCACACCATTCTATGTTGTCTTATGCTAATTAGATCCCCTGTTCTATACGCAGCCCTCTCTTTGATCCCTTCTTGGAAAGGTTTGATTGATATCATAGTCATACTGCATCTACGAAATGAAAACAAATACTCGAACATACTTATCATATTCAAAATAGGATGGTAATGTGTCGTGACGTTTCAAACATGGCAATGCAAAACAACGATTTGAGTTTGAAATAATAACATGATCACATTATGAGTCATGTGAACAGAGTAATATAGAATGGAATAATCGGAATAATAATGAATACATGTCAAAGGCAGATAAATCAGAATCTGTTATGAAGCCTGTCGAGGGACTGGAGGAGTCACTGCTAGTGCTGTGTAGGCTGATCTGGGGTCACGGGGGGAGACTGTGGTGTGACCTTGTTTTGGACTGTGCCTGACCCAGAGTGGCGCCTGTGTCGTAGTCCGTATCCATCACACCGAGGAGGTTCCATCATCTGCTGCCATCATCCCTCCCTGTCTCTCATCGTGGCGTCCTGCTGGCTTCTATACTATCCCTCTCTCTGTCTCTCTCTCTCCCTCTCTCTCTCTCTCTTTCTCTCTCTCTCCTTCGGTTACAAATCTGTCACAGTTTCACCTCTCTCCCTCTTTCTCTCTCACGCACGCACGCACACACGCACACAGTCTCTTTCTCCCTGTCACATTCTCTCTCACACTCTCTCTCTCTCTCACACACACACACACACACATACACACGCGCTCTTTCTCACTCTCTAACACACAAACACACACACTCCCTTACTCTCTCTCTCTCTCTCTCTCAATCTCAATCTCTCTCTCTCACATACACACACAAACACACACACACAAACACACACACACAAACACACAGCATAAATGCTCCTGGACAGGGGGGTACAGGGGGGTGGGGGGGGGTGTTGTGGGGGTACAGTTGTGTAACTGTAACCCACTCATGGTTCCCTCTGACTCATCACGTCTGCTCAATTAAAGCGGGGTTAGTCTGATCAGCAGACTGATGTCTGGCACCATGCGTGTGGCCTCCGTCCACATTCCCCCGATCATGAGTAATGCTCCATTTTAGCCTGTAGACTCCAGCCCACTCCAGCACAGCCTTCCCCCCCCGTACCGCCGAGACCTCCTCCGCTAGAGTTGCTTAAGTTAGGTTCGCTGTGACACTGGCTTGCTATATGCATAGGGAGCGTGAGTGTCTATGCCTATGCTATGTTATGCTATGCTATGCTACGCTACGCGTACATTGAAATGACTGAGTGTATGCTATGCTATGTTGTGCTACGCTATTATGACTGAATTGAAATGATTCTGTGGATGCTGTTGGTGAAGTGGAATGTCACTGGAGACACCCACGCAAACGTTTAGCGCTGCAAAACTGTCATGACTGTTGCTAAATGTGCTCCCACCATAATATAATTCGATATCCTTCATTATTTCACTTTCCCCATCATGCCATAAACTGAGACAGTACATATAACTGCACAGGTTAGGGTTAGGGTTAGGGTTAACTAACCCTAACCCTAACCCTTTATTTTCAAATATAGGCTATATCCACCAAAATTGGCAACTGGTCACGTTAGCAACATTACTTGTACTAGCACACATGTCTTGAATATCAAACTAAAATATTTGATCACAGTCAACAATCTAGTTTACATAGCTATATTTACCACATTTACAGTCTCTTATGGAGCTTTCTATACAAGCTTGCTATGTTTGTTTCCCAATATTTTCGTTGGTACTCCTCATGGTATTCTATGGCTGTGATGCACTCACTTTACCAGCGTATACATTTTACAGTTAGTAAAATAACTGCTAATAGAGCATCTTTGGTCCTGCTGAGGTTCCATTGTTACGAGCTCAAAGTCATAGGGAATCCCAAAGCTTAAGTATAAGGATACAAATTGATGTAAAAAGCAATGTCCTGATCGACATTAAGCCGTAACAAATATCCTAGCCTGAGTTAATTGCCCTCTTGTCTTCAGCAGCACTGCGAGCTATTTTGACTGGATTAGCTCAAACTGGGGAGAGCAGAACTTATTCAGACAGCTAAAACCAGGAAGTGCCACGAGTAAGATATTAAGAACAGGAAAATACAGATTATGTGAACTTTCCATAATGTGTCATGCCCCCCCCCCCCCCCCCCCCCCCCAAGAAACTCCCTTTGTACATACTGTAAACCACACACGCACACACATGCACACGCACAGACACACACACACACACACACACACACACACACACTCACTCACACACATGTACGTGCACACGTATACACACACACACACACACTCACTCACACACATGCACACACACACACACATGCACACACACATGCACGTGCACACGCATACACACACACGCACACACACGTGCACACACACATGCACGTGCACTCGCACACACACACACACACACACACACACACACACACACACACACCCCCTTACAGTGTTGTTCACTGTGGTGCCTATTTGGCCTTCTTTAGTCCACACCTCCTTTCAGGAGAGCAGGGCTGTTGAAAGGATGTCCTCTTTGTATGGGTACATCTCTGAGAGGTCTATCTGGGATGAATGGCCCTTCTTGTCAGCACTGTGAACTCTCTGGCCAACCGTACATGCTGACTGAAATGTTGTTCTATGAGGCGTAGGTATGCCATTCCATAGGTGCCGAAAACATTAGTCCACCATTCTGTCATGTAGCGTTCCAAAATATTCACCTTTAATGGTCTTTTTTCATTGATGCGTATTGGGAGAGTAATACTATCAACTTAAAAGCTCTAGGAGTGCGTATACAATCCAGAATCGTGTGGATTGTTGTACCTACCATTAAGTACTGTTGATTTTAGTTTACGCACACGCGCAAGCATGCATGCACGCGCGTACACACGCATACACACACACACACACATACCCTCACCCTTATACCCACCCTAAACACACACACACACACACAGAAACACACACACACACACACACACACACACACACACACACCCTCACCCTTACACCCACCCTAAACACACACACACACACACACACACACACACACACACACCCTAATTCCTTATTTAGCTATTTACTATTTATCTTCTTCACACCTACTGCTGCAATAGGCAGAGACAAGACCTCTCCACTTCTGGCTCTCTAAGGTTGTTGCCCTTACTTCTGTCCCCTTCTATATATTCAAATAGCTCTTTCCACTGGTCCATCTGTTGTTGCACATTTTTCCAGCCTTAGGTATGGGGCACGTTTCACAGACTTATCTTGCCATAGCATTAATCACTCCTATAAGTCACCCCCCCCCCCCCCTCCCGACCCCCCCATCACCACATGCAGGGGCTGTGTGGAGTCATTAGCTGAACCTGGGGTTTGGCGGTCGTAAATCCTGTCCTGGGTGGGCATCGGTATGTGACAGTTACGGGAGAACTTATCGACCAGGTGATCCCACCGTGTTGGCCGTTGCTATAGGAGACCGTTGGGGGAGTGTTAGGGGGGGGGGGGGGGGGGGGGGGGGGGGGGGGGGGAGAGGGGTGGTGTGTGTGTGGTGTGTGTGAGCGTGTGTGTGAGCGTGTGTGTAAGCGTGTGTGTAAGCGTGTGTGTGAGCGTGTGTGTGAGCGTGTGTGTGTGTGTGTGTGTGAGCGTGAGTGTATGGTGGAAGGGGTCATTCTCAGCAGCCTCCCACACCTCAGCACACAGACAGCCCACGGTGATGGTGGTGGTGGTGGTGGTGGTGGTGGGGGTGGGGGGGGGGGATGAGTGGAGGGGGGGGTGGAGCGGGACCCTGACAGTGAGAGATGAATGGGAGGGAATGATCTACCCGCTAGGCCAGATAATTGCTCCATTTGGTCCGGGAGTTGGAGAATGGGTTCTAATTAGCCCCCCACACCACCCCCCCTCCCCCACACACCCCCACACCCCCTAGAAAAACACTCTAACACATGTTGAAGGGCTGACCAACTGGGTTGCCTTGACGATATTCAAGACCAAGATGTGTAACCACAGTCGCCAATTGGCAGCAGGTCAAGTTGAATAATTTACCCCTGCCCTAAAAGAGAGGGAGACGTGTGTGTGTGTGTGTGTGTGTGTGTGTGTGTGTGTGTGTGTGTGTTCATCATAAGACCGTCGTACTTGAATGAGGAGCTAAAGGTTGGCCCGAAAGAATGATCTGCAGAGTGTCACTCTCATCTGCATAAGTCCTTCTCAGTTGACTTGATCACGGTATGCAAATGAAGAGCACCGATGGGGTTAATGTACAATGATCCTGGCCAATCAACAACAGAGGGGGGAAGGTGTGAGAACCGGCAAAGATTGACCCATTTGACAGTGGGACAGTTCCTGACAGTATCTCGTGAGTGTTGAAAGTAAAAGCTCCATTCGCCTACTCTTATCCTTGAAGACAAACAGTTCTTTTCACCTGTGAGTCAATTAGCACGGTCTTCTCTCAGGGAACGTATCGCAATGGTAAACGGAGTCTCCTTAGATCTTCTTCTGTCGTTGGGCAGAGGTGTTGAATGATTGGAATAACACTCTGTTGCTTATTAGGCCTTGAGCTGTTGTATGAGGAGTGAAGTTTGGGCTTTTTGTCACGTTACTGCTAATAACCAGAGGTGAGGTGCCAAAACACACACACACACACACACACACACACACACACACACACTTCTCACTGAGTACTGTAGCTTTCATTACTGGTGATGGGAGCCAATTTGGAGTTCATCTGCCGCCATTACCATTTGTTTATTTACACTCACAGCTTCAGTCAGCAGGCTCTGCCCACCTCCTTTTGAGGCTGATAGTGAGTCTCGACCCAAACCACATCAGCTGAGCAGCCTGGCTACACACACACACACACACACACACACACACACACACACACACACACACACACACACACACAGACACACACACACACAGACACACACACACACACAGACACAGACACACACGCACAAATACACACACGCACACACATACACACACACACGCACGCACGCATGCACGCACACACACACACACACAGGCGGGGAATATCACATTTATAGTCTCTTGCCGATTCTTTGATTCTATCCAGTGCAAGTTTGGGCAGCAAGCACAGCAGGAAATTGACTTTCCAAGCCTTTTACTTGTTGCTCTGACTCCAACCGAACTGTTCCCTCCATGTGTCAACTCCAAGTCCCCCTTCCAGACATCCAGAAAATCTGTATTTTTATCATACGTTGGAAAAACAGGAACTAAATGTCCATCTGTCAAAAACTCAGTCCCTCTCCCAGGCTCATCATCACAAATTTTGGAAATGGAAGGAATATGACTCCAAACACAGGCCTAGCAGATCAAAGACACATCGGGGCAGCCAGGGCAGTGCTTCCGAGGGAGATAGCTAGCTAAGCTAAACCCCAGCATACTTGGCTGGCGGTAGGAGGCGGTGACAGCTTTAGTGTCGGTGCCTGTGTCACTGTGAGAGGCTGCAGGGGGACCCCTGACACATGGAAGCCCGTGGAGATTGGCCCATCTCTGGCCAGGCGTTTGGGGGGGGGGGGGGGGGGGGGGGTTGAGTGGGGTTGAGTGGGTGATGATGCCTGGAGAGATGAGGGGGTCGTAGAAAGGGTTAGCGATAGCATGCTAGCTAGCTATCAGCCGCTTAGCTTCCCCTCCAGGGTCGGCTGCTGGAGAAATGGCATTAATGTGACATGGAATGACGTGTGGACGTATGGCTTGATTATGGATGGCTAGCTGGCTAATTCTACATGATGCAGTGGTAGGAAGGAGATGACAGTTACTCTGTAATGAGTTGACTAAGTGAGGGGTTTATGTTGCTGGGTGACAAAATGTCATTAGTATTGCTTTGTTGGCTCATCTGCTTTGTATTACAGTGGACCCCCAGCAACTAAACTTGCTTCACCCTACTGGGTTTTGAGTGAATTTCACACTTGGCTCTTTTTCAGGCAAATATATCTGGATATTCAAGAGAATATGAACCATGAGTTGATTTGTGGAATTCCACAGAATTCCTATGTTTGTTTGGAGGGATTTGAGATATTCTAGTGTAACCACCGGGGTTGAGGGTTTAGAGATTTGTAGGAATTTCATTGGCCGGGATGGGTTGGCAGTGGATTATACTGGAAAATAAACCGCAATGAATGACCCTTGTGTGCAGTGTTATCCTCCCTCAAACTCTCCTGTTTGTAGGTGTTAGGATTTTGATCTGCAAGTGCGACATTTTTCTCATAGAGCGATTAAGAAGGCCTCGTAGAAAGAATGCGTGATGTATGCCAAGTTATGAGTAATTATGTGTTTTGGTAATTGTGTAAGCAGATACTGAAACAGGTTTTCTTTTCTTTCTTTTAATACGTGTAAGCACACCCACACATATACACGTACACACACATGCACGAGCATGTACACACACACACACACACACACACACACATACACAGTGGTTTTGTTCCCGCAAACACCTGATGGAGGATTGCCAGTTCTCCAGGGGGACTTTGTTAATGTAGCTGCAGTATATCATTAGATCCTGTCATTATGTGTGTTTGACAAGCATGGATTTATCACCTTCCCTGGAGGAGAGAATCAGTCAAAATAAAGTGTTTGTGTGTGTGTGTGTGTGTGTGTGTGTGTGGTGGGGGGGGGCTAGGAACAGTGTGTGACTAAAGCTAGCAAATAAATTAGGTTTACCAGTGTACCTGAAATTATATGACAGTGTATGATTATAAAGAAAATGGTGATGTATGATTATGATACTCTTGTAGGATTCGGAGGGACCCTCCACATCGTTTTATTAATAAGCTCAACAGCTCAACGGCGTGGTTTCTTCCGATTCCGATGACCCTGTCACTCAATTTGATGACTCAAACATTTGATGACTCAAATGTAAGGCACGACACAAAGAAATGATGTGTCACAGAACAACTCCGGGTGACTGAGTGAAATAGAATAGAATAGAACTTTATTGTCCTTCCGAGGATGGAAATTTGCTCGCGGCGTCACCTCCCAAACAGCCCCAGTGGAGATGGTGGACGGAGCTGATAAAGCTGGTTTGTCTGAGCATAACCAGACCCAGATGTGGCCGGACCCTCCGCCGCGGTGGTCCAACCGACCGAGCCACATCTGCTGTGTCAGGGTGGGAGAGGGGAGGGTGGGGGGGGGGGGTGGTGGTTGGAGGAGGAGGAGGGGAGGGGGGCCACAGCTGGATGACCTCTGACCCCTGGGAAGAGTAACCCACGAGCTAAGCCTGACAGCTGCCGTGGAGGAAGGAAGGAAGGCAGGCAGGCAGGCGACCTGCTCTCATCTCCTCCTCTTCCTCCTCCTCCTCCTCCTCCTCCTGCTGCTCCCGTAGTTTATGACTCTCCTCCATGTCTCATATGGATACGTAACATGTGCTGAAGACGCGCACACCCACGAAGAACGCTGTGGAAAGGCACCGCGGGATGAAATGTTGGTTTAATCGTTGAACATACAGTAAATGCTGTGGGAGTTTTTTTGACTTTCTCAGTCTGTGTTTCTCAGTCTCGTTAGTTTCCGACTTTCCATTGTCCTTTTAGGATGATCATAATCAATAATATCTTATGAAGGTTTTGATGTATGACTCCTAAAGCTCAGTACATTGTCCAGGGAGAACTCACCTCATTCACTGCAAACGTGAATCTACTAACTCTGGATGAGAATGCTCTGTTTACTTGTGAGTCCCTCCATTTACATTCACATTTACACATTTTAGACATTTATCAGACGCCTTTTTCCAAAGCAACTTACAACATTACATTTGTCTAAGTAAGTGAATAATCTTTCACATCAGTTATCATAAGAAAAACAAATCTATGCTAGGACCAGGGTCCATTGGCAGTCACAATAGTAGAAGAAGGAAGAATTACTATTATATATTCATTTTATTTTTTTATTTACAGTAGAGAAACTGTACATGGGCGTAGTGGGGATGAGGAGGTCTTTAGGAGGGACAGTCAAGATGTAGCCTGAAGAGATGGGTCTTCAGTCTATGGCAGAAGATAGGTAGTGACTCTGCAGTCCTGACAGCAGTGGGAAGCTTGTTCCACCAGCGGGGCGCCAAGAAAGTGAAAAGCCGTGACCGAATAGCACGACTGCTGCATCCACGTAGAGGCGGCGGTGCCAGGCGGCCAGCCGAGGTGGCAGGGGTTTGGGGGCTGACCATTGCCTGCAAGTAGGGAGGGGCTGTTCCCTTTGCTGCCCAGTATGCAAGCACCAGGGTCTTGAATCTGATGCGAGCTGCTACCGGGAGCCAGCAAAGGGTGCGAAGGAGGGGGTGACATGGGAGAATTTGGGGAGATTGAACACTAGACGGGCGGCAGCATTCTGGATGAGCTGCAGAGGTCTGATGGCGGAGGCAGGGAGCCCGGCCAAGAGTGCGTTGCAGTAGTCAAGGCGGGAGATCACAAGTGTCTGGACCAAGAGTTGTGCTGCTTCTCTGGTGGGGAATGGACGTATCCTTCTGATGTTGTAGAGGAAGAATCTACAGGAACATGCTGTCGCTGTGATGTTCGCCACACAGGATAAATGGTTGTCAAGGATCGCCCCAAGATTCTTGGCTGTCTGGGAGGAGGTCACAGTAGAGTGATGGAGAAGTCTTCGAGAGGGCAGGCTTTCCCCAGGAGGAAGAGCAGCTCAGTCTTGTTAAGGTTGAGCTTGAGGTGGTGGGCTGACATCCAAGCAGAAATGTCTGCAAGGCACGCAGAGGCACGTGTTGCCACCTGTGAGTCGGGGGGGGGGGGGGGGGGGAAAGAGAAAGAGAGAGAAAGAGTTGAAAAGAGAGAAAGTTCACCCATTGTGAAATTTCAGTTATTATATTTATATTAATTGTTACTTGTCATTAACTGAGTGACTTACGTCCTCAGTTGTTTGTGTAAGATTCTAATTCATCACATTGAGGAGTCTTATCTGCTATCTATGATATCTGTCCAAATTGATGGATTTATGGACAAACCGGCAATCTGATGAAATCCCTCATTCATTCATCAAACTATCGCTGACAACCAGCCGTGAGATATTCAGTCTGCTTGCACCATGCCAAACACATTTCATCAGGCTTAGAACCGTTGTTGTTGTTTTTGTTTTTCATGGTTCTTGATTGATGTGTCTTGGAACACATGTACTAGTGCCAGATTGGAGAGGTTAAAGGAGGTTTTGTCTATGTGTGTGTGTGTGTGTGTGTGTATGCATGCGTGTGTGTGTGTGTGTATGCATGCGTGTGTATGCGCACATGTGTGCGTGCGTGTGTGTGTGTGTGTGTAATGGTTGCTGGTGTCTTTTCTCTCTAAAATATCTTCCCCTTGGGATTGTGTATTTGTGTGTAGTTTAGATGTATGGGTGTTACAAGGGACATCTGCAATGTCTTAATCTGATGAGGACGCTACTAAAGCTGTCAGTGGGGCAGGTAGGCTGGCTGACATACTGCACGTTCAGCACTCACCCAGAGGCAGGAACTGGAGCTCTGATGATGGACAACACCTGGGGCTGTTAGTAGAGTGTTGGAGAGGTTCCTCTCCCTCCCCTTCTTTCTTTCCCCCCCCCTCTCTCTCTCTCTGTCACTGTCTCTCTCTCTCCCTCTCTCTCACTCTCACTCTCTCTGCTTCTCTCTCTCTCTCCCCCCCCCCTCTCTGTCTCTCTCTCTGTCTCTCACTCTCTCCCACCCTCTCTCTCTCTCTCTGTCTCTCTCTGTCACTGTCTCTCTCTCTCTCTGCTTCTCTCTCTCTCCCACCCTCTGTCTCTCTCTCCCTCTGAAGGTGGGGGGGGGGGGTTATTCCCTCTCAATATAATGAGAGGGAATGGAATTGAGCCAATACCATTCAGCTGGTACAGGAGAACATATGTACTGTCAGCCATTGTGTTTTTCCCTTCTCTCTTTCCACTCTGTTGGGGTGAACTCTCTCAGAATAGTTAGTTAGCTTTAGTACTTTCCCATTCCCACTCTAAATGAGTGATTACTCAACTCCCCCTTTTACGGTGGGGAGTGTGTCAAGTGTGTTTGCAGGGAGCCCCAGAGAAAGAGTTGGTATACCTTGAACATTGTACAGTATGAGGTCAATAATTGCCTCTCCAGTCTCCATTACCTGACAGGCACATGACCCCACAGGTAAAACAATGGACGGTGTGACGTTCTGGTAAGATTGATCCTTACAATAGTCGTTCTCCATGGAGTGTCTCACCTATCCTATGGGTATGCAACACAGACAATGCCTTGATCCAAGATGTCTAGGAACGGGGCTGGGGTCAATTCCATTCCAATTCCGTTCATTCAGGAGCTGGAATTTCAATTCAAGAATTTCAAAAGGGCTTTTTATAAAAAAACAGCAATTTTTTATTTCCACCACCACCGCCTACTAACTCATTTCATATTTGGTGAAAAGAAGTGTTATCAGACAGTAATATATTGCAGTTGGTCTTCTCTAAATTAGCTACAACATCCCAAATGAATATTACACAGTTTTGGACATCCCCCCCTGCCAGGAAATGAATGGTTTTGACCACTTGAATTTCACAGAATGAAGTGCTGAAAATTGCATCGTTTCTTACACCTGTGCATGAGGAGAGTGGATCCTGTCAGCACTACCTCTCTTTGTAGAGACGACCAAAAAGCAGGGTAATACACTGTCTGTATTCAGCAAACTATAACGATAATTTATAATGGCGAACTAGAACCAGCCTGAATTAAAACTCCAAATGATGAAAGCCTTCTTCAGCAGGCTTGATGTTGCATCAATTCATGGGCGATGCAACTGTTTTCAGAGCTGTCACCTGCCGATCTGGGATTTAGTATGTATGTCTCTTGTAGGCCTACGTTATTGGCAAAAGGTGGTAGACAACACCAACCGCCCCCCCCCCCCACACACACTCACTCACCCCCCACCCCACACACACACCCCACCCCAACCCCCCCCCCCCCCCCCCCCCCCCCCCCCGGCACACACACACATACACACTTTTCATTTAAGTTAGACACCGATGGCCACAGGCAAGACTTCCCAGGTGCTACTTTTCCTGGTTACCAGCAGGAAGTGTAAGTATATCAGTCTGAAAACTGAAAACATATTTTGTGGAAAATGTCATCTGAAATGACTGAGCATCTGTAGCTGCCAGTTGGGTTTTTTCCATGACTCAAGCCGCCAGAATTAACGCATGAAAAATGTGACCTCAAAATGACACTCTCGTTTACAGGAAATTGAGATAAGGGGTGTTTAGTGTGCCCCGCCGCGGTTTTGGGAGCTTGCCCTCAGTTGCCACAGGGGTCTAGTCTATTCATGTGGACTTTGGGTCCCACGTCTGTGCTCTTCCCCCTGGCTGACCCGAGTGCTCATTTAGTGCAAATCAATCATGCCTTTAAGGACCTTGTGTGATCTTATCCTCTTTTGTCTGGTCAAAAAAAGATTAATTAGCAATTTGGACAGTGTGGTCTGGACTATTTCACCCCCTGTGGAACTCACTGCAGCCTGTGGTTTCTTCCAAACAGTTGGCAGACCTCAACTAACTCTATTACAGGGCAGTCTGAGTCCTTGTAGAGCATTTGTCATTTGTATTAAAGGACTACTTTACTTCGTTTTTGCATACAAGCCTCATAGATATCCTAATGACAAGCTTATATTTACTTCCTGGTAAAGTGAGGCGACAATCTGTCTTGACACAAAACCCATTGATAAACATGATGAAGAGAATTGGCTAAGATGCCATACATTTAAAAACATATCCACTATCAAAAAACCCTATCTTATCTGTGTCTTGATGGATAAGGTGGCTGAGCGGTCAAATGTGACTCCCCGTACTCCAAATCTGTGTTTAAGGCGATAGGGGATAGTAGTCATCACATAGGCTGTGAGTGCTCTATCTCCTGTGCCCGATGATGGAGACGCCATAAAAAAAAGAGATTTTTCTCTCCTCACATCCGCCAAGACGAACGAGGTGCTCTGTGAGGTATCGCCACGACGACCTGTCTCCCTGCTTTCAACGCTTCAGGTGCCTCATATATCCTTCGGCCCACTTCGCCACATTTTACTACGGTACCGGTATGTATTTATCAAGAAAGAGACAGCTAAATCATTTCTTACTCCGAAGAAGCGGGTTAGACTGTAAGAGGAGGAGCTGGGCGACTGTAGTCTAGATCCCAGAGAGAGAGTCTGTGTGTGTGTGTGTGTGTGTGTGTGTGTCTGTGTGTGCGTGTGTGTGTGTGTGTTTGTGTGTGTGCATGTGTGTGTACAATATGTGTGTATTTGTGCATGCAATTTTGTGTGTGTGTGTGTGTGTGTGTGTGTGTGTGTGTGTGTGTGTGTGTGTGTGTGTGTTTCAGCGGCGACAGTATTGGAGTTAGATTATGGCTCATTGCATGTTACTGTTGCTGCCCTGGAAAAGGCTACCTGACCTAATAAGACATATAAGGTGTAGCCCTGTAATGGAGCTCGTAACATCACCCTACAGCATACTGTACAGAATGTGATTGGGAGGCTTCCAACTCGGTCATCTATGCCAAACAGCAACGCTACTTTGGCGCCTGTGAGCTTCCCTGATATTATTGGCAACACAGGTTATTTTTGGGGTTATCTTTTTGTCAACCCTATCTTATATGGGGACGATGACACGGTGATTTAGAGCTGTCTTTTACCGCATCACATAAATCTGCTTCATCGGCTATTGAGGAGCTAATCAGGTTGCAAATAAACAGAACGCCTGGCCAGAAACCAACAAACGTTCACTGTCATCTCCCTCCAAGCATGAATCCATCATCTTTATAAATCCACACCTTTGTATTTGGTTTCTATTCATTATTTACAGTATGTATTGATCCTGTATTGCCCAATACATTCATTATACAAATAGATTTTATCTGATTTGGAACAATAATGTTTTTATTTTTGATGACATTTCGGAATCCTATTCCAGTTAAGTGTCAGTCAGGGAGCTCTCCTTTTGCCTCTGGGCTATTTTGGTGAACTTGTGAGATCCAGAACTTGTTTTCATAAGCGAGTAATGAAGGGTGTTGCAGCCTGCTAATTGCATAGCAACGCAACGGGGAGTTGAGACTGTTTCGGCCTGTTTACTTACCTCAATGGGCCTGCAGTAGCCTACCCTGCCTGAAGGGGGGCGATAAAGAGTAGAGAGGTATCCAATAGAATTCAGTATTATCTCATCTTCTGCTTCATCTCCAAATTAATCTCGGATAACATTCCATGCGTTTTCAAGACAGTGAATGCAGTTTTAGTAGGTACGGCTGGCTTGTATAAATCTGGTTCCGAGTGTGTTGGGGATTTGTTCGGTCCCTTTACCGTATTGCCATGACTGACAGTTTATTTCCATTTATTGGGTGAACAGAGAAGGGCGAAATATGTGTATTTGACACTTTGGGATTTTCATGATTTACCATTTCATCATGCGCCTCTGTTAACAACCTGTGTAACTAGTCTAATAAAAGTCTTGCCTGGCTGCAGGGAGGTTTCCAGAGATACCACACTACAATGTCATGCCTGTTCAAGATGTCACTCCTCTGTCTGTCAACTGAATGACAGTGAAAATATTGTTCCGCAAAAATGCTATAAATTAAGGAAGTTAAGAATGGGAGGGTTTAAGCGGGGCGTGTGCTATCATTGGACAGCTCTGTATCAGGGCAAACACTTCACATTGCACAACCGCGATAACACCCGGGACCAATCGTCAAAAAGAGAAACAGAGACCCTCCTTCAGAGCTCTGGCATTTCCTGGAGGGACAACCCCCCCCCCCCCCCCCCCTCTCTCTCTCTCTCTCTCTCTTCCCCCCTCCAAAGGAAAAGGGAGAGATGGAGGACAGGAAAGTGTGTGTGTGTGTGTGTGTGTGTGTGTGTGGACATGTGTACGTGTGTACGTGTGTACGTGTGTACGTGTGGATGCATACCTGTGTCTGTGTGTGCAAACATTTATATGTGTGTGTGTGTGTGTGTGTGTGTGTGTGTGTGTGTGTGTGTGTATCAGACAGGGACTGGCATGCCCCCAGTTCTCGGGGTGTGTCCTGTGAAGCCTCATGATTTAGGGCGGTGGTGATCTATGTTGACCTGTCATGAGTTTGAGTGACAGGCGGTCAGAGCTGTGACAGCCTGGTGAGGAGTGGTTGGAAAAGAGGCCCTGTCTCCATTGTTCTGTCCGTGGCGTTGCCCCGTCACGCTCTGACGAGGGCAGGTGCTTAAGGGTGTGAAAATAGGAAGCCCTCGGACAGGCTTGGCTTAGGTCCATGCCCTCCTGAGATAAGACAAAAGGCCTGACTCTCACCTCGCCGCAAAAAGGGAGACTAGCTTCGTTGACAAAGAGCTAGCTGCCAGAGTCTCTCCCCACTCTCCGCGTCTTACTCAAACAGGAAGGACCAACCTTTGGACCCATATGAATGTGTTCTGGAAAGAGTTGGTCATCTCCTTTTTTTCATGTTTCATCAGTTGGGTTTGACATAGTGGTGATAACTGGTTTGTTATTGTCGCTATGATATGATGATGATAGACTATTAGCTACAGTATGTCCGCTCTGACTTCTGGTCAACAAATAATCTGCACACCAGTGCAGTTACTTTCAATAGCGTGGGATATAAAGACACTCTCAAACATGTATAGTGTACATCTAGATAAGCTGTTATCAGTGTGTGAAACATGTTTGTACAGATATTAGATATCAGCGTGACCGGCATACAAGCATACATATCTACAATTCTACTTGAACAGATTTGAAAATAGTTTATTTAAAAATAAAAAAATAAAAAAACGTGTTCAATCATTCGGGTCTCGGGAGAAAGTGAAATCATTGACAACAAGTCTGAGAGAAAAGGTGCAAAGAAAGAGAGGAAGAGGGAGAACGAGAAAGAATATAGTGCTGGACACGGACCAAGAGGGAAGCCAAGTTTCTCATCAAAGCCCATCTGATTATTTTCCACAAGATTTTCCTGTCAGGATGTTATGATTGTCTCCATGTACGGTGGCTGGTGATAAATGGTGTCTTTTTTTTTTTTTTTTTTGTCAAGTGTGATGTCATACGACAGGCTGAAGGGCTGACTTCCCCTCCAGTTAGTATGAGCTGAAGGATGCACTGTGGGGTGTGTGTGTGTGTGTGTGTGTGTGTGTGTGTGTGTGTGTGTGTGTGTGTGTGTGTGTGTGTGTGCGTGTGTGTGTGTGTGTGTGTGTGTGCGTGCCTTCATGAATGTGTATTTGTCAGTGTGAGTGTGTGTGTGTGTGTCTGTCTGTCTGTGCGTCTGGGCCTTGGGTTGGGCACTCTTGGCTGTTAAAAGCAGTGACCCACATGCCCTCCAATCCTTTATTGTTCTTATGTGTCTCATTGCTAGATTACAGTGCTAGGCTACAGTAGTTGGTGGGTGACACAGAACTGTTGTAGCCTGAGGCCTAGGCTATTATGCGGTTACAGAGCGGTTGTGTATAAGGTAGATGCTTGGCATAGGGCTTGAACTCTTACAGAAATCAAGATAAGACACTCATGTATTTTCAGTAGCAGCACCTTTTAATTGAAGTATGTAGGGGTTATATTCTACCCATACCACGCTAGAATTCGATAGGGAGCCGACGCTAAGCGTTAAACATACACACCCGCTACGAATACCATTATTGTGTTACTGTGTTTCTGATTGTGTTTACTCGCCACGCTGTCCACGCGTAACGTGAGGGTCGGAATGTATTTACGTTGGCACGGAGTTATGTTTTCCCCTGCAATAATGTATGCAACGGCATTAAATCAACAAGCTGCTATGCTTTGTTTGTTTTCACAGTCTATCTAGCCCTCACTCTGCAATTGGTTGATTGGGATTCGATTTCCTGCACTGTAAGGGAAGCCAGGGTAGGAATGTGTTGGTACGGCTGATGTAGGGCACAGATGCAAGTAATGCGGCGAGAAAAAATATCAGTCGGCCGCTCATGTTACAGGTCACTGTAGCGTTCCCGACTTACAATAGACGAAACGTCAACAGCACAATTCCAGTCAATATGCTATGAAAGTCCACAGGTCGCAAACTGCAAAATGGAAAGAAAACGGGAGACACTTGTCATTTTTAGAGACGTGCGTCAGCATTATGATTGTTGGCGGTAATTTGCCTTGGAATTAGCAGTGGTAGCGAATTAACGGTAGATTTCGGTAAATTCATCAATTTACTTTACCTGCAAGCTTAGTCAACCTTGGCCAAAATCCGATCATGTTTACCATTTGTTAGCAACTGCTCAGATTAACTCTCGCTAGCAATCATAACAGTGATGTCTGTCTCCAAAAATGACAAATATCTCCAGTTATTTTTATATTCAGTTCGGACAAACAGACTTTCATAGGGTATTAAGCGTTCATTTAATAAAAACTGTGTACACCGTTTGAAGTGAGTAAAACAGAGTCTGCATGGACCCTACGTGGTATAAGTAATGATAGTGTACTGTAGAGTATCATAATTACATAGTAATAACAGAGTGGTCTGTCATATGGTGTGTAATAGTGGGTTATTACTGCAGTAGTAGTCACAGATGAAGAGGTAAACTATGATTGTGATGTGAGTAGTGTGTGTAGTTACACAACATTGGATGAAAACAGGATGTATTGTGTACAGCAAGAAGCCATAGCTTGGTCTAATACCATACTGTAACATCTGGCTAAGTTGGAATGTCCATATTTGGAGGATTGTTTTGCATGGGTTGGGTTGGGGTTGGGGGGGGGGGGGGGGTGGAAAAGGGCAGAGGGGTGTTATAGGGTTAATTGCAACCTGACCCAATGAGTGCATTTTCCTACCCCCTCATCTCTTTCCCCCTTTCTTGTGAGCTTGTAATCTTGATTGAGCAATTCATTATTTCGAACTCCAGCAGACACTCCAGAAGTGTGTGTGTGTGTGTGTGTGTGTGTGTGTGTGTGTGTGTGTGTGTGTGGGCTGTGCATGTGCGTGTTTGTGTATGTGTGTGTGTGTGTGTGTATGTGTACGTGCCCGCCCGCCCGCCTCTGTGTGTGTGTGTGTGTGTGTGTGTGTGTGTGTGTGTGTGTGTGTACTGTTTAGTTTATCCTCTCTCCTTTTCCTCCGTGCTTTATCTCCTGTGTCAGTGGCACTGAGATTGCGGGGCTGACTAAGTTTCCCCGAGGCCGGGGGAGCCAGGGGGGCCGGGGGGAGGCCTGTGGCCATTGTTCTGGGGGGGCTGACGGCATCGGACAGGCCCCCCCTCGCTGATGGACAACACCACTGATTCTCCTGCACTTCCCGTGCAGACTCAGACAGAGCTCGCTGTTTGCCTCTGCTCTGTTATCAGTCCTGTCACCTAAAACAGAGCCAATGAGAGTGAGAGAGAGAGAGAGGGGGGGGGGGGGGGGAGACAGAAAAAGAGAGAGCAAAGAGTGGAAGAGAGAGGGGGGGGGGGGGGGAGACAGAGAGAGCACCGAGAAGGGAGAAAGCCAATAAAGAGAGGGAGAGAGCAACAACAAAAAGAGAGAGTGAGAGAGGAGAAACGGGGACAAAGAAAAGAGAGAGGGTGAGAGGGAAAGATAGAGAGAGAGGGAGAGAGAGCTGAGAGAGAGAAAAAGCCAAGAAAGAGAGACAGGGAGAGGGCCAAGAAAAAGAGACAGATAGAGAGAGAGGGAGGGAGCTGGAGAGAGAGAGAGAGAGGGGGGGGGAGATCGAGAAAGAGAGGGGAGATCGAGAGAAAGCGGGAGCCATCCACTTTCTAGCCTGATACGCAGCCAGAAGCGTGTGTGTAGTATGTACACCCATGTGTGTGAATGAGTGTACAAACGTGTAGAGGTGGGGGCCGAAATTGCACTTTCGTTACGAGTCTGTCTCTCCCTGTTTGGGCACGACGAGACGCAAGATTGTTGTTACCGATAAGATAAGAATGTAGCAGTCAGTCCGCTTGCTTCGATCGCTGGTGCAGAAGGAGGAAATGCCTATCTGATGGGATTTTCACTTTGGATTTTGAATGGAGAGAGAGAGAGAGAGAGAATGCTATTTACACATCTGCCCTCTTCTCAGTGGGGGTGGTTGAGGGTGGGGGGGGGGGGTGGGGGTTGCATCTCTGGCAGACTTTAAAACAACTGTGACGCACTTAAATAGTGCACAGTGGGTAGTTCACCGGGTAGGTAGTGGGTGTAGGGTGGGTAGTGTGGGTTGAGGAGAGAGGGGGATACGGCCCATTCTCATGAAATCCTTCAAAAAGGAAATCTAAGCAGTGTGTGTGAAATCGTTGGCATTTTTTTCCTGTGCCCGCGCACCAAAATGGCTCCACCATTTGCTTGAGAGAGGGAAGGGCAAGGGAGGAACACGTGGCAGCTAACAAGGCTAGGCTAACTAGTTAGTATCTACCTTCCCTCTTGCTTTACTTACAGTCTTTCCTCCAGTCTCGTCAATAATGGCCCCTATCTCCACCCCCACATTCATCAATACTTAACCCTGTCCTATCAATAGCCCTTATCAGCCACCCTCTGAAGTGAAGTTCACATCCTCCTTGCAGGTGCAGGGGAAACAATATTTGGCACAATACGTCTTAAGTCGATGTATCACTGATATAAGAGTAGTATTGAATTTGCCAAGACAGTAGGATCTCTCACTCTCCAGTTGGAACCCTTTGTTTTGGCGATAATAGTCCAATGTCATCTGCATACATTGTGATTCTTGCCCAATTCCCACAGTGGCAGCCAGATCAGTCAACTCCAGGGAAGATGACTAACTGTGGGTGGGAGTAGAGGCTGACAGGAGTTGTTGATGGAAGGAAAAGGTTTCAGGAGGTCAGTGAGGCAGCAAACTTCCCCACAACCCACACCTCTGATTACACCAGTAAAGAATGGTTGGAATAATGGAAAGTGATGTTGTTGTTTTTTTGTAGACAGTTATTCATAGTTGTACATTGTGATTTTGTATTTCTACATTCCTCAAATTGAAGTCATGAGAGACAAACCGCATCTCAAAATATGCTGCAATGTGAAGTTCTTGTGAAGTCCATAGAAGGGTAGGGAAACTGGCTCATTTGTGTTAGGAACAGGACATTTACATTTACATTTATGGCATTTAGCGGACGCCTTTATCCAAAGCGACTTACAACAAATACATTTGTTTATGTAAGTGAATCATCTGTCCATCAGTCATCATAAAATAAAGTAATCAATGCTCTGACCAGGGGGCGGCCATAGGCAGTCACAATGCTAGAAGAATTTTTATTATTATTATTTTTTTAACTGGAGAGAAACTTGTACAGGAGGGTAGTGGGGGTGAAGAGGTCTCTAGGGTTAGGGTTAGGGTTAGTACAGGGGGTAGTGCGGGTGAAGAGGTCTTTAGGAGGGACTGTTAAGAGGACTGTCCCAATGATGCTTTTCTGTCCGTCATGGAGACTTAGAAGAATGTGACCCAACGCATTTACACATTGCAACTGTGTACAAAATACGCAATACAAATAACATATGATGAAGTTTGACCCAGTGATAACACAGGTCCTGTCTCCATCTCCGTGAGCCTGAGAGAACAGGTGGAGCCAATCCCCCTTTTTTTACGGCCCGCATCAGAGCCTTGGGGATGAAGTGCACCCTCGGTACTGTGTACCTCCACACAGCTGGCAGAGATGAGGGTCCTGCTGGCCTGCCCTTCTTCTCTCTTTCCCTCCTCCCTCCCTTCACCCTCACCCTCCTCCAGCACCCTGCCAAAATATTTCTCCTTTCACAAGAAAAAGGAAAGAATTTTTAATCTTTTGTATCCCCATCCGGAACAGCGATGCAAGGGGAGGTATTGCAAAAATGCAGAGAGAGGAGTGAGGGGGGTCCCGACTGTGTATGATGTATATATTGAATGCCTGTCAAGGTTGAATCCTCCCCCCTTCCGCACACACACACACACACACACACACACACACACAAGCACACACATACACACACATGCACAAATGCACACAGACACGCACACACACACAGATGCACACAGACACACACATACACATGCACAAATGCACACAGACACGCACGCACACACACACAGATGCACAAATGCACACAGACACACACACACACATACATTCACACTTGCTGACTCACACAAACACACACTCACATTCTCACAAACCTCCATGAAGTTGCACGGTATGTGTAGTCGTGTTTATTTTCCTTTGCAGTGGCAGCATTTCCTGTATGGCAACCATCAGGACCGCTCAAGAACCTCTCGAATGCCTCGCAACATACCAGAAACCCACAGCCAGAAGCAAGAGTTGTTTAGAAAGGACTGACGTACTGGACTCTTGACCTCGCCATTTTCATCTGTCACGTAGATTTCCGATCATGTCAACAAATCTCCCTTGTGGTAAAAGCCTGTCATTCATTGAGCTGTGGAAGGGATATTTACTAAGAGGATCAATGGGCTTTGTTACCAAGTTCAATTTGAGTTTGTGACCTCTGCATTGTTTTTTGATGTCAGCCACACGACGGCCAATCAAACTTGCTCCCAGAGTTTTTTCCGTAAACCTCGAAGGGGCAGAGGGCCCTGGTCCTCATCTTTCATTGGATGGTGTGCCAAGTGGCTCCAGTGGAGAGCTGTTTATGTCTTAGTTTGTGTGTGTGTGTGTCAGTGTGCATTTGTGCGTCTGTGTCTGTGTGTGTGTGTGTGTGTGTGTGCGCATGTATGTGCGCGTTAGTGTGTGTGTGTGCACGTTAGCGTGTGTGTGAGTGCCTGTGTGTGCAGGTTAGCGTATGTGTGTGTGTGTGAGAGTGCCTGTGTGTGTGTGTGTGTGTGTGTGTGTGTGCGCGCGTGTGCGTGTGCGTGTGCGTGTGCGTGTGTCTGCAACTGCACCGCTGCAAGCAGCCGCAAAAACCCTTTCATGTTTCCCCTTACAGCACGCTCTATGCAATCCATCCCCCGTTATGAGCATGAAATAAACAAAACATTAGGTCATCATTAATCACCGGCCAGTGATGTGTCTGGTCTGGAGCTGCAGAGGGTTTCAAGAGCCAATGAGGAGCACGGTGGGCCGCAGTAGACCCGGTCTCTCGGGCTACCAGCCGTACAGAGCCCCCCCCCCCACCCCCCCATGTCCCAATGTGTAAGATCATTATTAAAATTGCAGGTCAATTAAGATAAGGGGAAATTACTTTCTCTGTCTCTCCTTTGAAGTGCAGGGGATTTTTTTTCTCCCTCCGCTCAGCAGCTGAAAAACAGACGGTGAAAGGAGAAAACATGGCTTCACGTGTGTGCTTTGATGTTGAACTTATTGCATTGCATGGAAGCTTGCTTTGATTGAATATGTGCGTTATGATACGATGTTTTTTTGTATTTCATATGGAGATAATCTCAGAGAATTAGCTCCATTTCGTAAACAGTATGCTGCTACATCTCATTTGCTCCATGGCTTACTGGGTTCTAGAATGTGCCAGTACCCAATGAGATGTGAAGGGTTGTGTTTGTGTGTGTGTGTGTGTGTGTATACAGTATGTGTTAGTATATGTATGTGAGGAGTGTGTGTAAAAGGAGTGTGTGTAAATAGTGTGTGTGTGTGTGTGAGTGAGTGTGTACAGTACGTGTTACTATATGTATGAGAGGAGTGTGTGTAAGGAGTGTGTATGTGTGTGTGTGTGTGTGTGTGTGTGACTGTGAGTGTGTACAGTACGTGTTACTATATGTATGAGAGGAGTGTGTGTAAGGAGTGTGTGTGTGTGTGTGTGTGCGTGCGTGCGTGCGTGCGTGCGGGTGGGTGGGGGTGTATTCCACTTTGCTTGAACTCTTCATGTCGGTCGCCGTGGCCCCCAGAGTGTTCAAACGTGACTTCTGGTTCCTCGCGTGTAAATGCTGAATCAGTGTAATAGAATCTGTTTCCCGCCGAGCGTGGACTACAGTGCGAGGACCAAAGGGGTCAGCGTGTGTATGAAACCCCCACTCTGGGAGCTCCACAGGGGGGGCTCGGAATAAACTGTGTGTGGTTCAACCTCAGTCCGTATTGGCGCCGGATTAAACAAACGCATGCAATAAGAATGATGATGTGGTATACAGGACGTTATCCGTACACGGCTATCTTTGTATCGAAAATGTATTATTTTGAAATCACAGTCAAGTATGCCTCATAGTGCTGACAAAGCAATACATGTGTGTGAGGTGTAACCTCATAACCTACACTCAAAAACAAACTTCATTTGTAATAAGATTCAGCATTGGATTTCAGTGGAATCGTCTTTCCCTCGTCCGTGTGTCAATGTAGTCCAACTCGTATGTGTAGAAGCGGGCCTCTTTTCCTCTTTGTCCCACACGTTGACATATTTGCATGACTTGTCGCTGTAAACATGATGGTAAAAACATCAGAGGGGGCTGTCATCTGGGGAATGTTTATATGAGGAGAGAGAGAGTCTGGAGATGGAACAAAGATACGGGCACTGATCTGGGCTATCTGTGAGGGCAATCGCCGATGTTCTCTCCATCACACACACAAACACCATCTGTCTTCTCACCGTAACACTTTGACAGAGAAGACCTCTCACACCTGCGCACCCCACAGACTTTCATTCAAATCAGCGATGCCCAAAAAGGCACAGAATGTAGCCTAATTTCTTTCCTGGGGTTTGTCAATTACAGTACACTGTGTTCTTAATATATTCCATCCCTTCTTTGCTGTGTGAAGCACATTTCATATTATCAAATGTTTCCGCCAAATGTCGGCTGACCGTAGCAAACATAACGCATTAATTAACATTAACTCGGTATTAAAAAAAATAAATGTCAGATCAGATTTGCCCGAAACAAAACACACTAAGCAGCAGAGTTTTAAACACGAGAACATATTTTTTTGTCTGCACTAATGCCGCCTTTTTACGGAAGAAGATAATTCTCTGGAATAACGATTCGTCTTCATGTCACTGGAGCCATTAAGATCTACTTACTGAAGCCACCGGGTTATGGAGAACAGAGCTGAGAGGTTGAACTCTTGTCTCCAATATCTGCAAGTGGATAATGATGTATTGACGTAGGTGTGCTCCTAGCTGTGGCCTCCGGGGCTGTAGCAGCTTATTTATAACCCTGCTGTTGTGTTTCTCTGTGTCAAGGCCAACGGTGGGGAAGGGAAGTTGAAAGAAGCTCACCTCTTCATCGTAACAATTGGACGTGAAAACAAATAGCCAGGGAGAAGAGCACCTTATCAATTGCCGGCGAGCACGACACAAGTCAAACTCCTTCCTCTCTCTCTCTCTCTCTCTCTCTCTCTCTCTCTCCCACCTTTCTTTCTTTCTTTCTTTCTTTCTTTCTTTCTTCCTTCCTTTCCTACAACCTGTCCATCTATCTAACATACACACCCATGCACACATTCTTACATCCTTGCCCCTTTTCTCGGGCTTCTTTCTCTGTTGTTTTTGTTCTTGTCAGAGACTACCTTTATCGACCCCCCCCCCCCCCACACACACACACACACACACAACCTCTGATTCTTGACAGCCCTTTCCAATGCAATCAAGCGAGAAAAGGAAGACAGCGGGGACTTAGAGAAAATTAGTTAACTGACTTGAGCGTAAACAGCGAGGTGTCGAAAAGTCCCATCAGTAAGAGGAGCTGTGCTCTCTATTGAACGGAGAGGTCAAAGGGCACTTGAACCAGCCCTGACCAATCGCATTTAGCCTCCATCTTGCAGTCTATGACACAGTCCATTGCTCCGTTTCTTCGGCGGTAACTGTATTCTCCGATTTTTTCTCGAGTCTGCATTCCAGACGTAATAAAAAGTAACATATGGTTAAGCGTGGCCAAATGTTTCTATTTTTACGTGTTCCTGACATTCGTTTTTTCCCCCCCTTTTCTCAACGATTTATTTCATTGGCATATGATTACTACATTCTCATACGTGCAGATTACATTGATAAAACAGGATATGTGGCAAGTTGAGGTTACCGCTATAGACTAAATAGGATCCATATGATGATTATGTGCTGTCCCATCTGGTCATGATTCCTGTTGAATTATTTGAAACATGCATCTCTTCAGTGCTCTTACTGCGTGGAATATTCTAATAGTTGTGGCTTTAGTGAATGTTATTCTTTTCACCGGGTTGGGTTTCTATGTCTGTGTTTCACCTCGCGCCCCCCCCCCGGCATGGTAATCCTCCATGACACTGCGGTGTGTGTGTGTGTGTGTGTGTGTGTGTGTGTGTGTGTGTGTCCGTCCGTCCATGAGAGAGAGAGAGAGAGTGTGTGTGTGTGTATGTGTGTGTCCCCATGAGAGAGAGAGAGAGAGAGTGTGTGTGTGTGCGTCCATGCGTGTGTGTGTGTGTGTGTGTGTGTGTTTCAGGAGGTAAATCCCTGCTTCCTGCTATTTTGGTTGCAGGGACTGATCATAATCTATGTGGAAACATGGAGCATGCTTGAGTGCAAGGCTGTCACTCGACCTGTCTCTTTACCTCTCTCACTAGCACAAACACACACACACACACACTCACAAACACTCATGGACACACACACACACACACACTCACAAACACTCATGGACACACACACACACACACACTCACAAACACTCATGGACACACACACACACACACACACTCACAAACACTCATGGACACACACACACACACACTCTCATGGGGACACACACACACACACTCTCTCTCTCTCATGGAAACACACACGCACACACACACACACACACACGTACACACACACCACAATAGCTGGTAGTTGTCATTTTGAGGGCGGGGGAAACCCTGGCTTCTGTCTACAGTGCAGTCATGATTATCTACTTGGTGACATCATCTGAGTTCACTATCCTGTTTACCGTTACGTTTCCCCCACATTTCATTATCATCACAATCATCCTCTGGTGTCCTCTCACTAAGAGCGCCACATCCAACACTTTCTCAGTGAACTTGAAAAAATATTGGACATTTTTTCGAGTATTTGAATTGAAGTCATCTGTACTGAAATGTGTTGAGTTGCATACGTTCAACATAATAAGTAATAATCTGATTTGTCTTGATTTATTTTTTTGGTTTGAAGCACCTCATCGAAGATTTGACTCTCCTTGCTATCTTCTGAACTCTGAGATTCACTCGTAATTTACATCTGTCTGACACAAGAAAGCAAATATTGGCAGGCTAGACCACTTTGCAGCTAGAGGGAAGAAGGGACAGGGAGGGAGGGAGGGAGAGAGGGAGAGAAAGAGGGGGAGGAGAGGGGAGCGAAAGAGAGAAAGAGGCCTGCTGCGAACTGCAGTTATGGTGGTCTAATTCTCAATGGATCTCCCTGCACAGCCAAAATCACAACAGGAACAAAATGTACACAAGTCCCCCCCCCCCCCCCCCCCCCATTTCATCATCGTCTGGCGCTGGCGGGGCGGTCCAGGGTGACGCTGCCTGGAATTAATGGCCGATGGGACTCTCTGACCTCCCCTTACTGCTACCACTGGAACACACACACACTGCACAGACACACTTGCGCGCACACACACACACACACACACACACACACAGTACATAGGCACAAACTGTACGCTAACCCACACACACACACATACACATACACACACACACAAACGCAGACATACATACACACAAACTCAGACATACACACACACACACGCAGACATACATACATACAGACATGAACACACACACACACACATACACATTCACACCAACACATGTTGTTTATGAGACCAAAAAGAGATGTGGCCTTAACTCCATCTCTTCTCTCCCCTCAGTGTCTCTCTCTACTTCTGTGTTGGACATCAAAGTCTAGTTCTTGAATAGGTTTTGCTTACTGTCTAGTCTCTCCTCTCTGTCTCTCTCCATATGTTCATGTCTAACACGTACTCCATTCTGCCCTGGGCAGGCCTGACTGCCCCCCTCCCGCGTTGCGATGGGTGACTTCCAGCGCACCCCCTGGCATATCTGCTCTGATGACACCCGCCTGAAGTTATAGGGTGTGAGGAACAGGGAGAGCAGGAGTGTGCAACGTCTGGAGATAAGGAGCTGAGAGAGAGAGAGAGAGAGAGAGAGAGAGAGAGTGTGTGTGTGTGTGTGTGTGTGTGTGTGTGTGTGTGTGTGTGTGTGTGTGTGTGTGTGTGTGTGTGTGTGTTGGTGTCCATGTGTACATGCGTGAGTATGCATGTGAGCAACTGGCGTGTGTGTTTGTACCAGCATGTATACGTCTGTGTGTGTGTATGTGTGTGTGTGTGTGTGTGTGTGTGTGTGTGTGTGTGTGTGTGTGTGTGTGTGTGTGCGTGTGCAGGGGTAATACTGGCTTCTAAAGGCTATATTGCCATAAGGGCTAGGACAACATCATGAGGGCATTCATACAGTAGTCTTAAGTCTAAACTAAAAATTGATTAGTTCAAGTAAAGTCATATTCGGTTTGATTAAAGTGTACAAATTAAAAGAACATGAAATACTGATACAATTCTAAAATAGCATGCATCAAAATGAAGGATTGGAGGGCATTGCCCTGACATTTGGACTACAAAGAGTATCCACTGAAGTGCGTTTAATAAAGAAAACGACAAGGCGCACCTTAGAAGACATTTGTAAATTCAGAATTTAAGAGTTGTGAGCATCGATACACCCATGCACATCATCAAGCCTGAAGTTGCAGTCTTGGCGTCATTGTTGCAAAATAAACGTACAGTTCCCCAAATTGATTCTTCTTCTTCTTGTTTAAGACGAAATGTGGACGCAAATTCCTAGCAACCTTCTTCTTTTTTTTTTTTTAATCTCGGAGGCTTTCACAGCAGTCACGTCATCTGCAATCGTGTGTAGTCAGTAGCCTGTCGGTGTGGTTATCATGGCTGCCTTACACCATAAAATGAGATGAGACCTGCGAAAGACACAGACAACTGCTTCTGTGGCTCAAATAGCACAGGCAGAGTCGCTTTGAAGTATCATGTCACATGTTCTTGGGTTCAAGTTCGTTCAATTTGCACTACTATCCGAGCAGGCATTTACTGACCGATACAGATGTGCTTGTGGAAGCAGACAATGTTCAACTGTGTTTTGTATTGTTCTTTTTATTCTCTGTAAAATAATAACAGTAACAGCAATTATCTTCTGTTATAATTTGATGTAGATAATTGTTTTTCTCTGAGTGAATCAGAAAGAGGTTGTCACATATTGTTTCATCCATTGGCCGAAGGAGAATGTGTGAAGATTGAATATCGCGTTATGAAATAGGATGGTGGGACGCGTTTGAACAGAAGACCTATATCACAATAAACATAATTCCTCATCTCCTTTATGAGCGAGAGCAATGCAAATAATGGTTTCAGTGCAAATATATTAAATATATGATTTGTTTTATTATGTAACAATTCATGTGTAATAATGTGAAATTGCAATGTATATATTGTTAGACATATATGAGGTTTTTTTGTAACATTTTCACGATTGTCTTTAAAATGTTATTTTGCTTAGGCCTATATAGTCAGTCATGACATGCACCTACAGGCTTTATAGGTTTGGACATGACAACACTGAGCCAAGCATAGTAGGTTTAGCCGAGGTTTTTAAATAGTACAATTAAGGACTGTTCCTTTTGAATCATCTTAAAAATTATAATTGACTGAAAAATGTAAGAATGACTGAAAAGAAAATATCCAATAGAAATACAAATTGTGAGCCGATAATATTTTATCACCAACAGCTGCATTAGATGATCACGTTTTCCTTCAGATTGAATAATTAAAAATGAAAATAATGTTCCTATTCAAGACGTCTGGTATGAGACGTTCGAAAAATATCATCGTAAATTTAAACTGGAGACAATAAAATCCTGTATGTCACACTAGCAGAATTGAAACATTCAGGGCCCACAGTACGTAAAAAAGCAGCTATAATTAGCCTGCACACATACACATACACACACACACACACACACACACACACACACACACACACACACACACACACACACACACACACACACACACACACACACACACACATACACGCACGAGCGAGTGGTGCAGAGAGGTAGGTTTAAGGTACAACTTCAAGGCAAGGTACTGTTAGTTTCGGGGTTTCGTGCCAGAGTTCTCGGGTTATCCGTAGGTCGCCGGGCACGGCCGTTTCCCCTCGGTCTGAAATCACACTACTCCATTATTCCACCAGTGGACTTTCGTTCCAAAACGGCTGGAGCGCGCTTGGATGTGTTTAATATGAAAAACGTTTCTGTGCAAGATGTCTGCCTTAATACAACCACACAGCTTCAGGACCTGTGCCATAACCATGCTGGGCAAAATCTTCAAATAAATCTACCCACCCCCCCCAACCCTAACCCCCCACCACCTAATCTGGCCCCATATACCTAAATACGGTTCTACCATAGGCCTATAGGCTATATTTGCTTCACGCACACAGACAAATAGAACTGTTGAATCTTCATGTTTGTAGCCTATCAGAAAATTACACATAATTTCAGCGATATGCAATTATGTGTATATGTATATTATGTGTTTAAATAGGCCTACCTGAGAAAAGCCATAGGCCTATGCGTATGACTATTTAGGTCAAAGCTCCAATGGGACATTAAACGTTTGGAAGAAGAGGCAGTGGAGAGGGGGGTCGTTCTTTTTTCTTCTTCTAAAAGACAAGTGTTGGACCTCGAGCCTTTCACTCGTTTGACTGTCAGACAGAGCCTGCGCCTATGTGGACTCTTAATTGGAAACAGATGGTGCTTTGAGGTCGGGCCTTAACCAACTGTGAGCTGAAACACAGCAGTTTTCCATTGAGCTGAGCCGGTCACCCAGCCATACAGGTGCACCGTCTCCAGGGCCGCCGCAGTGAGCCGTCGGGCGCGGCGTGTCTCTCCTCGCTCCCCCCCCCCCCCGCCCCCCTACTCGAGGTAAGATGGAAACGAACATGGGTTGAATTATTCAGAAAAGAGCGCGTGGTCCGGGGCAGCGCTGGCATGGTAAAACCAAAGGACGGTTGTTAAACAAGTCTCCCCTCACCTGTATTTGTCCAGTTTATAGTGAAACCGCCACAGTTAGAATTTGTACCGGTTTGATGTAATTGAATAATGGCTTTATCGCAGAATGCGATTGAAATTATTGATAAAAAAAAAAGAAAAAAAAAAAAGAAATTTTTTTTTGAGAATAAAAGAATAACCCTAAAAGAATCCAGTATTCGTAAAGAGGGTTTGAATAAAGGTGGAAAGGGATCGTCATCATGATTATCATGATCCCCTGTACTCTGATCTCCCTGTGTGTGTGTGTGTGTGTGTGTGTGTGTGTGAGAGAGAGAGAAAGAGAGAGAGAGAGAGAGAGAGAGAAAGAAAGAGAGAGAGAGAGAGATTGTATGGCAAATAAACATTTGATTTGATTGATCTGGTTATCACTATCATCACTATTATCTTAACCGTCATTAATATTATTACTATCACGACATTATATTATTTTATTCGTAGGCCTATCGTCAATGTTGCTGTGTTGGAGTTGTTGTTATAGCCTAATGTTGAATAAAATATCATTTTATGAATAGGAGGCATATTCCCTCAATGTTGTTTGAATAGTATCATAAATATTATGTTTGCTTTTTCTCTTACGAAATGTACTCTATTATCGAGTAAAGACTATAATATTTCAGCTCAACGAGGCTATACAACGATTCATTCAAAACTCTCACGACATTAAAGTTACCCATAACAAAAAAAACTATATGTTCACTTCAGGGCCCTCTATAACATACTATGACGAAAAGTGCAGCGCTGTGTTGAACAGATGAGAAAAAGAAAAAAGAAGTCGAAAAAACAGTAACATCGAGCGAGGAGAGCTTACCTCTCACCTTGGAGTGTATATGTGGATATCTCTGGGCCCGAGGCTTTGGCACGGGACAGAGAGCGCGGAGAAAACAGCGCGATCGTCATCCCCACTTCTATCATACACGAATCATCTCATTATACTGTTCATACAATGAATTTCATACATTCACAATTATAGCCCACTTGAAAAGGTAATGTATATTTGATCGACTGTTGTGTTCATTTTGCTATCGAGACATCTCTTATTGTCGGACAACCATTCCGTTTCACCAACAAAATGAAACATAAAAATGCCCTAAATAATTATCTTTCATCATTCTATTACATTCTATTATATGTGTTTGTCTGGGGGTATAGTGCCTGCATCTTAAATCAGTTGGTGATTTACGAATTATTTGCTCTTGAACTTTGACCCCCAAACTCTTTAAATCCTCTTTAAAACGTCCCCATGTCATTGGGCCAGTTTCACATCAATATTCAGAAAGTGAGTTCAATCCCTGAAACAACAGTTTTCATTATAAACGAAGACTATCGTGTTAGCTCTACCGAATTTGATTTGACTCTAGCCACACACACACGGCTTGTTAAGAGTATAAATTGTCCTCTGAGTGATGCTTTGGGCCTCGAGTTGTTTGAGAGGACAGTGGAAACAGAATACCGAACCATTGGCAATTTATCAGTAAATCAATCTGAGGCCATGAGGGAAAACTAGGCTTATGTCCTGCTGTATTAAGGCCCATCTCCAAATTCCCCAAAAGAAAGAGAGAAAAAACTCTATAGGTCTACAGATAGGCTACTGTACAATCATCTATTAGAAGGGCGACATTCACTAATCGTATTAAGCTTCTGCTTACACATGAAGCGGATATTGAAATCGTGGTGTTTTGACGAGCTAAATATCAAAGGAACGCAGAACACAGTCGCTTTTGTTTTTGGTATTTGACCCAGAGCAATGAGGGAGAGAGTGTGAGAAAGAACGGATGCGTGCTGACGCGCATGCGAAGCTGTGCATTTGCAGGAATGTAGCGGAACAGGGGAGAATAAGGGGGAATAATATAGAGAGGATAGTGAATTCATCAGAGAGAAACTGTCGTGAGGCCCTTGTACAACGTGGAAGCAGGTTACCTTCTTATTGCAAATGCATAGGCTGTCAAATAGACTAATAGACTAATAGACTAATAGGCTACATGTCAATAGCAACAAACATACCAAAACAACAAGGTTTTATAGGAAAAAGAGTAGGCCTAATCGAGTAGTAATATAGGCCTATATTACATCCATAAAAATGCATAGGAACGCACTATTTCTCCGTACATCGTTTTGGGCCTATGTAGTAGGCCTAGTTGTGTTACATTAGTGGTAATAATACTAATACTAATACTAATAATAAAAACATATGTTAATAATAGTATAATAATAATAATAATAATAATAATTGTACTGGTATTAATTGAAATTATTATTAGAACAATAAGCCTAAAATCGTAATAGCCAATACAACGATGCACATAATAGCAGCATTTAACAAGTAGCAGGCAGGTTTGGAATCAAGTCCTGCCGAATTGTGACCCCTATACTAGACTTATAAGAAATTAGGTATACATAATTGTATGATACATTTTGTTCTTGGAAGTTGCCAGATCTATTTGCGGTATACCCTTCGTCGCAGTCACGTTCCAACTGCGCGGTCTGGTCCAAGAGCGCAATGTTAGAAATAATGTAAATGGTCGAGTGTTCCTGAGTATACAGCACACTCGCGTTGCCTTTCTCCTGTGGTATTGTTGATGGTGCTCCGGCGGCCGACATCCTCCCCATTGACCCCCGTCTCCCTCTCTGGCTTTTCCGTCCCATGAAAAATGATTCCAGCGCTCTGATTGAATTTTATTCCTTCCTGACCTGGCCCGTTCTGTGAGGGCGCCATCAATCTTCGGACTAACACGACGTTTGTTTATTACTTGGGAAAGGATCTAATGACTTTTATGAGGCTGATTACAGCTATTCGAGTGAAGGAGAGAATGGGCCCTCGAAACCGCATTCCATTGGCTACCTCTCCAATCTCAATTAGTCAAAACACATACTATTATTTGCTTACAGTTGATTTTTGTTCTCTTCGTCTTTTTTTTCGCTGTTATT
This sequence comes from Argentina silus, assembly GCF_951799395.1. Classification (NCBI taxonomy): domain Eukaryota; kingdom Metazoa; phylum Chordata; class Actinopteri; order Argentiniformes; family Argentinidae; genus Argentina; species Argentina silus. Next base: position 11,325,726 of record NC_139672.1, on the reverse strand, counting down.
GTGATTCATAATGTTTGATTATGGTTGTTCTTGTGATTAGTGTGATTATTATTGTTCCCTCAATCATTATTTACAATAAGCTTATAACAGGTCGATAATAAAAACATTTTATTGGGCCAAGGTACTTGTTTTGTTGTTGTTGTTTTGTTGTTGTTAAGGCCTAGTGTAAAGGGTAACACTAACGGGATAGCTGACTATTGCAACAACTGGGCTAAGAGGGTTTTGTTGGCCCATTTAGAAATAGTAGTATTGCTAGGCTAAAATAAACATCGAGACAATTGTTCTAGTTATTGCAACTTTTGGACCTAGTTTGTTCCAGAGGATGCAAGACACGCTGCCATGCTCGTGTACTCATATCCCGTTTGACCCTGTCGCCCCAAGGGCCTCCTTGATAACAGTTCTTTATTTTAGTAAAAAAAAAAAGAAAGAAAGAAAAAAAACATTCATACACCCGTTCCCTTGAATATCTCTAGAACATCGAGTCAACCAATGTCATTACTTTGAGATTATATAAATAAAGCTAATCATATACTGGAGCGCTTAAGATAACCAATAGTCGTGGAAGTCCTAGGGACATTTAAAATGCTTTGTTGACCCTGTAGAAGCAATTAGCGGCTTAATTAACCACAATCATGGCTACCTCCCAACCGCATCTTCTTTGACAACATCTGCTGTAAAGACACTTTTAGCCTGTAAAGACACTTTTTTCATTTTGCAATATTTGTTCCCCTTGAAAATAGTGCGCCCAATACTGCAGCAAATATATAATAATAATAATAATAATAATAATAATAATAATAATAATAATAATAATAATAATAATAATTATTATTATTATTATTATTATTATTATTACTATTACTATCATTGTTATTGTTATTGTTATTATTACATTATGGTAGTTAAAGTTGAGAGAACGCATAGACCGCGAGTTTACGCATAGGCCTTCATCTTCACCTCAGCCAAGGATACGGTAGCGTATGGCCATTTTGTCCTGGTATATTTAATTTCTTAATATGCAATGAAGCTGTATTAACTGGAAGGTGCATTTGTAACTGTATCAAATTGGAGCCATTGAAGCGCAACAGAAATGGAGACAGTGCGGTTTTAAGAGCCTATATATTTCCACTCATGGCAAATTCACCGAATTTACTTCAACCATGCATCATTTCTTGCAGTCCCCAAAGATTTCAGCTGAGGCAGTGGAACATGTTTCTATAATTTGAAAATGTGACAATAGGGAAAATATGTCTCTTCATTAACCTAGTTAAAGCAAACCAGCTGTCAGGAAAAAAACATAAATCAAATTTACGCACCATACACCATTGTTGTTGATCAGTCACTTAAGATTTTTTTTTTTAGGTAAATGCAATCCTATAAATTGATAATGCAATAAAAAAAATTGCTTAGGCCTACTCCTCGGCGCAGTTGCCTTACTATATGATTATTATATCTACACAATGCGTTGTCGTCTTCTTAAGGCAATCACCAAACCTCTTGCGGTAAGAGGACTATCTTTGGCATGCGTGGTATGATATTAACTAAGCTCTGGAATGCGCCTGTAAACACACGTGGCTATTCAAAACAACTTTTTGCTGTGTGGACTACTAGCTTGCATCGAGGAACTGTTAGAGGAACGAGGGCCTGAGGTCAAGATGTTGACAGACCGTCCGTGTCTGAGGAGAGATGTGTGCCACTTTGAATACAAAGTAAAACATTATAAATCATATACCATTACAAGCCATCATATCCATCCATTGTGATCCATGTAGGCATATATATATATATATTTCTACATGCAGTTAACCTCTTTTAGAAACTCTTGTTGACAACAAATTTTGATAGTGGCCATCACATTTTTATGACTGAATGAGAAGGCACTAGATATTCCATATTTTTTGAAGAATTTGGACCTATGCCTAATATGAAACATTGCAGGTTCGTTTATAGGCCTATGCCATTGTTCACATATCTGTAGATCTGGATTTTGTTGCGTGTAAACTCTATTTTTCTGATTTATTTTTCACACACAAGAGTGCAAACAGGGGAGTTTAGGACTATACGCTTGTGAACTCACCCCAACCTGCTGCAAATAAGAATTTGCATTGTCCTAATCATAGACCGTAAACCTGTTATTTTGATACGTCGATTGAATCAGGGTGCAACATGGCCTACATGCCTATAAAATAAATGTCTAGTTAACCCCCCCCCCCCAAAAAAAAAAAAAAAAGACTATGGACAATGTAGCAGCGTATCCATTGATCTTTAGATGATTTTCAAACAATTGCTCTAACACAAAGTCGATTCTGATATTTTAAATTATCATTTGCTTTCAACATGAAAAACTGAGCAGGCGCCATTAAGCTGTGTGTTCCACAATTTTCGAGTTGAGAATGCTAAACTAGTCTATAAGAAATCAGGCATAGCTTTAACTCAAATAAAATGGCAATTTATTAAACAAACAATGCAATTCCTTCAGAATACTTTTCAACAAAATGAGAAACTTTGAAAGAGTACGGAGATATACAAGTTCCGCGTTTTTATAATGGAACATACTCGGACAATTAAGGCAATTCAATTTAGAAACACTTTTTGGTGTTTGGTCCATAATATCCGGCTACAGTTTAGAAATAAATTACTATATGCAATTTACACGTAATAATATGTCCATGAAAGTCTGACACATCCTTATCATATCTTAAAAAACATGTCACAAAAGCGAGGAGAGACTTACGTGTTATTTGCAGTAACACTGTTCTTTACAAACCAAGATCATGTCTTTTTTTCTGTCTTTTGTTTGTGTTCTGTTTCGTTTTAGTCCATCGTCGGGGTAATGTGGGTGAAAACGACTCACGGGATTCATTGAAAAAGAAAAACACAATGAAAACATATGGGTTACTTTGGTCAGAACTTGCTGCAATCGTATACGAAAGCTCCCGAAGTGCGGTAGATAGACTGGCTAGGAGGGAAGGACATTTGACAGCTGTTATTCCCATTCACTGGAGAATTATTCAAGCCAATTCTTTGAGATTCGAACATCTCACGCACGGAGTGGAAGTTCTGTTGCTGTGCGGGGTAGCTTGCGCCAAGATGGCCCAGGTCTCCGGCCTGGTTCAGGTACCATGAGGGAAGCCGCCCTTGGTGGGGGTGGTGGCCCTCCTGCCCAGAGTTTAGATTGCCATGGGCCAGAGAAGAGGAGGTGGTGGTGATGGAGTAATCAGGCAACGTTTCATCCACGGTGGTAGTCGAAGCTAGGTGGCCCGATCTATCCCCGGCGTATAAACTCATGGCTTGCATATTACAATGGTAGGTCGCATTCGAGGTAGTGGAGATAGAGTTTTGGTTACAGGGGGAGCTATAGACTGACGTCTGGTTCGGTGAATAGTTTAGAGACAAAGACGGTGTTATACCTGTCCTGGAGGACCCGATGAGAGTGGGGGCAAGCTCGGTGGCTCCCTGTGGAGACCCCCGGAGGGAGGTCATGATATTGTCCACGCTGAAGCCCTGTGCCGGGGCCTGGCCATGGTGGTGGTGCTGCTGCTGCTGCTGTTGCTCGGTGCTCTCCATGCCGATGGACCTGTTAGACGGGATACTGTGGGGGCTTCCGCTGGACATGCTGCTACTGCTATCGGGGCTCTCGATCTTGGGCACGGTGCTTATGGGAGAGTCGGCCTGTGGGGGTGTCGCATTCCCGTTCTCGGTCTTAATATCCTGGATCCTGACTGGCTGGGAGCCTTGCACGGGCTGCTCCTGGTCCCGGCCCTGCTGTCTGGACGGTGTGTCCTTAACCTGTCGGTCATCTTTATCTTTCATTGCGTCCTTCTTTTTGAACCGTCGCCTCCTCCTCAAGAAGCTCCCGTTCTCGAACATGTTGTAAGAGTCCGGGTCCAGAGTCCAATAGCTCCCCTTGCCAGGTTTTTTATCATCACGGGGAACTTTGACAAAACACTCGTTCAGAGAGAGATTGTGCCTGATGCTATTCTGCCAGCCCTGCTTGTTGTCTCGGTAGAATGGGAACCTCTCCATGATAAACTGATAAATCCCGTTCAGGGTCACCTTCTTGTCTGGTGAATTCTGGATAGCCATAGTGATGAGCGCAATGTAACTGTACGGGGGTTTGACCATATCCTTCGGCTGAGGTTGTGGGGTATACGGTCCATAGGCTCGCGCCATGCTGGCTGGATATTGGTCGTGGGCCGCATGAGAGTACATACTCATAGGGGCTGGCATCCCGGTGTATCCCCCACCGGCGGCCCGGTAGTAGCTTTGGTCGCTACTAATGTAAGGCACGACGCCCAGCGAGTTGGGGCTCGAGACGGAGTAGCGCGCCTGCATGTCTTCTCCCCACAGCTCAATACTGATCCTGTGAAACGAACTTCCAAAAGTATGCAGCCGGAGATCTCCACTTTTTCCTTCTTGAAAGCTGAGGCGCTCAAATCAGAGTTCCTGCCCTGTCACTTGAAAAATAATAATATTAGGAACGCGCTGTACCGGGTCTTAATAAGGTTTAAGCGGTTTCCATCTCCCTGTGCTGTAGCGCACATTGAAAAACTTCTGAACTTTGGGCATCCGTGACTATGAAGACTTTTGCGCAGTTAAATTCTTTCCCCCTTTTTGCTGCCAGTAGAGCTCCTCCCAAAAAGAATCCTAGCCGTCCATTGGAGGTCAGTCATTGCAGAGTGAGCAGCAATGGATCTAGCTCCTGGCCACACACACGGCTTTAGAAAAACGAGAGGAGGTGTTGGTGACTCCCAGCCCACTCCAGCCAAAGATATAGGGCTTTAGTTGAGAGCGCGCAGCTCACGTACACAATCAGATCATAGACTGTATTGTTATGGATGAATATTTGAACGCAAATTTCAACAGGTGGACTGATGACACAAAAATGCCGATTTGCCTTGTAAATTAGATTTCATACCTAGCACAAGTTATGATAATTTAGACTTTAATTCAAACGCAATTATGTTCCGGTAATATAAACGGACAGTTCAGATTCTGCTTTACTTCATTTGCATGATATGTCAGTATTCCATATTAAAGAAAGTTGCAAACGTGCGTCCAGAATGCGCTTCAATTGGGAGCCGAAGAAATAGCAGCCGATAGCCTATCAACTACTCTGTCACTTCAGTATCCGTCAATCACTCTCTGTAAGCTCATCCTAAACATCTGTTTTCAAATAAGCAATAAATCGAGTTGGAGGCAATAATCCCACGTGTTTGCTTCCTGCAGTTTAGCGTCTTAATGTGAGGCTTTATTAACGCTGCCTGTTAGTTAAAAGTCTCAATCAACACCGGGGTCGGATCAAAGCGCCACGGAGCGCTCATCATCCCGTGCAGTGGGCGGTATGTGCAATCTCATTACTGCGGAATTAAGATAGTATGGGCAGAGAAAGGGTAAAGGTGCGAAAGTTTGCTCTATTTGAGAGGCAGATTACGAGACGAGCAACCAAATGGCGAGGTTTAAGCATTTGTCATTCTCGATCAAAAGGTGTGAATATTAACTTAATACAATTGTCATTGCAATGAAGTCTATACAAGACAAAAAACGATCAAGCTATTTAACAATATACTTTGATATGCCTATGCCTTTGTCCCATGGGGACATCCTCATGTAACCTTTCCGCTATTTTAATTGTTAATTAAAAGAGATAATTGAGCGAATTAAAATCTGCAAATGTTAACGCCGTTGTGTACCTATATATATAGGCCTATAGGCTATGCGATTCGACACAAGCTGATGTTTTCGGGTGATCATTTCTAAGACATTCAAAATAGAACGTTCATACCAAAAATGTTTATGATTAGTTTTTCATTATAGCCTATTGAAACGATTAACCTATAAAATAGCCCATCCACTATTGTCCGTATTCAAACGTGGTGTTAATACGTTTTCTCATGAATGTCATTTGTTTTAATAATACAAGCCTAATTTCGGGTTATTATATATACTGAGAAGATGCAACAATCTGTTTTATTTTAGTATATCATACAATTAAGTGAGACCATTCCTTTAAGAATTTGCCAATGAAACAAAAACAAATCCAAAACGTATATATACAAACGTGTATCGTTGCACATTTGATGAGTGCCTAGATGAGTGTAGCCTATTAATTTAAGAAGAACAAGACGATGCCCTATTAGGCCAATAGTTTTATCGTAGGGCTACACAGTTGTATGGACTAGACAAAGGGTGAAAAACATGAAATTGTTAATGGCCATTGCGAGGCGAATTTACGGTCACAATATCGTCCTAATCCCTTACAGGTCGTCTTGATTAAATGGCCGTGCTGTGGCCTGGTGCTCAGCCGGTTTCGCCTTACAGGGACCCGGGCATGAACTTTTTCCACTGCCCCGGGCTGTTTACACAATTCACAACGTGCCTTTTACTTAACCCCATGCCTCTGCCCACCCAGTCCCCCATTCCTCCATGTTAACCAAGTTAACCACTATAGTGTTTTAAATACAAAAATGTATGGCCTAATCGTGTTAAAAAAATATGTTATTATTATTACTATTACTAGTACGATTATTATTATTACTATTATTATAATCATTATTATTATTATTATTATTATTATTGTTGTTGTTGTTGTTGTTATTAATTATGACTACTACTACTACTACTATGAATATCATTGTTATTATTGTTATTGTTATTATTATTAATTATGACTACTACAACTGTTACTATTATGAGTATTATGAATATTATGGATATTATTATTTGTGTTATTATTATTATTATTATTATTATGATTAAGCGGTTGCTTGGCTAATAAGCCATAGGGCCTACTATTTGCACGCCAGGTAAATTAAACAGAAATACACATGTACAACATAATCGTTATCGTCAGCAGCTACGGACAAAATATATATTAATCTCTGTTTTGGCTGATATATAATGTAGTTTGATCCATCCTAAACGTATAGAGTAAGATATAAAGCTGCCCAATATTTAATCATGGCCTATATCGCTTGTCATCATTCGGCTATGTCACGTTTCTTTTTTTTATTGTAACCAACCCAAAAAGTTCAAATCGAAATAATGTTGGGGTAATTGGTGTTGTCGATATTTGTATTAAGAAAGTAGAGAGGATTATGAGAATGTAGACATAGTTGATTCCCTAGAGAAAATAACAGAGAGAGAGAGAGAGAGAGAGAGAGAGAGAGAGAGAGAGAGAGAGAGAGAGAGAGAGAGAGAGAGAGAGAGAGAGAGAGAGAGAGAGAGAGACCAGCTAGTGCTACTATGAACTATAGAATGGGAAAGGGTTGCCTAAATGGGTGTACTAATTCTACAGCACGAAACTAGTTCCAGCGACCACATGAGACCACCTCTTCACTATGTGGACCTAGCTCCCCCTGGCGATCAATAAAGGATCAGGTCACACTTATCTGTGTTCATGTTGTCATGTTTTCACCTGACAGACTCACCTGGCGTTACTGACCCCCCCATCTCCCTGCATAGTCATGTTGACGAGGAGCTAGTTTCTTGTTTTTGCTACACACTAATATACAAATATCATTTGACAAATGGACCTCACCCCGCTGCTGTTTTGTTAACATCACCATCACAATGATTGCAGTGATAGGCCTACGATTTTAGGTTTTAAATCATGGGTTTACAAACTCACTCGTTTTTATGGGCCTTACTCTGGCTCTTATTGTGGCACTTAAGACTTCTGCATCACGTACTTGTTGACAGTGTTTCGTCTTTAGTAATATTGCCCAGTAAAATAATGCATTAAGTTAATTTCGACATGAATCAATATTGACTGTGTATCCTGTCACTTCGATTTTGGAGTGAATATGTTACTGACCATCATCGACGGTTATGTTGACAACAATGAACACTACTGGAGAAGATTGTTTTCATTGCAAGAACACTGCTGCCCCCATGTGTTGTATGTCCGTACTACATTTACGTTTGTGTTAGACATTCTTGGGAAAGGGTCTTTTAAAGTGACATTATGGAAGATTGTACTCTGGCGCTACTCTTGAGCTAAAATGGATCCGAAATAGTCAATAATATCCAGAAATCACCCAATGGAACAAAAAGAGGCACACCTCTCCATGCCCATGGGGTTATTTTGACAAAGTTTATTCGCCTAAAACGAACTATTGTGTGCTTTAATGAGGAAAAAACAATTATGGATGATATTTTAAATGAGTTAATTGGTAAGCGTACAGTCAACACGAAAGCAAAAACATTTGAGTTGTGTTACCAAACGTCCATGGTGTACTTTTAGGTAGGCCTACAACATAATGAACACATTCAGCAACAAAGAAAAACAAAGCATAGGAAAATCCATTTGAATTGAGTAAGTGAGTGAATCATGAACACTTACAGTGCTGTAATGAATTACACAACAACATAGTCAGCACATGATAGGCGTTTGCTCACTGTGAAACAACAGATCAACCCTCTTGGCACCCCCTTGTGTCTGAATCTGATCACCAAAGAAAAAAATAACCAGGAGCAACCAGCCACTGCCCCTTGTGTGTGAGGAAATACCCCCACTCAAATCGTATGTTACTACTTAATACTCTCTAATAGTACGTCACAATCCCCCCCAAAAAAACACCACTTCAAAAATACTGTTTAAAATAGAGGCAAGGGATCATTGCCAGGTAATGACTGACCATTAAGGCAAAGTGGATAATAGTTTTAAATTATCTAGCAGCAGCTGCACCAATACCCAACCGTTGCAATGGATTTATTTTTGAAAGCAGAGTAACGTTCAAGAGTCCAATGTTTAAGAGACAGGCATTGTCAAGTTGATTTCAGGGGCAGGTTGAACTCTTTCATCCCTCATCAATCATATCGCCTAAACATGCACGTGCATCATTTGAGGTGACGTTTCACTAACGAGTCTTGATTTATGAGTTTTGGGGTGGGAATGCTCCATGCCAAACATCAACAAGTTAGGAAAATAGACAAACTGCTTAGTTAATCATCAGATCTGTAATGTTGCAACAATATTTAACGCAGCTAACTGTGATTTCTGCACGCAGGGTCATCAACAAAATGTAAACGAAATGAAAATGCATTTTAAGCAAATAGCACTACATTACTAGGACTTTGTGCTAAAAAAAAACAAAAAAAAACAGACAATCCATAAGAGCAGCCTTACTTTTTTAAAACATAATTTCAAGCTACATATCAATTGTTCACAAAAACATCAACAATGAAGTCATACATCCTAATGTACAGTACCAGTCAAAAATTTGGACACATCTTGCCAAGAGTGTACAGAGCTGTCATCAAAGCAAAAGGTGGCTACTTTGAAGAATCTAAAATATAAACCATATTCTGGTTTGTTTAATACTTTTTTGTTTACTACATAATTCCATATGTGTTCTTTCATAGTTTTGATGTCTTCAATATTAATCTGCAATGTAGAAAATAATAAAAAATAAAGGAAAACCATTGAATGAGAAGGTGTGTCCAAACTTTTGACAGGTACTGTGTGTGATTATGATCCACACCTCTACTCTCTTCAGAGTATTTAGGAGTCATTTTGATCATGTTTTGAAATGACTAAACAAATCCCTAGCTGCTTTCAAATCAGTTCAAAGTATATTGAGTTAAATCAATTTGACTTCTTTCATTTCTCAAAGCTCTCTCGCCTTGCAGAAATGTCTCTCTCACTTCTTTCCTTGTTCTTCCACAGAAACACCCAAGCTTAGCCGATAAGGCATTATAAGGCTTCAAAGTTGAGAGTAACCTCACTTTTACCTGTCGGAGAAAAGAGGCCATGACCTGAGGAGCTACACAGCACTGTTATGAATAGAGGTAAGGATAATGTTTAGTACTTCATACAGTCCAGGCCCGGTGCCAGAACCAACAGCTTGGAAGGGACATTGATTTTTTCTTTGGGTGGGCGGGGGGGGGAGGGGGGGGGGGCAGGGGGAGGGGGCTCTATGGGCAGCGCTAAATAAATAGACATAGGATATGGACCTACAGTAAATACAAATATGAGATTAAACATTCAAACACGCCCCCGGAATATCAACAATTCAGAAGAAAAAAAAATCTTAACTTTTGATTGGGTGGGCAAGACTGAGCCCACCCCTGCCCATAGCCACCGCCGGCCTTGATACCATCTAAGAATAAAAGGTTCCAATAAGTACCAAACAAGGTTTATTGGTTTGTCACAATTATAGAACCCAGTTTTGATGCTAAGTAGGACCCTTTTAGTTCTGGGTCAGGTTCTACATGAAACCAAAATAGGTTTGGTTCTACATAGAACCATTTTGTCACCATAGCACAACCCTAAAGGTTCAATGTAGAACCCTTTCGGGTCAGGTAGAGACATTTTTGGTTCCATGTAGAACATATACACTTTTTTGTAATGAAATTGGACCCACTATTGGAAGTAGGAAACTCCTCACATGTATACTTTTTGTTGTCCCAATTCTTCAATTGAATATAATAACATTTTGAATTTAACTGAATTTAATGTAATTAATACATTTTAGTTTAGATCTCTACATTGTTTTCTCAATGCATTTACAAGAAAATGTAAAACAGCAGTCAAGTGTATTTCCATTTTTAAAAAATGGACATTAAAATGGACTTGCAAATCCTACACTCTCACGCACATCCTTGTAAACATCTGCTAACACGTGGTGAAAAATATGATGTTTAGATTTGAAAAATGGCTTCAGATGATGAAAGAGGTCTTTTCTCATTTTCATTTTTCTTGTGGTTTGACAAACATTCTGATGATGATAATGAATACATAATCTAAACTCTGATTGAAATAATAGAGTCCTGTGGTTTCGCAACTGCTATTAAGTCAATAACTTTATGTTGTTTCATACTTTGAAATGCTCTGTTTTGCTTTCTTCCTGTCATGATGATCAGGCCCCTGAGGCCTCCGTAGAAACTATAGAATCCACAATAAAACTTGACTTGAAGCACACTCTTATGAAGCGTTGTATGCGTCATTCTACAGAAATGGTGCAAATTGCCTCCCCGTTCAATAAAAAAAGATACTGTATCCAGAAATTCAGTTAAATCAGGTTTGTCATTAAGTCAATAAACAACATATTGATTTCCTAATTGAATACAAAATCAGTGTTTTTAGACCACTGTGTTTTGTGAAATGGGTATTGAAAATTTGTATTGAAAAATGTAGCTTTTGTAGCTTTTAAATCTATATCAAATCAATGAAACATCTTGATTTGTTTTGAAAGCAAATCGAAATATGAAGATATAGTTCACATATTCACATATAGTTCAGATATTTCACATTTTCTGAAATGAACATTTTTGAGGTCACTACCGAAACACATTCTTTTTAAAGCTCCAGATTAAATATGACAGAAACCACAACCTCAAGAATATGACCAGAAAATGAGGTACAGTAGCATCCCTCTCCAATATGACTAAATGCTGATTAGTCTATCTTACAGCATTTTTAAAAGAGATAAAGGGTTAGGGTTAGAGATAAAGTCCGAAAATATAGGTGTAGTTTTAAGAAACAACCAATCAGGTTCCATTGTCAAATATACACACTTTAGGATTTTCTGGACTTGGATATCTGTTGGACAAAATAAGGAGTCATATATTAGCAATAATGACTTGGAAAAATGACTTTGGTCCCATTTTTAAACAAATGACAACTTTAAAGGCTCATAAAAAACCTTTGTAAACCACATAAAGAGCCCACCAATCATCCATAAGCAAAAACGAGTTGTGCCACATTTAACAAGACACAGGTTCCAGACCTGTTATAACACCTTTTCTATGTATGAATTTACATATACACTACTGCTAATGACGCTTCGGGTGTCTATATAGGCCGTGTAAAGGATTTATAAAAGATTCATTCAGTTCTTAGAAATTGTGGTTCCACTGAAGTGGTAGTGACAGACCGCTATATTTTGTCTTATCATATATCATATACTTAATAAATACCCACTTAATTGGCTGATGAACCGATCGATGAGTCGAAATAAATATTCCATGCTTTAGTTGTTGTCTTCCCATTTATAGAAAATGTGCATCTATGCAAAACAACGATTTAGTATTGCTACTAGACTAATATGCCCATATAGCCTATACAGCCTTACACACATCTGTACAGCCTTAAAGGTATAGTTAAGCTAATTTTCCACTTACTTTTGTGTTGTAGGATTCATGACCTGAACTAACTTGTAAGGCATAGCAGGCTGGGATATATTCTGTTACATTTCATACAGTTTCAAAATGCTCTATAAGGTGCTATGAATATGTTTATAAGGCTTCATTGGACTTCCTAGTAGTAGTAAAGGGTTTCTAAATCAACCAGTGAGGAGCATCAGAGTCATTTGATCCAAGTTCAAATCACGACATACCACATATAACGAAATTCCAATTCAATTCCAAACTCAGCCTATTTGTTCAGTTTGTGAAGAGAGGTGATAGGTCTGTACCTTGTTGAAGTGTCCAATCTGCTGTAATTGAAAAAAGTAAATTTCCCCTTTAGGGATTTATAAAGTACAACTCTCTACTCTACACTACTGTACTGTACTGTACCTTACTGTACTCTACAGTACTCTACTCTGCTCTAATCTTTGGTTAGCGTCACTTACATGCCGTAATAATGGTATGTTTAGGGATCTTGGGTTTGATGAATCAGCAAAAACAGAAACCTGGAGGGCCCATTTAACCTTGGAACTGAGTTTCAACCAATCCACCACTCTTGTATAGAACAACTGTAAGCTGTGTGTCACTTTAAGAGACTTGAGCATGATAAACAAGGAGCCCTATATAAATAAGCTGTTTACAGAGTCGTAGCCCTGTTTTTGTCTGTGGATGTGGATCATACAAGATCACCAGCGCCTACTAGTGACCAGAGGGTGCATTGAACGTCACATCCCAAAGCCCTTCCCAAACTTTTTGGGTTCGCGACCCCAAACTGACTGTGACCCCCAATAACTTGATCGCAGGCCATGTCAACACATAATAATGACGTCCAAGTGTATTCAAAATGACTAAACGTGCTCTTGTTGGCCGGATTTGAACCTCCAAAACACTGCAGTATAGGGTTTACACATGTTTGTATCCTGTTCATCAAATCATAGGGTTTAGTTTGATTTTCTCAGGGACCCCAATTGATCGTGACCAAACGTTTGGGAACTGCTGCCTTGGCCTGGCCTGATAGTGAGATACTCTTATCACGCTTTAGTCAAATAGGTCCAATGCTCTAAGCACCACTAGATGGTAGCATGGTTACACCATTATGTGAGTTCGTACATTTGATGAAATTGTATGCACAGCAGAAACCTTTGACAGCTGCTGCGAATAATGGACGTTTCACTTGTTTTTGCTTTCCCATTCTCGTTGCAAAACAACGCTTTCATTGTATCATATTTTAAATTAATGTATTCTAATTAAATTATTTTATTTTGTCACACAAAACTGTTATCTCAGTTTACCATGAGGAAAAAACCCCGATTTAAATGCCTTATTAATCCTGATTTGACGGTTGGCCAGACAGTATTTCACTTAGCCCTTATGGTGGATTTTTCAGCATTTATAATAGCTCATGTGCTTCAGACATTTTTCTTGTTCATGTTTCAATGTTGCAACAATATGGCATACTATAATGGGCCTATACTGTATACGATTTGTCACGTTTAACTGTCTTAACTAGTATGCAACAATTTGTAAAAACTTTCTTAAATAAACTGATAATTGATAGTCCTGCGTGATTGTTTACAATGGCCCAGATCAAATTGTTCTTAATTTTGTTTCAATCTAACATGTATTAGCCTACAAACAGGTATCAGAGTTATTGTGCAATTACTTTATACTTGCTTTGTAATAACCAGGTCATGTAAATTCCACTGATATGTAAATACAGAGACTATATAGATTATATAACAGACATGACATTTAGATGTTCTTGATTCCTACTGCATCGGTGGGATATCGAGCAGATACGTTGGTTTACCAAATTCATATTTCATTGTTCATATCATTGTAGATTTTTGCTTAGAAATGTCTGTGGGCTATATATTGAATACCAGGCTCTGCTTGACAAAATAGTTATAACCTTTAGGCTGTAGCTATCAATAGACGCTAATCAAACATATTTGAAAAAATATATAATAATCAAACATTTCACAACGTTTAACTTGTTTGAATTAATTACATTTAGTTTTGTAAAAGATGGATAGGATGCATTTGATAATTGATTTGCCAATACTTGAACAAAAGCCTATTTTTTCCCGCAATTATTTAACAATAACTCATTAGTAACACAGCAAAGACCATGTTACAACAAATTCGTCAAACAAGGCCTACCATTTTAAGCATTCTTCCTTGCACAAGATATATTCGAAATAAAGCACATTTCGGAAATAATTTCTTAATAACTGACAAATCCCACGCTTTTAAAATATAACTTTTTATTGACTTGCTATACAGCAACATCTCAAGAACACTCTGATGGACAAAATTAAGTGCAAATAAGTAAAGATAACTATAGGAGTGATTGTGCATGTATTTTCAGTCAACACATTTCAAATGTGGTTGGATATTGCAGTTTATCGGATAAAACGTGTAGTCAAACAACATAAATGACGCATTTAGCATGGCATAGTATGGGATGGCACAGAGAGAGTTTTATAGAAGCATTGAGATATAGCGACCTTAATTGCATATTGTGTTAGTCGTTGACGATGGCAAGAAATGTCTTTGTTCATTTTGCCGGGTTCTTCATCAGTTTAAAGTTGCTGTTAAGAAACCATGGCACGGACGCTCTCCACTGTGTCCTATAGGTTATAGGTCAATTTAGTACGGAGGTATTTATGAAGGGCGTCTCACCGGGCGTCAACAACAAGAAACGTTTTCTCGGGATGTTGATTTGTTCCAAGATGTCAGCAGCCCCGTTGTTTTAATTTCACATTACGCATGGCTTCACGTCCTGGCAAACACTTTGGTGGTGGTGATGCAGCTGGTGGTAGTAAGATCCACTGGTGGTAGGATGAAACGAGGAGATTCCATTAAAGTTCAAAACAAAATCTTTCCTGTCACACACAGGCGATGAATGGCTGGAGTATCGAGATAATCCCACTGCAAAACAAATAGAAGAGAAATGGCAGTCAAACACAAATGCTTTATGAGAGTATACAATAACGCTAGTCTACTTTCAAGAAAAAAGATAAATGTAGTAGGTCTGTCTATACCTGGCGTTATCGGACATTTCTTACCTTATTTCAAATGGAATATTCTTTCATTAGATTCAAAATTATATATTTTTGTAAGGAAGTTGGGCTGTAGATGGGTATTTAGATAGACCTATTCGGCTTTGGAAAACTCTTTTTTTTTTAACACATTTACTTTTTCACACGTTTTCACTGTAGGCCCTACTGTGTTTTGAAATATTAATTCTCAATTTGCATTAGTTTGCTCTTCATTTAGTGATCAAAAATGGCTTATAATGCGCGGCACTGTTATTGTAAAATCTAAGGTATAGTTTGTATAAACCACATTTCTTTTGATTAACTGTATTATCTGTACTACATATTTGTTGCTCATGTGTATAGCCAGTACCTTCTGTATTAACAGTATGTAGGCAATTATATTGTTGTCTACTTAGCCAAGGTCACTGCATGCCATTTCCACAACCCAATCTCCAAAATATTACGTTTTGGAGGATCATTTCTGAAATCCCAGAACGTAATCATTTGGAGACTATGTTGTTTCAGCCCAGTATGATTACCAGGACGTGCAAATGTATCAATGATACAATGTTGTCCATTTCTGAGCAACATCCATGACCCATCTTGAAATCAATTGATTAAGCCAAAATATGAGAATGTTGATATTGCGTTTATTCAACATACTGGTGTTGAGAGAATGTTCCATACAGCTCTTTGAAATATAATGTTTGTTGTAAAATGATCACATATGTTTTCTGAAATATTTTTTTTTTTTTTTTTTTTTAAACACAGGCCTGACATGATAGGGCACATTCGAATAGTCAAACATTATGTGTAAATAATTTGATTCAAACCATGCTTATGTTCATATACAATCTTATTTCATATATAATATTCATATATACTTGGCAGCACGTATTACACATCGAACAGAGATGCAAACATGTACGCGTGTAGCTTATCATGGCGTCAGTTTGTGCGTCAGCGGTTGTCTGTTCATATTGGCAAAAGCATAGTGTCATATTAGAGATAATTCAATCACATAGCTTGCAGTATATGCTCTGTCGTAACTCATGTTTCATTTCCATAGTTCTCTTTAGTGTTTTTGTCCTTTATTACATAGTGTTCAAGAAACACATTGACAGTGGGCCTATTACCTGTAGGCCCAATGTCCTGTCACCTCTCGTAATTACGTAATTTGCAATTCCCCCTCTTTGACAGGCCTTCTTCATTTTCCACGAAGAACCGTTGCGCGTTCTCTGTTCGGTTGCTTAAAGATCGTTTGTGAGTGTGTAAATCAACACTATGCCTCTACTTGATAAAACTTTAGATATTCTAACAAATGCGAGATAAGTCAATAAAACAGATACATGCCCTTTTATTAGCCTAACGATTTGTAAATGTTTAAGTTTTATGATGAACAGTGCGTGACCTATATTGTGTTCTTGCACTATAGGCGAGGCCTACCCGAAAGTAAATACCTGAAATGTCAGCTGAGTCTCTCCCGTTGTGATGGAGATAGCTTTGCTCCAGAGAGTAAGGGGACATGCTCGAGTGCAAAGCGGAGGATGTGGGACTGTTGGAGGCCAGAGATTGCTGCTTGATGTACGGAGATACACCAGGTGATGTCCAGTGTGAAGGAGCACTCCCGTAAGGAGTGTGACAGTCCAAGGTGCCTGCCATTGATGGGGAGGAGTGCAAAGGGCTATTGCTGCTGTCCGGGCAATAGTCCCCGGTAGATGTCACCTGACAAGCCGCCATGTAGGTGGACCCGGGGCTTGGCGACATGTGTGAGACATGGTGGCTTCCGCTTAGCCCGTCGTAGCTCCCTGGCACCGTGTTCGCCATCACGTCCAAGTTGTAGCCGTTATGACATGCCAAGGACGCGGGGGGTGACTGGAAATCATAATTTTGTGGCAGTATCGACGCACCAAAACCAATGCCATTCATCATTCGATACATGGGTTTCAAAGCTTGGCATTTCCTACGGAACCCGCGAGGTCTACGTCGAAAGGACCCCTCCTCGAACATGAACTCACTTCCCGGGTCGATGGTCCAGTAGTGTCCCTTCCCTGGTCTACCGAGGCCTTTGGGCAGTTTGATAAAGCACTCGTTCAGAGACAGATTGTGCCTAACCGAGTTTTTCCAGCCCAGATAAGATCCTCTAAAGAACGGGAAGCGGGCTTGAAGGAACTGATAGATTTCACTCAGAGTGAGCCTCTTGGTCGGGGAACTCTGGATTGCCATCACAATAAGGGCGATGTATGAATAGGGCGGCTTCTCGGGACGCCTCAGGCCAGAGTTTGCCTTCTTCCCTTTGCTTGACGCATTTTCTGCGCTCTCCACCTCTGGCTGCTGTGCGCTCATCAGAGTTGCATGCATCACACCGCCTGTTGGACTTGATCTGAGAGGATGCGGCGAGTCCAGATGTTGTTGAGAGCTCTCAGTCGTCATGTTGGCCCCCCGTTAAAGTGAGGATAACGAGAATGACACGAGTAAGCCCAATGCCTTGCTAGACGCTTTTCGCACTGGCCTGAAATTTCTAATCAGATCACACCCAATCCTCTTTAGTCAATTATTTAGCATAACTCCCTCAAACGTTTTAAAAAGAAGTCTCCAAATGCGATAATTGGAGAGGTCAGTGTCCCGTCGCGATTTACTGCGCGTTTATTGCTGTTATAATCAAGAACACCAGCTGCGTATCACTGCGGCCGCTGCTCCTCCTCCGTCTCGCGCTCTGGCCATCGCTGGCAATAATCCTTTAAGGGGGGGAAACATAAAGCTCCTAGAGCTTTCTTGCGCATATCACTCGGCCAAACAAAACTCGACCACCTATCAATTCTTAAATCTCTTCTCTGCCCCCTAGATCCCGTCTAAATCCCTCCAAGAAATCGCCAGGAACTCGAGACCCACCCCCTCCCATATCTGGCCCCGGTCCAGACATCACTCTAGCGTGAGGCACACAGCACAGAACATGCTATATAAGACATCTCCTCCCACACCTCGCATCTCCAATACACGCAATTACGCCATTTATCAAACGCATTTAGACACTCTAGTAAACAGTGCAACAAGCCAAACATTGAAGGGAGCCTAATGGCCAAACCAAACCCTCACCATCCCGTCTTTGAAACTTTAGTGAAAAGCATAATGTATTTTTATATGATTTGTCAACCGTGTCATATGCCTGCCGTCCTTTGGGGTTTTCTTCTTCCCTTATTTAGAAGCAATTGTCATTTTATCATTCGGGTCGAGAGCGCATGATTCGGTCTAGTCTTCTGGATGAAGAGAAAGGAGAAACTGGAGATCTTTGTACTGTAGATCTCATAACTTTGTTATACTTCGGCGTGATATTGCCAGGTTGCCTGGTGTTGCAGTCCATAGTTGTCGTGTTCCTTTGTTGGGGGCTGTGGAGGGGTAGGGCTTTGACATGAGTGGAAGCATGCTTTTTCCATCAGGCGCTGCCAGCATACCACACACAGCGAGCGAGTGTCAGTTTACCGCCTCGAGCCTGGATCGTATACCTTGGGGAGCTGAATTAATTACAGCGAGGATCCAAATTAGGTCTCAGGGAAAGATCTTCGTTTTCCATATTTATTACAGCCTATGATTGTTGTTATTTTGTTATTTTTTTCTCGTCGATTTACGCTTTTGATGTATATGCACATTCGTCTAAATGGCCTACTTCCACTATATATGCCACAATACAAGCGTGAGGAAAATATAAACTGTCGAACGAAAATGGCCCATTGTAAAATGTTTACATTTAGAATTTTGAGCATTACATTGTTCTAGGCCTATCGAGATCACAGTGACTTACTTTAGTGTGTTATACAATGTATTCCTGTAGGCTGTGTCAATGATTAGCCTCTCTGATTAATGTTGCATAGCTTATTATTTTTATTAAATTAATTTCATCAATTGATACATCCGGAATAAATGTTTCATTCATCAGTTATATTTCTAGTTTCCAGTTGAATTTAAATTAATTGGCTCCTGATCCTATATTTCAGATTTAACGACGAACTGAGGTTATTTGAAGACATATTGTTACCAATTTTCACAGTTTAATATGTTATGATGAACTACATAACAGTGAGGTATTTTAAGCCAATGGCTTTGAAGCAACCGTTACCCACAAGCTCAAACTCTTAAGCAAACAAGGATGTGAAGATAAAATCATCTTTCATTATAACAACAAAGGTAAAGAACATAATCTCCTCAGAATTTCCGCCAACATCAAAACTAATAACCCCGCTGCGATCAGGATGCACAGCTGGTAAAGGAAATTTTGCTCAGCTAGAGAAGAATACTTGGAAGGCTTTGATAGTACGCACAAAACTAGGGATCATGCCATAACTTGGTGAAAATAGAGTACAGTTCTTCAGCTTGTAATGTGTACTGAATTCAAGTTTTATATCCCACTTATTTCGCCACTCTCTCCCCCTTGCTCATGTGTCTCGACTCCAGAGGCGACGTCTATTTGTAGCCCCAGACAGAAAATATAAATACTGAATGTCTGTATCCGCTCACAGCGAGCTTCACGGACACAAAAAATAAATAGAAGTCGCAGCATTTCTCCCTCAATAAAACGACCAATTTAGAATTAGTTCACTGTGCCACATTAATAATAAAGATATGATGATAACATTTTTTTAAATTATTATTATTATTTGTAATAATAATCATAATAACAACAATAATAATAACAATAATAATACATACAGTACCAGTCAAAAGTTTGGACACACCTTGCCAAGAGTGTGCAAAGCTGTCATCAAAGCAAAAGTTGGCTACTTTGAACAATCTAAAATATAAAACATATTCTGGTTTGTTTAACACTTTTTTGGTTTACTACATAATTCCATATGTGTTCCTTCATAGTTCTGATGTCTTCAATATTAATCTACAATGTAGAAAATAATAAAAAATAAAGAAAAGCCATTGAATGAGAAGGTGTGTCCAAACTTTTGACTGGTACTGTATAATAATACATAAAATAATACTAACAATACATTATTGAATATTGAATAAATATATATATTAATATATTTTATTATAAACAAACAGTATTCAGTTAATCCATAACCTAATAACATAACCTAATCCATAACAACATGGCCGATACACAGTGTTGCCATTTGTGTGAGAGAGTGCTGTTTAACAACAGGCTCCAATAAGCAAATCCACCTAAATCAAGAATAACCTACTATGGTAAATCTGTATATTCATGATACCAAACGAGTTATGATCACCGACTGTATCAAATGCATCAATATTTATATATTGTATCTATATGAATAGCCAATAGCCAATGTTTGATGACGGCATTTGTTTGTCCTCTTTGGTCCAGCAAAATGACCTTATAATCTGAGATGCCTCCTCAGCATCTTCAATCCTTCGTTTAATTTCCTCTTTATTTTTTCATCGTTTACTACTCTCTTCCCTCTCTCCGTCACTCCTCCCTGGCTCCTTTCTTTCTTCTACCCTCCTGTTTCGATGATAGGCATAATTGGCCTATGGGCTTCATCATAATGTATTGACCGTAATCGTGAATGTGTGTTATCTGACGTGCAAAAAAAGAGCTGTGGGCATCAGGTGCTGCAATTCGTTGTTGCAATGCATTACCAATGGAAGGCGTGTTATTAAAGGTGCAATCCTCCATTCGTGATTCAGCCAAATGGCTGGCCGGCCGTTTGTTTTTGTAGGCCTATTTAGAGAGATGGGGCTGGGGAAATGTGACCACTCTGAAATCGACTGAGCTCCGG
This sequence comes from Argentina silus, assembly GCF_951799395.1. Taxonomy (NCBI): domain Eukaryota; kingdom Metazoa; phylum Chordata; class Actinopteri; order Argentiniformes; family Argentinidae; genus Argentina; species Argentina silus. The sequence continues at coordinate 11,304,803 of NC_139672.1, read as the reverse complement.
ATACAAGGACTAATAATCCATGAAATTGATATGCTATGTTTTACATATTTTAAAGCTGTAGCCTACATTGTTTATTTACAAAGATATTGTTTACAAACACATCCAATAAAATAACTGTATATGTTGTATGTACGATAAGATAGTGGTAGCCTACGAGGGTCATTTGGAATGTCATACTCTTCGAGATTAAATGGGTATGTATCATGAATTTAAATGACAGGACAAAAGCAGGACAAATCTCAGATTGTGCCTTTAAGATAAATTGATGTCTCTTTCGTTTAATGATCGGCCTAGCAACATCCATTGCAGTTCCATATTGCCATCATTTTTACGTTTATGTCTGACTACTCATAGCCTAATATAATATAAATCCACAAAACCGGCTGCTTACCATGCTCAGTGTAGTCCTTGTCATGAAAAAAACTGTTCTGCTTCTTTATTTAACCATTGTTTTGCAATGAGTAATTCACTTGAAGACGTACCTGCTCCTGTTGGGGTTTGTCAAAGATGGTTTTAAAGAGCGTCTTTCATATAAGCCTAGGCATTACAAGAGGCTTTTAACAACTTGGCAGGGAAGTAGCCCATCGAATAACCTTATTGGATCTTAGCCACCATTTGCATGTACCAATTAAAGGTTACGCACGAATTAGATGAGTCATGACACCCTTGCAAGCTGTCACTCCCCTACCTGATCCCGGCCGTTATCTTGTAACAGTAAAAAGGAAAATCAGTTAGGGTTAGGGTTGTGGGTTCCAGATAAAAAAAATATATAACCATGCTGAAAAGTTATTTCACATTTCACGTTGGGCATTAACACAGATGAAGGAAAAACACAACACTATTTTCATGTAAATATACACTTTATTTGTATGGGCTAAAACGTTCATCGTGTTTTCAAGAACAAAAACACAGGTCTAAACATACACACACTTTCGACTTTCACTTGAAGACATGCCAAATGTGAAGTTGTAAACCAGCATATTTTGAAGGTCAGGTGATGTAAAATTCAGCAACAACATTTAAACAAACCAGAAACATAAATAGTAGCATATGTACATCATAAAGTAAAACATCCATAATTTTACAAGAAAATGAACAGTGAACCTCAAAGCAATGACATATAGCCTACAGCTCCTTGCCATCACAATGGATGCGTCAAATTCCATTAAATGAGATGATTTATAATAAGGCAACGAAAAATAATATCAAACATCATCTCAGGCGACTGGTTGTCGAAATCAAAGCAATGCATTCAAAATGCATTCTGTTGAATATCTTGCAAAGTGTACAATAGTGCCAATCGACTACATTTATTCAATTTGCCACACCCCTCAAGTCCATTACGACAACATAGTGTCTATTTTGAATGGGTGGTACACATCTTGCCTTGATGTGGTTTGCATGGGATCGGCAGGCATTATCTGGAAAACTGTGTCCTTAGAAGTTGCGTCCAACGCAGCGAAACAGTTTTTTCTATAGTCCACCTCGGAGTACAGTCCACCACTATATGCCCTTAGCACATGCGCAGCGTATGAGTTCACATGGAACACCGATTGGGCGTATGGTAAGGTGACAGGTGGATTTCTCGCCAAATGGGGCATCATCAAACCCGTGAAACACGGCCACGTAACAGTGGAATTGTCTGCCCACTCTTGTCTCTTATAGGGCGTGCTGAGGATGCTGTCTATTGCGAAAGAACTTGTAAACTTTGCACTGGATCCAGTTTTAGTAACGACTGGTGACGTTGTGTTGTTTTGCGCGTCCTCGTCGGCGACGTGCTCAGAGACCTCTTGCTCTTTGCCTGCGTTTTTGTTGATGCGCTTTCTCCTGCGTCGGAACACTCCATCGGCAAAGGTGTATTCGCTGTGAGGATTCAGCATCCAGTAATTGTCCTTTCCCCATGGTCTGGACGGGTCCCGTAGCACTTTCAGAAAACAGTCGTTTAGTGATAAGTTGTGTCGCACCGAGTTCCTCCAACCTGTGTAGCTGCCTCTGAAAAAGGGAAACTTTTTCATAAGATAGTCATTGATCTCCGCCAGAGTCAGACGTCCTGTGGTGGAGTCACGGATAGCCATAGCAATCAGTGCAATGTAAGAGTATGGAGGCTTTGGTCTCCGTGTGTATGGCTTGCCTTTGGCGTCAGCGCACGGAGTGACAGGTGGCGGGCTGTGCGCCACGCAGTCCCCATCCGAACCCAGCTCCTCCTCGCCCGAGAGAGGCGAGCGCACGCTGCTCTCGGCATCGCTGCACAGCTCCAGAGACTTCATCTCGTAGTGGTTTCCACAGAACACTTCAAGTTTCATGTTTTGTATTTATTGTAGTTCACTGCAAGATATATATCCAACTTTTATCGGATGCCCAAGTCAAAACAGGCACGTCGTCAGAAAGTGAGTCTCTTCTCATTGAAGAAAGGCAATGCACGAACAGGTGTCAAAGCGCAGAGCGCTTTCAGTCAGAGATATCCTAAGAAGCACCCGATGAGATAACTGATGTCATACCTTTGGGAGCACTGAAGCCCGACTCACCTACTGGGTGTCTGCTGAGCCGTTTATAGCCGGGTTCACCTCAGGACCAACCCAAGGAGGCGGGGTCAGATAATTACGAATATTTTGGAACAACAAAAATTGCATACTGCTTTAATGACTCACCATAGGTAAAAGCCAATCCCTGTTTAGTATTTTACATTCAGGGTAGTATTTGTTTGGTAATGACATTAAGTTGAATAACCTTTTCACCCTTGTGATTTACGCACACATGCAATACCTTCTTTTTGCCTCACCTGTGTAATTCGATCCGGCTGAGGAGGCACCCGGAGTATTTCACCTGAGACAACCAGGTGGCGTGCGTTTCCTTTGCATCAGTTCTGTCACGAATGCCATTATAATGAAGCCCAATTCCAGTTTTGAATCCCTTTATGTTGATTCCTAACACGTTTACACAAATAATATCACCATGTACTGTATCATTTTGATTTGGAACATTTTAACAAGAAAACAAAATGGAATGAATCAAAATGTACAGTCTGAAGTCAAGAAGATGAAATACAATGTTTGCCGGGGAGGTGTATCGAATATCTTCTTTCACACTATATCGCTCTCTTGTATCTTTCTACTGACACGCGAGTGAAGGACAGCAGCATTCCAACAAATACATGAAAGGATCTCAGGTGTCAAACACCACAGAAACACACTCATACAGGAGGAATTCACTGTGAAAGCAGCAGTAGTTTAGATGAAAGGGGCTGTCAAGTGTCTCATGCTTCATTTATGAAGTTATTATTAAGATTATTATGAATCAGAATGAATAGTGAGGTATGATGTCTGAGCAAACTGCATTTCACTGAACCATTCATTTTGTGTGACTTGAGAGAGCTTACTTGCTGCTTTATTTGTTTTGATTATCCTTAATTGCCCATGAGTTGAATAATGACCTCCCTTTATTTAAATTCCTATGATGCAGGTGTGTGTGATTTTAGAAACCACGATTCGTGCAGAAGATATGACATGTTGTGTATCCTATAGGGGGAATTATGGTTAATTCTTCGTGGCGAAGTCGTCTTAAGTTGTTATGTCTCGAGAAGAACACTCACACTTGTGGATGTCAGAGTGACGAAGACAAAGTAAAAACAAATTGTCTCAGAGTGCAAAGTGAAGCTTTCAAGTGCTCTCACGATTGCACATCAAAGCCCTTGATTTCCTCGCAGCTGAAGACATGTGCATGCCAACTCCAGAACCCACATAGAGACCATTGTTGTTTGTTTTTCTCGCTCTCACAGATCCTAACTGGTCCTCCCCATTACTGAAGAAGAAGACTATGGCGGGCACGCTCTCTTGATGAGTCACACATTTCTTTTTAATCCCGATGACTCACTAAATAAATGGCCTTGAGTATTTCGGGTGTCTTTAAGGAACAGGGAAGTTATAGAGACATGAAGTGCTACCAAGGTGTCACCACAACTGTGAAAACGGAGGGCCCTGGAAAAGAGCCATGCGTGGAACAGGTTTCTGGAAGATATGCAAAGACAGAGGCAAGCCCCAATGCGCTCTGGGAAAGCATTAATAATAGCAGGGTCATGCACAGTTTAGAAGCGGTGAAGGAAGATCGCCCATGTGTGTTTGTTTAGCACAGTGAAAAGGCACACAGTCGATCTATCTCTCAGGTGTTGTTAGAAGCCAGCGCTCTGTGAAGTCACCTAATCCGGGGGATGCCCACGAAAGGTTACAACAACACAGGGTTGGCTGACACAGAGACTTCTATTGTTTGCCATAGTACTGGACCGTAACAGGCTCATACACCAAGCCCTTGCTCTCTCTCATTGTGGATGGTAATGTTAGGTGGCAGGGACTGTTACAGGCCTGGAGATGAACTTCTCCTGGATGTTTTGGAATCCCAATGTTGGTCCATTTTGGAGTGATACAGTTGGTGGTGGTTTGAGACTCGACACTGTCTTATGGGGGGGGTCTAACTTAAAAATGAAAAGTGAAAGACTGAATGACACCTTCATAAACAGGTTATAAGGCATGCATCGATGCTTCATAAAGTATTCATCGACAAATGGCATGCACTGTAAAGGTATGGCAAAAGTGTTTGGGCAAAACACCAGATGCACCTGTATATGTACACCGTTGTATATTGTTTGTGAAACATCTGTGTAGGTCCTCTGTGGCTCAGTTGGTAGAGCATGGCGCGAACAATGCTTAGGTTGTGGGTTTGATTCCCGCTGGGACCATATATACTGAAATGTATGCACTCATCGCAATGTAAGGCGCTTTGGATAAAAGCATCAGCTAAATGGCATATATATTATATTATGTCTTATATAGAGGTTATGAAGGCTTATAAGCCTTATGCTTTGATTACAGTTGGACCTGCTTTGGTATAATAGATGGCAAGGCAGTTGATCCCCTATCTACAGTACCAGTCAAAAGTTTGGACACACCTTGCCAAGAGTGTGCAAAGATGTCATCAAAGCAAAAGGTGGCTACTTTGAAGAATCTAAACTATAAAACATATTTTGGTTGGTTTAACACTGTTTTGTTTACTACATAATTCCATATGTGTTCCTTCATAGTTTTGATGTCTTCAATATTAATAATAATTTAAAATAATAATTAAAAAATAAAGAAAAACCATTGAATGAGAAGGTTAGTCTAAACTTTTGACTGGTGCTGTATGTCCGGTGACCCTTCTTCCAAAGGGACATACGGTAGACAGGGAGAACACAAAAGGCAGAAGACTCTGTACCGTTTACTTGAAATATGATGTGATATTCCCCTATAGCTAATTGCAACGCTTTAGTTCTGGGTTATTTTGCACCACACCTCAGCCCAGAATCCCTGCTATGTTTACTCCAGATGTATGTGAAATATTCTCCTCCCTCACACACTGCCGGGTTCAACTGGCAGTCACGCTAAACCGATTCACCCGTCCCCCTGTGGCGTTGGCATTCTGATTCTGTGAGAACACCACACCGTGCCAATAGATTGACATTGGTTGCCACCATTCATCCAATGGGGAGGGTTGTTTTGAAGTAAAAAACTTTCAAAACAGAAAGAAGGTTCAGTGTTTTTGGAGAAGTTGTTGGATCCAATTGTAAAGTGATGTCAACCTCGTTTGAATGAATCACATTTGAACCGAGCAATCACGTTTTGTGCGTATATAGCACATTTTACTGGAACTGTTTTGTTTTTACTGAAACAGTGCTGAGCTCACAGAGGGCACATGCCTGTGTGGCAGATGTGAAGCAGCTAGTGAGTGCTCTGTCCTTCGGGGCGTCGGTGACCTGGCCATTGGTTTGGTAAACTAGCATGGTTAGCGTGCTGCTTCGTCAATATAAATGTTATTGTGAACCAGCATAGTCAGAGTCCTCAACCTTCTATGCTTATGTTTATGTCTCCGTTTTATGTAAGCAGGACTACAATGAGTGTGTGTGTGTGTGTGTGTGTGTGTGTGTGTGTGTGTGTGTGTGTGTGTGTGTGTGCGTGTGTGTGCGTGGTATTTGCGTGTGTGCAGTGTATGTAGGCGTTTTGAGAGTGTGATAATCTGTTTGTGTAGTCGGTGACACCCAATCCGTGGTGAAGTCACTGTTGTTGAAAACCTCTGTGTTGACTGTGGATTTGCTGTAATCTGACAACACAATGGCGGAGGCTCAAGTGCTACGTATGCATTCTCCTCCTCACATGTAACGGCTTGTATGCGTGTGTGTGTTCATGTATACATCTTGATCCACATAATAATAGCCTGCTTGACATGCTGCAACGGGTGGGACTAGAGAGAGGGAGCGGGTTAAGACGCACATCGATCAACAATGACGTGATACTGTATTACTGTATTATTGTATTACTGTATTACTGTATTACACAAGCCGCTACGTAAAAAAAAACGTTGAAATGTACTCTGAACGGTCTACTATAGGCAGCTATATTGGGGGGACCGCTGACTGTGATTGGGGGAATGTAATTCAGGCCTGGGTTTAAATAGTGTTTAAAATCATTTCTAAATACTTATCTATGCTTGATTGATTTTGCCTGGCACGATGGAACACATGGAATAGTCCCAAAACGTGCAAAACGTGCCCATCTGGCGCTCCAGCAGGCAGGCTCAAGCAAATGCTTAAAGTATTGGAAAGTATTAGCCTACATCTTAACGGTCCCTCCTAAAGACCTCTTCACCCCCACTACCCATCTGTACAAGTTTCTCTCCTGTTAATAATAAAAAAAAAAAGAAAAAAAAAAGAAAGAATCCTTCTTCTAGCATTGTGACTGCCTATGGCCCCTGGTCCGAGCATTGATTACTTTATCTTATGAAGACTGATGGATAGATGATTCACTTACTTAGACAAATGTATTTGTTCTATCGCTTTGGATAAAGGCGTCTGCTAAATGCCATAAATGTATTAGCACTGAATGTGCTATGAATATGTCTGTGAGAGTATTAGCTAGCATCTAGTCATAAATAAATCATTAATGCCAGAAATGTAAATGTAAATGTAAATCTCTGTGTGGGAATGAAATGAGACATACCAAAAATAGAGCTTTCCATTGGTCACTTTAGTCCCGTTTTAACCTGATCAATGACAAGCCCTCAGACCCCAACCTTCGGTTTAATCAACCAAAGCTTGACTGACAGCTGCTCCCGCTCCAGTATGTCATTCTGCCTCTCACTCACACCTGCGTCAGGACCAGAGATTTATGAGGACGTTAGATTACATTCAGTGCCTTGCCACAGGCCTTAGATGAAATAAGGTCTCCAGTTAATGAACAGGTGTTTTACACATGCACACACACACACACACATACACCCCCCCCGCACACTGTTCACACGCGGAGGTCATGTATGGGCAGCACAGCCAGACTGTCAAACATATATCACTTTGATGAATACTGTCAGAATAATCATCAGGCGTAGTATCAACACGCTTTGTAAGTTATGGTTACTTGAGTCACGCCTTAGAACGTCACGTTAATCCATTCTTGAATTGAAATCAATTGAGATATGATTAGCCTTAGTGAATTAGGAATTTAAAGTTCCATATAAACAATTGAGTCATCCTAATACTTACTTGGTTTTGAGACATTAAGACAGTTATTCTACTCTCATTGAGGTATTCTGAAGTCATATTCAACATAACCGAGGGTTTCATTTAAGAACACGTGAGGGGATACTGACAGCCCATGGCTGTTTGCACTTTCCCTTTGGGGGACAGCTTTGTTATTGATATTCGTATGAAGATCTATCTCAAACTGACACAGCTGTGTGTGGTCAGTGTGCAAAAATGACATACCAGCTAGTGTTATTAATTTCAGCTCAAAGCGTGCATGTACATGCTGTACACACACACACCACACAACATATATACAGCAGGCACAGTACGTGTTGTAAATGGCATTCCCGCTCGGAATGAAGTCCAGTATTCATGCTCCTAACAGTGTCCGCATAAATTAAAACCACTCTCCATTGACAACCATATCCAAATAAACAGCATACTTTGGTTTACAGCAGATCTCTCCTCCGCCTGGGTTCAGCAGTAAATCATAAAAGAGGAGCAGTCACAGACATATGCCCTCTAATTCCTTCCCTCTGCCTTTGTGGTTGTTTCCAAAGCAACATGGTTTTCAGCCATTTCGGAATGCCCAATCAGCAGGGCCGAACGTAAACAACCATACTCTTAGCAGACTTGAGTGTTTTTGTAAGGAATGTTTGGTTATGTGTGGCTCAGTTGGTAAAGCACGGTCGCTAGCAATGCAAAGGTTGTGGGGTTGATTCCCGCTGGGACCATATATACCAAAAAAGTGTTTACTTACTGTACTGCGTGTTCCTTTGAATAAAAGTGCTAAATGGCATATAGTGTATTATTATAATGTTATGAATGAGGAAGGGGTAAACGTATGGTGGACAGGATGTATGAACAGTGAAGAAATACATAGTTTGGTCATTCACTTGTCAGGTACTGGACCATATTTACACATAGGGTTGATGTCGTAGAATCAAATACAGGTGCAATGCTTTTAAAGACATTTAGACATGTTTGTTCGTTTTCCTATTCTCTTCAAACTAACAAACAGGTAATACACTAGGCTGTTCAAATATATAAGAGGGAAGATACAATGCAGTAATGGGTTAAAGTGTTTGTTGAGGATAAACAAGCTAGGCTAGCATATGGGATATGGCAAATAATACATGAGAGTTAGATTGCATGGCCACATATGCATCTTGTGAGTTATGTCTGGCCCATTGGTTCAATGATATTGTTCAATTTCCATGATACAATGATAGGAAATGCACAGTAATTGTGTGGTTAGTTAAAGACTATAATACAGTAATCTATGTAGTTTCATATATCACATTATACATTGATCATATTGTCATGTCAATGTTTGGGTCTTGTAATGTTTGGGTAGTTGATTGAGGTGCATTCTAGTAGGGTGTTTTCTGAAAGCTGACATTTTACATATGTTTCGGGGAATTCATGTATGTTTTCAAATAGTGTATGAATTCGGGATCATTGGATGGAAAAGTTATGTTTATTTCTGTGTTCTTCACAGCCAGTAAGAGACATCTAGAAACGTCTGTAGAGGGTAGAGAGAAAGCTTTAATCTGTTGACTTAGTAACGCAGTAATGTAAACTGTCACAGCTAATTGTCTGACCTGTCTAAAAAGTAACTTCATCTCTACCTGCCATGCAGTAAGTCTGCACATCTTCAACTGAAGGGTTCTGTCTCTCTCACTCTCAGCAAACAAATACGCATGCGACGCTGCTGATAATTTAAGAGATGTTCAGATGTTTCGCTGAAGATTACGTGGCCAAGAGCGTTAAGTTCACTCAGACAGTTTGCTGAGTAGGGATCAACACAAAGGCTCAAAATAGACACGGAATCCCATGCCAATTCCAGACATTCCTTGGTATTATTTATGACAGCTAGTGCATTTAAACCTCATTGTACAATCCATTCCAACCTAGTATATTTCATCAGCTAATAATGAAGGTGTTTTGACAGCTCTGTTTTCAAACCGCCTTTAAGTACCTAAGTGTCCAAATGAAGCGTTCTGGTTTTGCACAAACATGCGTGTGTTCACTGTAATAATAGCATGTTTCTTCATATAGTATAATTGTTTCCATTATCGGTCCCACCTTCTTGTGTCACATTTTGTATCTGCTTTTGTAACCACTTCAGTAGAGTATGGAAACAGACGCTGTTTTCTTGAAGATTCTGTCTGGCAATCCAAACCCTGTCGCACCTTTTAAGCACTGATCTTTATCATAATTGTGTTGAATCTAACTGTATGTTTATACTAGAGCCAAGTGTTCAACTTTGTGTTTTTGTAAGTAATACCAAGGTCGGCTTTCAAGAGCTTTTCAAATGCTCTGACATACAGTAGTGCAGGGGTATGAAAACTGCAGTAAACAAGGCTCAAGTTGTCTCATGTCCCCTGATGTGAGAAGCAGCAGACAGTGAGAAGGAACAGGTCCCTGCTTGTTGGGCGTCTTTAAGAAGTTTCTATTTCGGTGTTGTGGTCTCCTCACTTCAGAACTATGATACATGATCTGCCAAACAGATTGGAACAAAAATGTATCAAAACCGACAATTAAAAATAACAATGACGGGGAAGGTTATCCACAGGTGAAGGCAAAAGGTGTTTCGATCGTGTTTATCTCTCAAAGTTCGGCTATTTTAAACGGAGCAGCGACCATACAGAAATACTGTTGTGGAGTCCATCGATACTCGGCACACACAAGGTCAAGGTGTCGAGCGGTAAACGATTAGAGCTCCTGCCTCCTCTTCGCACTGCCAGCAAACAATTGGTGGAATGAACGCTGATGATTTACTGCTCTCTCAGACTGCAATTAGACAGCAGTCCTTTCAGGCCCTAAGCCACTGCTTGTGATGGATGGGGACGATAGCATGCAGCACAGATTATTTATGGACAGAGAGGCGTAAACGACCTTCTTAAAGAATATTATGTATGATCGATAGATACCATTGCACCATGCGCACATTTTGAAAACACTATCTCTGTATGTATCCTTGACCCAAAAGCGGACCCGGGCTCGAGGGTAATGCTCCCTTTGTTTAAATGTTGAAATGTTAGTTTTGTTCCCCAGTCATTTTTATAAATCTGAAATGTCTTCTGCCCAAAACAACGCTAATTTGATTAGCTTAGGCTGGACTCTGGAAAGGGGCTGGAGGGCACAGTGGTGCAACGGTTAGGCGGGTGCATCTCGTGCAAGCCCTCTGCGTGAGTACAGTGTTTGGCTCTTTCGTGTTTAGACAGACAAAAAAAGGGGAAGGGGGAGGGATACGCTGCCAAGAAAGCAGCACTGTAGGTGAAGCTGCCACGGGAGACGGAGATCAGGGATACGATTTAGCTCGCGCGAGAAAAAAACAAAACCTCAGCGTTGAATGGTGGTCGCGTCATAACAGGGCGAGTGATAACAGACAGCCAAAGAGTTTAGAAAAGGGATCCATCAATCCCCTCTCTTTAGTCCTCTGGGTGGTGTGGTTCTGGTGGAGGGGTTAGCGTGTGGAGGGACTAGCGTGTGAGGGGCCAGGCCAGAGAGACAGGTCTGCGTAAGCTGTTACTGACAGGGCACCGGTTACTTTAGCAGCTGGGCTAGGATGGCTAACAACACCATGGTGGAGAAAAGGATAAGATAAACATCTCTTCACCCATTCACACGCCAACCACCAATGTCAAACTGCTCTAGGTGGGCTTTGAAGCTTGATGAAGTCCAACTCAGAAAATTCAGTCCAAAAGCATTCGGTGAATGTCTGACATGATACTAAATGTAACTTAATCCTTAATCCTTCCTCTATGCTCTTGGAACTCCACATACTGGTCCATACAATAGTTTATTCTCAAATGAAACCATAGGCCGCAGCCGATTTCAGTGTGATTTATGTTTAATGATAGCAAAATTGTACTGCCGGCAGTGACCATAGTCATATCACTTTTGTACCATAGTCAGCACTGTGATGTTTACACTAGACGCCTTCAACTCTGTTTCTGAAATACATGATGAGGTGCCACTGATCCCTGGTGATGCCAGTTCATTTACTGTAATGAAATAACAAGGACAGCAATGCAACAGTGATATGTTTATGGTTGTGCCCTTTTCTCTCAACCCAATTTTTCAATTAGGACACAGTTGCCTGCTCTCTCCATGTGCAAATCCTATGCCAATTTCCTCATCTTATGTAAGATGTACCATCATGGAGAAACACCAGTGAGCAATTACATCAGACTCTATCATGGAGAAATCCTGCCAGAGAATGTAAAAGATGGGAACGTTGTCATTCGGTTTTATTACGTAGTATATTGTTCCTCATAAACTGATATTTTCTGACCTATAACAGAAAAAAAACACAGGTACATTGTGTTCCCTGCAAATTCAGAAACCCTAAGAACAATCCTACCTATTGGATCAGATATTCTATTTATAAACAGATGCATTCACCCCTGACACACATTCTGTGGAGTAGTACAGTAGATATTCAGGCAACGGATTATCCTTATTCACTGTTGATTATAATCCTTTTTGAATAGACAGTTATCTGTCAAACACGGTTGCCACACAGTATCAGGAGAACACCCAGTTCATTCTCACCTGTAGGTAACCTTACTATCTTGTCGTTTTAATTGACAGTCTTGATACATTTTTGCTGCCATCTGTTTGGCTGCTTGTGTACCTCAGCCCAGAGGCTAATAGACCACATAACCAAAATAGAAACAACTCAAAAGCCGTAAACAAGCATGGACCTGCTCCACCTCTGACTTAATGCCTGCTATGCACGATGCCACAGCATAGGGGTGGGGATGCATTGATTTGTCTGGAATTGAACAGTATTGCGAAATGTAGCACTGGACAGAGACCCCTATAAATGTTACGTTATGCAATAACCCATTGCAAAATAGTTCGACAGCCAGGTTAGTCAGAGGCTTGCAATCACTAGTTTACAGTAATTTGACTGATCGCAATCTCCGATGGTGTCATTTCATGTTGCCAACTTGCCAGAAGATAACTTATCAACGTATCATTTTATTTTTCCCATGTACTATTGACGTTGTGTCCACAAAGTTTGATATCAGTTTGTTGAACTTCCCTTGTTTGATCTGAGGGCAGAAATAGTCTGGGAGGACATTTTACATAAACGTTGGTTGGTGGGTTGGTGGCTGTTTTGCATGATGCTGGTCAGACGCTGTTGGTGCCGCAATGTCGACAGTTGAAAACCAGTGTTGAGCATGGAGTTGACCGACGGTTAACCCTTAATTATCCATGGCCCATTTACTCTTATTTCCCTCTCCAATGGTGACAACTTCAATGCAATCGCAATTATATTCAAACCAACAGCCTGGGAAGGCAAATGCAAAACACTACTGCTGCCAGGTACCTTTGTCTTCCAGCGAAAACATATAGTACTTTTGCAGTACGTAGTAAATACAAATGAATGTAATCTATATGCAAATGATGGTGAGATTGGCAGGTTTATTGGACTCCAGCTTGTCACCATGAAGAACTGGGAGACCTGCCACAGACCCAGTAAAGTAAATAGGTAGACTTTTTCAACTGTCAATCATCGTACTGCTTCCCTGCTCGGCTAAGTGTCGCGAATATGGAAAGAGAGTTCTCATGACAAGAGCCTCGCCTCCAAGGCCGCACAATCTGATGAACCTTCTCACCTTTGTTTGTTTAACCCGACGAATCTCACTTTGTCTCAGTGTGTGTTTGGAAGGCAGCCATGGAATGTCAGGTTCTAATCTCTACACTGATAGTTACCCTACCCATATATGTTGTATTTTTGTTAGTGTAGGAATTGGGTAGGTTTGATGTCATAGACTCTGGCAGTTTGCCCACTGACTACCGTGGGCAGTTATTGGAATCTATTATCTGAACAGTTGCGTGAGGCTACGGTCTGATGCTCTATGCTCAAACGTTTTGAAACTGGGATGGTGAATCAACGTGTGGGAGATGACTGGTCTGATATGAAGTCTTTTGTCACCTGATCTGATTTCTCAGAGTTGAGACACTCAAAGCCAGAACATCTACAATAGCTATAACATAGATAACTCAACGATTAATGTAGGGTTCTTGTTCAATTAGTGAAGAAATATATTTGTCTTATTAACCTGTTGTTGGACTTTGAGCTATGCCACTTAAACATTGAAATTGATATATTAATTCATAACATAAATCTAAATTCCTATATGTCTACATGTCTTCCCAAATTGAACAGACCCTCCATTTGTGTAACCGTGATTTATACGTGCGTCTATAAAATCAAAGGTCCTGACCCTGACACCTTGCGTGTTTTATTAACCAGAGAAAATGACTATTTACAGTGAGCTGTTAAAAAAGGTCTTTAAAAGGTGTCAGCAGGGCTTAGCCTGCCCCAGCAGTGCTCAACTTGTTTAGCCTGTAAAAGCTTTCAGCTCGGGGCCTCCTTCGTGCAGACGGGGAGAGAAGAAAAAGAAGGCCAGAAAAAAAAAAGCACTGTGACGGGATCCCCCTTCAGGTGAAGTGCGTTTAGATAATATCACCCTTTACTACAGAGAACCTGTTTGGGTTATTTTGAAATGAGAGAAAAGAGAGAAAAAAAAAACTCACGGCGTTCGACAACAAAGGGCCCTGCGTGCAAACGGGAGGAGGAACTCCCTTCAGGTGAGTGCCTGGAAACACGGGCTTTGCACGAAACCGACGCAGGTTCACCGGAGCACACCTTCTTTTTCTTTTTTTTTTTACACTCGGGAGTCAATTGGAGGGCACTTGTCATTTCGTAATGAAGATTTTTAATACACCCGCCGTTCGCTGTGGTGAATGGCGATGATTGTGATTGCTGTAGATGCAGACACAGATACAGACGTGGTTGTTTGGTGTTGTTGTCAAGCACTTTGTCCTTTGATCTTCGTTGACCAAACTGTCACTTAGAAACGAAATGAGAGACACACAACCTTAGCTGATATGACCCCTGAACTGTTGCGTGTCTTTGTGTGTGTGTGTGTCTTTATCTGTGCGTACGGTATGTGTTTTCTCTGTGTTTATGCAATGTTCTCTACATTATGGACATAAATGAATTAGCGTTTTTTAGATCTTTTGGTCTTAAACAGAAATAAAAAGCGAGGTCTATTGGTAGTTTGGTCCTTGCAAGCTCCCATAAACAGATCTCCCAGGTGGTCCATTTAAGTGTGTGTGTGTGTGTGTGTATGAGTGTGTGTTTGTGTGCACGCGAGTGTGTATGTGACCTGTGTGTGTGTGTGTGTGTGTGTGTGTGTGTGTGTGCGAGTGTGTATGTGACCTGTATGTGTGTGTGTGTGTGTGCGTGACTGTGTATGTGACCTTTGTGTGTGTGTATATATGTGGGTGTGCGAGTGTGTATGTGACCTGTGTGTGTGTGTGTGTATATATATATATATATGTGTGTGTGTGTGTGTGTGTGTGTATATATATATATATATATGTGTGTGTGTGAATATGTGTGTGTGTTTGGGGGGGGTGCGGGGGTGGGGGAGTGTGAGGAGCAGACTGCGTGCGGAGTTAGTGCCTGGCTCTTCTGGATGGCGGTGCAGCTCAGCGGAGCCAAATGCAAGCTGACAGCTGAGTTTAACGATATTTATTTCCAGGGCATGCGTTGCCAGACCTGTTCTGGATCTGCTGCCGGGGCCTGCGCTCAGCACAATGTGCTGCGTCTGGTGTATGTTTGCCCGTGTGTCTGTGTTTGCGGAATGTTTACAGCATGTGTGATTTGTGTTTGCCTACGGCGTACGTGCGTGGGCGGGCGCGTGCGTGCACACGCGCGTGCGCGCCTGCGTCTGCATGGCGGCGTGTTTTCCGTTGGTCTGTTTATCCACTCCTCTGTGGATCCGTAAGAGAGCGCGGGGGCGCGTACGTGATGTCAGTAAGTAATGGGACTTTTATTGCTGTATGAATGTACACAGACTCTCCTCCAGGTGAAGAAGCCTGCTGCTACCTGCCATCCGGGGCAGATTTACACTCTCTCTGCTGCAGCCCATCCGTCTCCACTCCCTGCCTGGGCCCTACAGCGGAGCTCCATCGTGTCAGCACCCTGTTCAACATCACCTCCACTACCAGGCCCTGTCATAAGTCATGTTCAGTCCTCCTCCATAACAGCCCAACACCCCAACACGCTCTTCTACCGTGGGACCACACGGACTGACACAGCACTCAGCACAGCGGTCTAGGAACCCATTGACTGAACCCGGCTCGAACACCTCATTCAGCTCGCGTGGTCCTCTGTGCCTCAGTTGGTAGAGCATGACGCTAACAACGCTTAGGTCGTGGGTTCAATTCCCGCTGGGACCCTATACACTGAAATGTACACACTCACTGCAATCTAAGTTGCGTTGGGTAAAAGCGTCAGCTAAATGGCGTATGGTGTTGTTATTATTATATTATATATTAAGCGCTAATCATCGAGCTCTTGGTTTGTGTGTTCCTTTTCAATTGTTATTTCATATGGAGGGGTTGGATAACGGCAATGCAATATTCTTCAGGGAATCATTCCCCTCCAGATATGAAGAAAAGGAGAGACGTGTTCACATCATTGTGTTTTAGAGTATCACTGTCACGTTAGCCACTCTCCTTAAAGATAGTGAGGTCAGTCACAGTAAACTAGAACCTTCCCTCCTCTCATATTTCGTATGGGTTTCATTCATATTGCATATGATGCTTTACAAGGAGTTATGGCATATAGGTTTACAGAGCAGTATATATAGCAACGACGGGGTGTATCGTTTATCGGTAAAAAGGTGGTGTATGATCACACATCATTGAATGAATGAATGGATTCATGTTGGTGTGTTATCACATGGGACCCTTAGCTGTAATGCAAAACCTTTTTCAGCTTCATCGCAGGCTGTTCTTTCTTCATAGCCCACACCTTGTTTCCATGGTCGCCATGGGTATCTTAATTGACCTCCATGTTCAGGTAAAGAACCATACCGTATTGTTTGTGTGGCTTTTTTTTTTTACCTAGCTTGTGACTACTGCAGCTACCAGATGAGCAGTCCGCTCAGAGACCAGTGTAATGACACCTTATGAAGGTCAGAGGGTCCAATTGAAAATACGTTAAAAATACTTAAGCTGCGCTTGATTCAGTCATGTGTGGTACAATGGAACCAATGAAATACTCCCAAACATGTCAAACCAAGCACCCTTCAAACACTTCAGACAAACTGGCCGATAGGAAGGTCTGTCAAGTATTTGACAACCTGTTTTTGCCCCGTGTCTGATTTTAAAACACTTGAAAGTGTAGATGGTGAGTCATACAGTATTTGTGAGTGATGTGTAGGATGTTCCTCAGAACTACAACCGTACTGAGCAGTTTCCCAGTTCAAAGGGAGATTCCCTATAGCTAGCAGCAGCAGGCACCCTGGTGATTTCCTGCTAAGGACACCCTATGTTTGTGTATGTTGTGTGTGCTGTAGAGTTGATCTGGTACCCCAGGTTGTTGTTTTGTAAGGGGGAACCCTATCTTACCTGTTTTTGGTGCTCATAAGTGTGTATACTACGTGTGTGTGTGTGTGTGTGTGTGTGTGTGTGTGTGTGTGTGTGTGTGTGTGTGTGTGTGTGTGTGTGTATGTATGTGTATGTGTATGTGTGTGTGTGTATGTGTGTGTGTGTGTGTGTGTGTGTGTGTGTGTGTGTGTGTGTGTGTGTGTGAGAGTGTGTGTGCTGGCGTGCACGCGCGTGTGCCTGTGGGTACCTGTATGTTTGGTCGTGTTTGTGTGTGTGTGTGTGTGTGTGTGTGTGTGTGTGTGCGTGTGCATGTGCATGTGCGTGCCTGTGTGTGCATGCCTGTGCGTGTGGGATGATGTTTCAGTCTGGGTGTGTTCGTGTTTCCCCACCTGAGCAGTGTTACCGTCCTTGTTTTGTCCGCGGCTCCCTATTTCATTTCACTTACGGTCTAAAAATAACCCGGCCAATTGTTTCGGAATGAAAGAGCCCTTCCCAGCTCTGCTCTCGCCCCTGAGAATCCTGCACCATTTACGTCGGCGTTATGCTGTTAAAACCGTCAGCTCACAGGCGTCATCACGGACGTCAGTCAAAGGAATGCCACCACACAGGAAGTGATGTCGTCTTGGGCTCACGTCTCCACCTGGGTCTTCGCTCTGCAGGTTGTCTTGGTCACATGATTACAGGAACAAAGCAAAGCTGTAACTCCCGTACAGTATATAATCGGTATTCTCTTTATAAAGAAAGCACAGCTGCTTGCTGCGGATGCTGGATAGGAAATGTGGCTGTGTTCCAACGATAACATTATTTGGATACACTGTATGCTGTCCAGTGTATGACACTCGACTGTACACTATTGCTCTACCAATCCATGGCACATATCACAGTATTGCATCTATTGATTGAAACAAACTGGAAAGTTACTTTTAATGGAATTTAACAGTGGGTCAAAATAGTTCTTGGTGGATATGCAGACGGGTCGGGGTGTTGCTTTCAATTCACTGAGTGAATTCAAATGAGGAAATTAGCAACCCAGATGCTACGGGTCGGTAGCCTTCAAGGGTACACCACTGGTGGTTCTGCCCAGCTGTCCCATGCATAGACACCACACACCCTACAGTCAGACCATGCCTGCATGACAACCGAAGGCTGGGGGTGTTTGATGTGGTTCTGCCCTGCTGGCGAGAGTGAAGGCCAAAGCGAGGGGTAAAATAATCCTTCGCTGATTTCAGAGTGGAGAGCTGTTGAGTGACATGTACTATTTGGCATCCCTAGAATTTGACTGTACCCAGATCCCGGAAAAATACACACATCGGAGGCAACATTGAAATAGGCTGTGCATGAATTCCGAGCCAAACTCTCCAACATACATACAGCACCAGTCAAAAATGTGGACACACCTTGCCAAGAGTGTGCAAAGCTGTCATCAAAGCAAAAAAGGTGGCTACTTTGAAGAATCTAAAATATAAAACATATTCTGGTTTGTTTAACACTTTTTTGTTCACTACATCATTCCATATGTGTTCCTTCATAGTTTTGATGTCTTCAATATTAATCTACAATGTAGAAAAGAATACAAATAAAGAAAAACCATTGAACGAGAAGGTGTGTCCAAACCTTTGACTGGTACTGTATCTCTGACCCCAATGTAGCTAAGATGGTTGAGCAAGCAACATTCACATGGTGTCTCATCTGCCAGAATATATGTCTTGACTTTAGCTCAGTGGGCTAATCTGTTGTTGAATCACATGGAAGACACTGCAAAGACGCTGAATGTTGAAAATCGGAATGTTATTTTCCTTTTCTCCTCTCTCGGTTTCATTTTCTCCCTAAATCAGAGGGAATACACTTCAGGAAAGCATTGCACTTGAAGAGGCATTATTTAAATACATGGGCCTTTCTACATCATGCAAACTCAAGTGCGTTTCAGAATATACGGTGTGTCTAGCATGAAGAGAATGTAAACAAAGCATGTGATATGATCCTCACCATGGTCCGTGGTTCCCGTGGAGACATAGATTGAGGGAGCGTGCATGGTGTTTGATCATGTTCCACGTTACCTGTCCTGCAATGACCATCGAGAGCTGATTTGCAAATGACAGCCCTTTAGATAGTTCATATATTGGCCATCGTGTCACCTTACTGGTGATTATCCCATGGAGCATTTCAACTTCCCTCTCCTCTACTACACAACAGAGCTATGGAGGACATTCTGTCCATAGGACCATTTTTATTTAACCCCTGTTTATCCAGGAAGTCCCACTGAGGTCGAAAAGGGAGACCTGGCCAAGAAGGCAGCACAAGCTACAATCAACGAGAACACACACACAACCAAGACCGCAGTAGCCTGCATGGAAAGGTGGATGCAGATACAATATAAAGTGTGTGTGTGTGTGTGTGTGTGTGTGTGTGTGTGTGTGTGTGTGTGAGTGTGTGCGTGAGTGTGTATGTGACCTTTGTGTGTGTGTGTATATATGTGGGTGCGCGAGTGTGTATGTGACCTGTACGTATGTGTATGTGTGTGTGTGTGTGTGTGTGTGTGTGTGTGTGTGTGTGTGTGTGTGTGTGTGTGTGTGTGTGTGTGTGTGTGTGTGTGTGTGATATAAACAAAAACAAATCCCTATTATAATTTGGTTGCTAGCAAAACATAATGCTACTACAGCTTTGCATTCTGGGAATGCGACACATGGCAGGACTGCCTCTAGCTGGGCCACCTGGTTACCATGACATCCGTCTGCGACAGACTGGGGGTAGAGTTGTGTAATCGGCCACCAGCCGTAAGGTGCGTGAGAGTACCTGTTCCACCCCACTGAATGATTCATTCCCCTGTCATCAGATTAGCATCGTCATCAGATAAAATGGCATAAATCTGTTGTCTATATAAACATTGGCGATAAAGATTGGAGGAACATCAGAGCGACATGAGGCCAGATAGATAACTCCTCTGGATCGGGCCCAAGCCTGGCTAGAGCAGGGCCAGTACTGTGCAGTACCTACCAACTGGGCCTGTGGAATGTATCTGATAGAAAGGTCTGATAAGGTCAGAACCGTCGTCACTTCTGGTGTTAGGGACCCTTATGGCGTGCAGGCGTTTGTTACAGTCCAATACTGCCACACCTGATTCGAAAGATAAACTGATCATTTGACGCAAGCAAAAGCTGGTACACCTTGAGTCTTCCTCAATACTTTATATCCGTTTGGTGAAACCTGTTAGCTCTTCCTGATGGGGGGGTGGGGGGGGGGGGGGGGGGGGGGGGGGGGGGGTCATCCAAATAATATGCACAGTGAATCTTAGACGAGATGAAATGAATGAGAATAATTCCGATTATTCCCACTGATAACTGCAGGTAACTACACACCAGGTGGCTACAGCATGTATTATTTCGATGTTTGTTTTGAAACACCTGCTAAGGCCTGCCTCCCGATCAGTACCCACATTACGGAGAGAGAGAGAAAGAGAGAGAGAGAATGAGAGGGAGTGTGCTCTCGCAGGCTCGTGGAGGCGGTGACAGATCGCTGAAACATAAACAAGCTCAGACACAAACAGTGATCTCACGCACAGTCGACCCAGCCTACCTCCCCGCCTCCACACTGAAAGGCAGCCTGTTTCAATAGAGGAAGGTCAGGGAGTGCAACGTAAGAGTTACAACAGGATACCTTGTTGATATCTTGTTATCGATGGATACTTCCACTTTTTCCACGTAGGTCGATCATCACGGTCCTGACACTGAAACAGTCCGTTTCAGTCACCTGTGTGTGTGTGTGTGTGTGGAACAGTAGTGGTTCGGTGAACCTCTAGCTGGGCAATGAGTATCCCCTGCCTGAGACCTTGAAGACTTGAGTTCGCTGTGAAAGCTGGTAGTGCATAGGCTTTAGCTCAACTGGCTAACACAGTCTTGTGGCATGCAAATGACCTGGGTTTTGGGACCCTTTCACTCACACATCAGCCTCTGCTCCTTTATAAATAACAAAGAAACGTAGTCCTCAATCACCTACTACTGGTCTTCTGTTTTGAAATGCTCCGGGGGTTTATCTAAGATAAGGGGGTTTATCTAAGATAAGTATATTGTCCGTAAATCCTATCCTTAACTATTAGAGAGGAAAACGAGAAGAAAAAAAACAGACCCGAGATTAGCGCTTAGCGAGCAACTTCACATTTCGTCTTCATGTTCACGTTCAGACTCTCTGCTAGGGACTTCAGCGCTACCTTTCCCCAGGAAGCTGGCAGTGGGACAGCTTCTGAAAGGATGTTTTCTTTTCTAGACCCTGTGTTTGTCCAGTGTGATGCAGGGAGGTGGGTTATGTTGAGGTCAGAGGGGCGCCTCTGTGAATCAGAGCTTCTATTTTAGATTCTGGGACGGGACGGAGGGAGGGTGTGTCCCTCTCTTGAGGGTCTTTGGTCTGTCTCTTACCTTTGACCTTTCGAGTAATGTCATCAGGGATAGGAAGGGCACCAGAGCAGGCCCGGTAAAAAAAGGGAGAGGAAGTGTCGTCCTTCGTGATGTCACAATGTCATCATCAGTGACCCCTTTCTTCTTTTGATTTCCAACGCCTCTCTTCGCTGTTCCTTGAAATCGGACATGTTTTTTTTGTAAATCACGAGTGTCCAAAAATGCAATTTCTTATAGAGAAGATATCACAAGGTTCTGACTCGGTTTGGGTTGGTTGAGTGACATGTCATACCGAGACTAACCTACCATCCTCCTCTCCTCCTAGCTCGGTGGTGTGTCTTTAGCAGTGGTGTTTACTTAAGCTAATCGGTGCTTTTGCATTCTCTAACATACTACACACACGCAGTTGACTTTGAAGTACAGCAACAATAATAGGAATATGACTGCCACCTATAATGCCTTTAGATGATCTGGGAACTCAATCAAGAAGCGTGAAGTGGCCGTGGGTACACAATGGAGGGTCGGAGTCAAAGAGGCAGGCGCGATGAAAGGACTTCCTGCCTGCTGACCTCATGTCATTCCAAGCCCGTCACGTTACGGAGCGAAATCAAAACAAAGTCCTTTGTAAAATGATCCCCATTCAGCGCCCAAACCCTTTGACAACAACAGCCAACAAAACAACAAACGCTGAGGCGAAAGGGCAATAAAAAAACAAAAGAAAACGGAGGAAAAGGTCCCTCACAAAAGCATTGTAACCTTAAAAGAGAGGAGGAGGGAAATATTGGGCTTTCTTTTATTTTTGAAAGGTTGGGCACACCTTTCCAAAGCCAAGGTCATTAGCTCTTGCACTGTAACCATTTTGACAGGATAGCCATCCAGTAGAGGTCGGTTTTTAGACTCTATCAGATATTGTAAACCAGATATTTCTCTTATTATATTCTAAGTGAGATGATCTCCATCATTATATGCCTACTGAAGTCTGAACACGCTCCTTTTAAAAATGATTAATTCATCAAAATAAATTAGAGGACATGGCTCCCAGGATAAATGAATGACATTCTGCTATTCGCGTGGAAGTAATGATGATGGATATGATTATTATTTCATACAGAGTGCTGTATATTGAGTATGAGAGAGAGAGGAGGAGGTACAGTATACTGTAAGCTCCTCAAAATCCCATGAAGTTATGGCATTCCTAGCCAAGGTTTTGGTCTTGAGAGGCAAACACTGGTACGAGCCTGAAAATATTTACACAGTCTCCTATTTCAAGAGAGCACGAAAATATGCCTTCTGGAATAGCTGAAATTCCTCGTAGACATACCAACTATTTTTTTCAACCAGCGCAGGTGCAACGTGTTGACCTACACATTCAAGTTTGTGAGTATTTTATGAGGCCCGGTCAGATAAGAAGAATCATATGAAGCAGACTCTAGGTTTATGACATCTTTGAGTTTAGAAACATACAAACAGACACACACACTCTGCATAGAATGGATCTGCCTATTGCATGTCAACCAAAAAAAAGAACAGAAAATAGTAGGATGCTTTGTGGACAGACACATTGCCAAGCACAATAGGAGAAGACAAGAGCTCAATGGAAGAGGATCCACAATGGTGTGTGTCTACTGTCCATTCAGAAAACTCTACGATAGTCCCAAAACAATGTGAATGGAGTGTGTTTTGAAAGGAAAATAGATTTAAAAAAAAATGAATGAGAGAAGCTTTCAGAGCATTGACAGCAAAGGATCAAAGCACAGTATCACTACCACCATGAGACAGTGAAAAGTGATATTGTCTAGTTTATTGTTATCTATGGAGTTGCGGTGTGTGTAAACGTATTGTGTATGTTGTAGAATTCGGGGAAGTCACTCAATGCAACTGTGGGTGTGGGCCTACTGAATATCTCAATGCCAAATCAACGTAGATGATGTCTATCTACACAAATGGTACTGGCGCCACCTCTCCTGAGCTGTGGAAAGGCTATCCTTTTAGACATCTGTCCTATTCACTATGAGCTATATATGCTTTGGGTCAGATTTCATGATTGTCAGTATTCTGTATTCATGACAGCATGATTTCTGACATAGAAGACATTTATACTGCATTGTTTGAGCTTTGCAATGCAAAATTGGATTACAGCCCAGTTTAAGTTGATATTTAACTGGTAGTCACGATGAGAAACAACTGTACAGTGTGTGATGCATACTTTCTTACGAGGGATACTCTCTGGTACCTACCTTGGTGAATCCAGCAGAATTGGTAATTACATTACCTGGCACTATATGGTACATCAGGGTGCTCGTGTCAATGAATCTTAAACAAACCGCAAGTGTAATTCATATGCAATTATCAGGTAATAACAGTTTTACCCCGTACTTTCTTATTAAATACCGGTTTAAAACTGGACAATAGAATAAGGCATTACCCACACTTCAAGCATTTCTTTTTCAACTTGCGATGAATGTAAAATCAGTCATGAAAATTCCACTTGTAGACCACACACATTACCAAACAGCTTACATACAAAGGTAAAACCCCATGGGCATTTTCACTGTTGATATCCGTTCCATAACCATACCCATTAGTAAGCTCCATGTTTATAAGTGGGAAATTCTGCTCCATAAACACTATGCTTGTAATTGCGTTACATTGATGTCTATGCAGTTGTTTGGCACTGCTATTTCTATTGCGGTCTAGCTACGGGAGAGGAAGAGTTTTGTACTTTACGACAGACTTCAGTAAACAAATAAGGAGAATTCAAAAAGCGTATGACTTTTTTTTTGCATAGGAAAATATTATTCCAACTCCAATTACAAAGAGCCTTTCATTATGATTTTCTTGGCAGAAGTTGAAAAAGGTAAAAATGCCATCAACATGTACTATAAGGATATAAAGTGTCTGGCATTTATGTTTTTTCAGTTTATTCTGTATTTATGGGCTGTGTGTGTTTTCAAGAGGTGCCTTCAGGTGGATTGATATCAATGAAACTTTGCTACGGTTCTGTGAGTATAAAGTATCCTGTTTTCTTTTTTTCAACACAATCTTGAGAACTAAATGGAACCCCCAGATCTTGGCACAATTTTACTGACGTTCCTGCTCTTGTTCCTGCTCTTTTGACCCCGGGAGACTTCACCTGAATTTCTTCAAGGCTTTTACCTGAACGTCACTAGAACATTAGCTGCAAGCATTCTTTAGCCACACCCCATAATCCTATCAGTGCACAAGCGTGTTGATCTCAGGCTTATAAAAAGATTTCTTATGGAGAAATCCAAGCTGTAAATTGGGAGTCCGACATCTAAAACATCTTATGAAAAATCAGTGAAGCACACACACACACATAAATAGCTCCTTGAGATACCTCTGTATTGTTCTTCGGGGATTTTACAGACGACTCAATGGGGCAACCGATGAGTAACTGTTACAGAAAAACACTAACACTGACTAATGTTTCTGTGGAAGGGATTCCATGCTGATCTGAGGGATTGGTGCGGTGTTGGTGACTATGGTCTGGCACGCGATGTGGTCTGAGGGACATAAACAGACCTGTCAGTCTGACTCCTGCACGGGCCACACCTACCCTCCACCACCACCACCCTGCCCCAGGCTATTACTGGAACTCCAGGTGCCCGTTCAGGAGGTTGCATCGTTACACAACATATGGTAATGCGTCGGGTAGAGCAGGTATTATTGACTGTCGTTCTGACGAAGGGGGGTCATTTCAGATCTTGTTCTAACATTTCTATCTTAATTCTAGCAGAGAGACAGAAGTACCAATCAGTGTTGTTCGATACAGTATATCTATACAGGGAGATTGTAATATCATCAGGTTTGCCCTAGGAAACCTGATGAAACACCAGGAAACTACCTACAGCCTACAGATACAGTCCACACACAGACAGTAACACCCCATTCATGTAACACCCTATAGTTCCACATGCCAGAGACCAGGGGAGGCTGGTGGAGGCAGAAATCGGAGGTTGGCTCATTGTAATGCATGGAATAGAACGAGGAATGGTATCAAACACACATGATAGAAACACATGTAGAAAACCTTCTCAAACCCTCTCACACATGCACCCCCCTCAACTTAGTGTGACTCTGACGGCTCCTCAGAGAACAAGCTTTGTATAGGGTGCCCTGAAGTCCTCCCATAGCCAGGCCAGTAGACAGACCTCCCCTAACTCAGAGACAGGCGCTTCGAGCCAGATGGTTGCATTTGCCCCCCCTGCCAACCTTCTGCCATAGATTGGGCTTCACAGTACGGGCTAAGTGTCTCTCCTGTTAAAAAAAAAAATGGACATTTTCCTTCTTCTAGCATTGTGACTGCCTATGGCCCCTGGTCCGAGCATTGATTACTTTATCTTATGATGACTGATGGACAGATGATTCACTTACTTAAACAAATGCATTTGGATAAAGGCGTCTGCTAAATGCCGTAAATGTAAATGTAAATGTACATGCCTTGCCTCAGACCAGAAATACACACCAGGGACACATCTCAATTGTTTCAATTTGCTTTCTCTCCTTTACTTTTCGCCCTTATTTGCAATGCTCAACA
The DNA here is from genome assembly GCF_951799395.1 of Argentina silus. NCBI lineage: Eukaryota > Metazoa > Chordata > Actinopteri > Argentiniformes > Argentinidae > Argentina > Argentina silus. The sequence goes on along the minus strand of NC_139672.1, from coordinate 11,278,885 downwards.
TAAGGTTAAGTCAAGTATGGTGGGTGCCCATTGGAAAGTATCTTTCACCCATCCAGCTCTGTCACATCAGTGCCAATGAATGAACGGGTATTGAGACGCACCACAGGTCTGGCCTACACTCTTACAGCTCCGTGCAGCGTAGACAAAGAGGACAATGGAGAAATGTACAGTACTATGCAAAGCAGGACAGGGATGGGAAAGAGGGATACAGGACAAAGGGCCAACAGACCCATATAGAGACAGACACAACAAAGTCTGATCCACGACTTACAATACCTGTAGCATCGTAAAACCCATATCATTTTCTTCACCTTATTGACATACGAGAACTTGTCAGACAACCCCTCTGACCCATTTGTATGTCAATGTACTCTATACCCTCTTATGTAACATAGCCAAAAATAGCTGCCTTGGGAGTTGGGACCTTTAGATGGTAAGACCTTAGTCGATTGTTACCCTTTGTGTAGCTATTGTGTGTGAAAGTAGGTGTCTGAATAGAATCTCAGCAGAGGTGATGTCTAACGGATTGGATTATGTGGCCTGTCACCGACATGGGAAGTTGTGTTCTCACAAGACATCTGAGGAGGGACGGGACGAGCATGTAGGTGATTATCAGTGAGGTGACACAGTTGCACTTTCTTTTACCATACAGTAATGATCAGGTATCTACACAGAAATGGTATGGTAAAACAGTAATTACAGAATAACAACACAATAATCACATGAATTATTCAAGTGATTTTTTTGAGAGGCATTCAGCAAGCACCACAAAGGCACCACAAATTCAATACCACGTTGTCATCAATTGTGTTTAATTGTTTGTTATTTGTAATTGTACTCATTGTTACTGCATGTTTTCCTAGTAAATACAAGGTAAATACCAGTGGGAGCAGTTCGGCAGTATAAAATGCTACCAGTGACACATTATTGGAATATACTGGAATATTATCAGTATATAGTAATAGTAATAGTAATAGTATATTGGAATATATTGTCTTTTGCTGTTCGGGTTTGTGCAGCTAATAGTTATGGTTTTGCTGAGGCTCCA
>NC_139672.1:11255337-11257837 GCF_951799395.1 Argentina silus | reverse complement strand
TACAAGGGTAGAACAAAATTGAAATCAGTAATATAGCATTTTTTCAGTTGTGGCTTGAAGGTAACATCGCATTCTTTCAATGTGGTTTGAAGTTTTCAATGATTATAGTTTCAATATAGTCAGTTGCTCCACAAATGACTAACCCAGCAAATGATGTCCAGCAGAGGTCAGTAATGCACAGTCTATACTGGTAGTATTTGTCCTGGTATTGGATGAATGTCTTTCCCGTGTTTTACTTTTAATTGTTACCATTGCTTGAATAGCTTAAACCACAACAGGGAAATAATTCAACAATTATTGATATCCCATCTCTCAAAGGAGCCTCATTTTTGTGATGACTCAGATTTTTTTTAGGTGAAGTTTGTTGTTTTTAGGTGAATACATACAGTATATAGGTGACTGTTTATATAAATACACACACAAATGTCATTACTCTGACATTCACAAGCTATACAATTTGTGACCCAGCAAAATTGTGTGGCAATTATTTTTTCTGACAAATGCAGAATATATGATGCAATGCATTTGAACTCTTATGTCAAGTATAGTTAACATGTTCACTCTGTGATGAGGAGATTTTCAGCAACCTAAAGTATTCATACGAGAATCCTATATTTTCAGGGGCACACGCTCCGCAGGGATTTAACCTCGGTTGCCTTTTACCTCTTTATCTGTCAGACAAGCAGCTTCATGATCCTCATCTCAGAAGAAAACAAAAAGATCCAAAACACTCCTCTAATGTGGAAATGAAAATGCCTTTATTAAACTGACATTGCCATGTCCACAAGTATCTTCATGATTTGTTTCCTTAGTTACAGGCAAATTTTACTATTAGTACTTGAAAGCAGAACAAACCAAATGTACCATCTGAAAGAGTCTCACTGAACTAATAAAGTTTCATATTTTGACTATCATCAACTGCATGTTCATAACGCATACATTACTCATAAACACATTTTGTATAGATGTATTTATGTATTTGATATATATTCATATTCTATGTGGTACTGTATATTTCTATGTGGCTAGAATGTTATGTTTTTGATATGCTTTTGTAGACGTGTAATGTATACTCGATTAACATATAATTTAAGGAAATGATCATCAAATATGCTACTGTAATTAGTTCAGCCACACAACTCTTTGATTCGAATAAATAGAAATTAAAAAAAAGTATTAAATTATTTTTTTTCCATAAAAGCCTCATAATGAGTAATGATAATGAATGTATTCATAGTAAGCTTTATAGTGCAGCTATAAACACACAGATGAGCTGGTCAGTGAGACACAGTGAAATGCACTTTAATCTTACTATGACTGCCATATGATATGATATTAGATTAGATTAGATTCAACTTTATTGTCATTGTGCAGAGTACAAGTACAGAGACAACGAAATGCAGTTATGATAGGATAGCTACAGCATATTTCTAGAAAGACCCAGTACACACGTGGGATGTTATCTTCTTAAAATCCATTAATTTTATCAACCTCTTTTGTAAACAAAGTGAGAGATTGCTGTGCTCTCTCTACTCACTCCACTATTTGATTTGAGCCGTTACTAAATATTATAGACACCGTCAGTGATTTCTGTATGCAGGGCCACCACAAGAACAACGGACCCAATGCATTTGAACATGAAAATAGCACTTGATTTCTCAGACACATCTGTCGTGAATGACATTCCAAGAAAGCAGTATTACCTTTAAACATGACTTGAAGCTACACATCATTTGTTTTACAAAGAGTCTTATGCCAACCAAAACAGGAACAATAACAGAGAATAGGTCCTTACTGCTTTGGTTATGATTCGTCCTATTCATCCTAGTCAAGAGGTATATTTAATTGTTTGAAAATACTGAAAATAACTGACAGTGGGTTTAACAGTCATGGGGGGGGGGGGGGGGGGGGGTACTCTCTTTCTCCTAACAGTTTCATTTCTGTGTAAAGTCAAATGGGTGATGGAGGGACAACAGGTTTCTATTCATACTATTGCTAATACCCTCTACCCTGTCCTGCCCAGACGCCTGTTGGCATAAGACGAGTGTTAGCGTAGCTCTGACTAAGTAACTGGCTCTGGTATGGAAAGACTTAGGCCTCTGTCTCGGCTTCTTGTGAAAGGGGGAAACACCATGACACCGCGTTGTGAATGAGTGTTGTTGTTTTTTTTCAAACGGTCTCACTCTTTCTTTCTTTCTTACTTTCTTTCTCTCTGTCTCTCGCTGTCTCTCTGTCTCTCGCTCTCTGTCTCTCTCTCTCTCTCTTTCTCTCTCTCTCTCTCTCTCTCTCTGTCTCTCTCTCTCTCTCTCTCTCTTTTTCCATCTCTCTCCCTCTTTGTTGGTAAGGGTCATGTTCAATTCTGTCATGGGTCTGTTCTGTGAGCCAAAAGGTTTCTGTTAACGTGGACAACTAAGGCAGTGGAACATCCTGTACTGCAGATCTACAGTGTATGTGCTAATGTACAGTCGATGGTTCTTTAGTGCAGATCTATGGATCATCA
>NC_139672.1:11235337-11250337 GCF_951799395.1 Argentina silus | reverse complement strand
TAAAACAATGTTATCTGTACAAATTAGAATCGCATTTCCAACACATAATTCAATTTGGACTTTGACCCCTCGTTGACATTCCCAGTCGATATGGTCAGAGAGGTAGATGGATAGAGAGGGACACAGAGAGTGTGCTTCAATCCAGTCTCTCTTTGAAATTCAGTCTTTTAGTCCTGGGCTTGAGTGTACAGCTCAGTAGCTGAGCTCATACTGTTCTTCATTCATGTTCATGGCTCCCTGGTTGTGTGTGTGTGTGTGTGTGTGTGTGTGTGTGTGTGTGAGTGTGTGTTTGTGTGTGTGTGTGTGAGTGTGTGTGTGTACATGTGTGTGTGTGTACACATGTGTGTGTATGTGTGTGTGCTTGTACACGTTTGCGTGTGTGTGTGTGTGTGTGTGTGTGTGCGTGCGTGCGTGCGTGCGTGTGTGTGTGTGTGTGTGTGTGTGTGTGTATACGTTTGCGTGCATGTGTGTGTGTGTGCGCGCGTGTGCGCGTGTGTGTGCGTGCGTGTATCACTCCTGCATGTGTTGCAGGGTCTCGTTGCTCTGGAGGTCGTAGCCCCTCAGGTAATGGCTTCCTCCTGTCTGCTGGGCGTAGTAGATCAACTGCTTGGTGAACATGGGCTCCACCTGGAAGACAAAGTTGTCATTGTGACTAACAAGTCTAACTTCAGAATCAGGGAATGTACACTTTACCAGAAAAGACGAGAGCCGTAAAAAAAAAGAAGCAAACGTTAAAAATATTTTTGTAATAAGGTCGCTAATCGGCCATACAAATAAGAATACAAATATCAGTAAACTGCATTACAATGCAACTGCCCTTCGCTTCATGTCCTGGTCGGAAAAGCTCAATGTCATGTCAATGTCAGGAAAAAGTCTTTTGGAAATCTTTTGTAATCGTATGTCAAATATGTGTGGAGAATGTCCAGCATTCCGTACCTGTGCGGTGATCATCTTCCTCTGGCGTTGGGGGTCAGGGTACTCATCTCCGAAACACAGCACCACCTGGTGCCTGGGCATGGCACGGCCGTGATGGGCATACCCCTGTAGCTCTGGAGAGAGAGAGAGGGAGTGCGAGCGCGAGGGAGAGAGAGAGAGAGAGAAAGATAGAGAGAAAGTAGGGGGTGGGGGGGGGTAGTACCATGAGAGATAGCAAAAAAGTGTACCATGACTGACAATGTCATCTACTTTTCTCCTACACATTCTGCCTTGGGCTGTGGTATCATTTCACAGTGATGAGAGTTTTTATTTTTTTGGGGGGGGTTGAGTGAATATTAGGAAAGTGGTTGGTGTGGAAACGATAAGACTGAAAATGACAGTGGACCACGGAAGGTGGGCGGGGGGAGTTTCATGGATCCCCGACGGATAACCTGCCGCTGAGTACATGACAGGCCTCTGATCCCACCGAGACCACAGCATTGAGGGGGGATTTCCCGAAAGACAGTTGACGACTCATCGTTCTGATCGTCATCGGCATCGTCATCGACACTGACTCGTCATCCCTGTCACCGCTGACATCAAACTATGTCACTCTACTGCGGTCGTGTCACCGACATCATCTTCATCATCATCATCTTAATCATCCCCGCCATCATCGTTAACATCAACCCTTCTTCTTCATCATCATCCTCACCCTCACCATCACCATTTATCTGTTGTGTCTGTTGTGTCATTCTGTTGTGTTGCACACTCTTAGAAAGGCTGTCCCTGTGGGAGAACATCTTTTCTTTGAAAGAAACCTTTCGGTTCCAAGTAGAACCCTTTCCACAGAAGGTTCCAAATAAGGTTGGAAAAAAGGGTTCTCCCACAGCGACAGCTCAAGAACCCTTTTGGAACCCTATCTTCTAGGAGTGCAGTCTAAATCTAGCCAAACCCTGCCACTGGTTCTTACCTGTCAGGAACTGTTGGGTGTCAAACAGCTTACAAGTCTGCTCTTTCTCCAGCTTGTTGGGCTTGTCGGCATAGGGTGCCAACGGACCCTCCCAGTAAACCCGCCCCAGGCACAGACGCTTGGCGTAGAGGCCGTCCGCCGCCATCCACAGGAGCACGCCCCTCTCTAGCACATTGGGCAGCTTCTCGGCCCCCTTCCTCTGGGATTGGGGGTAGGGGGAGGGGAAGAGCACCGTCTCGGCCCCGCTGTACAGCCTGTCCTCTGGGCAGGGGGAGGTGGGTGAGGAGGAGGAGGAGGAGGAGGAGGAGGAAGAGGCAGGAGACGAGGTGATCCGACAGCCTTCGGGACTGGTGGTGGTCACCTCCTTGACCAGAGACTCTCGGTAGTACAGGGACACGTGTAGGCGACAGTCTGGAGGAGGGAGGGGACGTAAAAAATAAATAAACAAGGGTAGATGCTAAGTGGGACGTCCCTACGTTCAACCCTCACCCTCACCCTCACCCTCACCCTCACCCTCATCCTAACTCTCACCCTCACCCTCACCCTCACCCTCACCATTTTAAATCTGAACTTCAATGGGGTGACATCAGAGTCAGGCCGTCCCAAGGATCCCACTTAGCATAATATAATAAACAATATAATAATAATAATAATAATAATAATAATAATAATAATAATAATAATAATAATAATAAACGAAGTGTGTACGATGTATCGTATGTAAAATGAACTAAGATCTGTCGGGTGGCCTACTTTATGAAAACGAATTCCCTTTCTCTTTCACTGACCAAAGGCCTGCTTCTACTTTCAGTGATTGTTGTCTAGCAAGGAGTGTTTAGAGAGAAAGTGAACGAGGGAAGTGAGCAAACGAACACTTTCACAATCCAACATCAAATAATGTTCCCTTGACAGTGAGGCTGTTACTGTAGAACAGGAGCCTCCGTCTGCTCTCCTCTGTATCATTTATATGAAGTGCCCTGTCCAGTATGAGATAGACCTGGTTATGTGAGGTATAGAAATACACCATCATGTGTCAGTGTACATCATTATGAGGTGTACTGCATCTATGAAATCAGAGAAAGAGGACATACAGTTAGCCAACTAAAATAGCAAAATAACTTCAAGAGGCAACCATAATTCATATTGTAACGACCCTGTGTAAGGCCCGTTAGCAGCTCCGCCAAGGGAGTTAACTCTCTTGGTGTTGTGGCTAGCGCGGCCGGTTTGGAAGCGAGAGGTTGCGAGTTCGATACCCGCTTAAGGCAAGCTGCTCTACCCCGCTGTTCGCTACAATATGAACATGATCAGTAGCTCATTCTCAACTTTAAGTTTAAAATCAACAGTGGTTGTCCAGTGAAAGAAGCTGATAATTCCTCGCGGTTGGTTAATAATTACAAATAACAATAGAAAAATACAATGCTTGAACCTCACAGTATGCTCCACTACATCTTACACCTGTCCTCTGTGTGTGAGTAATTGGCCTACTACAATATTGAAATTAAGTGTGTACAGTACCACAACTGAAAGTGTGTGTGTGTGTGTGTGGGTGTGTGTGTGTGTGTGTGTGTGTGTGTGTGTATGTGTGTGTGTGTGTGTGTGGGTGTGTGTGTGTGTGTGTGTGTGTGTGTGTGTGTGTCTGTGTCTGTGTCTGTGTGTGTGTGTGTGTGTGTGTGTGTGTGTGTGTGTGTGTGTCTGTGTGTGTGTGTCTGTGTCTGTCTGTGTGTGTGTGTCTGTGTCTGTCTGTGTGTGTGTGTGTGTGTGTGTGTGTGTGTGTGTGTGTGTGTGTGTCTGTGTGTGTGTGTGTGTGTGTGTGTGTATGTGTGTGAAGTATCTCTTTACCAGAAGGTGCCATGTTATGGTCCATTGTAAATGCCGTGGGGATGGACTCTGAGGAGGGGTAGGAACAGAAAGACACGGTGTATCCTGGGAAGAAAAGAAAAGAAAATGAATATGCCTCTTAACCATAATAAACAAAACCATTTCTGTTCAAATGTATCACTAGCATAGCATATGCTAGCAGGTACATGCAAGGGTGTCTTGCATGCTGTGTGCATCCTGGAAGCCATTAGCTATTAGCTATTTTATGCTAATCTGGGAGGAAAAGACTCCTATCAAGACATATTCCATTCGGGATCTTGACCATTGTAAACAAAGCCATTTCCATTCAAATGCATTGGTAGCATAGCGCTACTCCATGCTAGCAGGTGCATGCATGGGTGTCTTGCATGCTGTGTGTGGTACACCACATTACTTTTGCAGAGTGTTTGCTGAGCAGACCTAAGTCAAGTACATGTCCAATACTTTGTGAGGTGTGCTTGATTAGTTTGGACTTTTACTAGAACCAACAATGAAAACGAAGCGCAATTAAGGGTTTGTCATTTGACCCAGGTCTATTGATGTGCAGTACACACTGTAGAGGACAAAGGATGCATCCATGCTAAAATGGATGATTTGGGTTCACAGGGTTTACATGGACCACGCAGGTGACTGGACTAACTCTTCGCATCAGATGTCACCTCCTTGCTATTGAAATATATACTGTATGGATCCCTCTGTGTGATGCTAACCATGCTAACCATCCACTACACTGCTGGCTATTCGCCCTGGCTCTGCAGGTGCTAAAGCTGCCTCTTTCATCTCAAGAGGAACCTGTCTGTTATACTTGTTCAATGAAGCCCTCAGCAATTTAGAGAAGTGGCGGTCAAGGACCAAACAGGACCTTTAGTGTGGTTGCTCACAGTCAACCTGTTGTTGCTGTTTCCACAACACCTCTGCAGGAGAGGGGGGAGGGGTTGATTTTATGTGTGTGTGTGTATGTGTGTGCATGTGTGTGTGTACATGTCTGTGTGTGTACATGTCTGTGTGCGTGTGTGTCTGTGTGCTTGTGCGCATGTGTGTCTGTGTGCTTGTGCGCGCGTGTGTGTGTGTGTGTGTGTGTGTGTGTGTGTGTGTGTGTGTGTGTGTGTGTGTGTACCTTCAGATTTATTTAAAGATTGTGCTCTCTGACAAATATGTTCTCACCAACCCTGCGAAAACCTCACTCTACTCTAGGCCTATTTCGCCGAACCCATACACACACTACTACTGTACTGCCCTTTGGGTTAAAGCACCACATGTTTCTTAGTCCTTTTAAACCAAATGAGCACATGAGTTGAGCAATGAGGCACACCTCTCTACCAGTGACTGCTAATACACATTCAATATTCAATATTCAATATTCAATATTCAAATTGTTTCTATATTTGAGAGTGCTGGTCGTAGTATTTACCTATTGGATCAAACCTGAGCTACAGAACCCAGAACCCAAAGAGACATTCATCAGAACACACATTTTTTTTTGGGGGGGGGGGAGAGTTGAAGGCCTTTTGCTTATTATTTGTGATGTCTACCTGACCTCCTTATGATTTGTTTATTTTATTATTATTATTTGATTGACTGGTATTGTAGTGGACTGTATGGAGGTCCTACCGTTGTCAGTGGTATTGTAGTGGACTGTATGGAGGTCCTACCGTTGTCAGTGGTATTGTAGTGGACTGTATGGAGGTCCTACCGTTGTCAGTGGTGTTGTAGTGGACTGTATGGAGGTCCTACCGTTGTCAGTGGTGTTGTAGTGGACTGTATGGAGGTCCTACCGTTGTCAGTGTGCGGTGTGTGCCAGGGCTTATTGAGGGGCAGCGGGTAGTGGCACTGGCCGTACTGGAGATCTGCGTGCATTGGCTGGTGATGCGGAGGGGGAGGAGGCTGCTGCTCCTGGGCGTAGTCCCTCCAGTCCTTCCTCTCCTGGGAAGCAAGATAGCCAGGCACCTGGGGGGGAGGGACAGGGGAAGCATGAGATGGAAACCATAGCAAGAAAGAAAAGACTTCTGGGCCCATATTCACAAAGCCACTCCCAAGAATATCAGGAATGAATATGGAGGATATGAATATATATATGAATATATGAATAAGAATATTAGGACCTAAAAGGGCAAACTAATCCTAGATCAGCACTCCTGCTCTATCTGAGGCTCTTTATGAACACAGGCCCTGGTGCTTGTTTCTCAGCCTGATGGTCCACACTGCTGCCTGCTACAGTCCACACATTGTTGATGAAGTTTGGAGATTGAATCCTCAAGCTGCCTTTTCCCTACTGTCTTCCTCTCATATACCTCTCTCCTCTCTTTCCTGCCCTTCCAAATAAATAAGATACAAAAGAAGAGCGGAATGTATTCTTCCCCAACAAAGAGAGATCTGTTGATTGAACACTTCAGTGGGCTAGCGGTAGGTGTAAGTGATAGAAGATCACTTCGGATAAAAGCATCTGCTTAATGACATAAATTAACACCTGTCGCAGGGGGCAAATGATTGACCGTACCTGGCTCTGAAGAGATGGGAACGCAGGAAACATGGGGTAGCTGAGTGAGTTCATATGGGATGTTGTATCCTCCACATTGCCCATCTTGACCCCTAGATTACAAAAAAATATATCATAAGCATTATATCAGAATGCAAAAAAAAAAAAAAAACCTTAAAACCAGTTTACCAGGCTTATATTAAGCCCTCCATTAGTTTAAAAAGCATCTTCAATGGAGAGTTTCCATTCAAAGTGCAATTAGGTCCAGGATTTGGCTTCATAGAAGACTCTACTTTGGCAATTCAGATAGTGGACATTCTCAACTGAGCTCAAATCCTATTCGGCTCCCTCAGACAGACGAACACATATAGGCTACTCTACAGTAAATAGTCTATACGCCCACTCATATATGGACAATAAATACATACAGTAAGGACGTATAAGACAATCATTCAGCCACGACAATGTGACGTACTGCAGTAAGTAATCATCCAAAGTCATAAACCATCCACTCCCACTCCAGTTCATCACGATCCCTGGTGAGACTTTTCAATTACTTTTCAACCTCTCAAACTGAGAATAACAACTTATATGAACTCGTGAGGTCATGCTTTTTCTTTTTTTGTTTTATCTCTGCAGCAAAGTGATTAAGAATGTGATAACACACACTTGAGCAATGTGTCCTCAGGCCCAAAGAATCTTTGCCTTTGAGTGGAGAGGAGCAACACTGTACCATGTGAGTGTGGTAAAAGATGGTGAGAGGTCTTCTGTCTGATGGTAGAGCCTTTGCTTTGCTTATGCAAGGCCAGAGGTCGGGTGTGTTGTGCTTGCTGCACTTGGTAACCGAAGCCCTCTAAAAAAAGCCTAGAGGCCTTTTTGGTACACACATCAGCTTCCTCCTGTGCTTCCTGCCTCATCAGGGCAATAATGAAACATTGCCGGCGGTTCTGTATGGCTTTTTTTATGTAACGCGTAGCATGTCTACTCGAACAAAGTTCAGATAATGTCTATTCAGGGCTCACCTCGGTGTAGAAGAGGGTGGTTTTCTTTGGGGATGAGCGTAAAAAAAACTGTTGAGAGTTGTAACAGGTTGTTGTGTTGTTCTAGAAAGTAGTGCAGTCCAGGCTTCATTTTAATACAATGTTTTCACTTGAGATGATGTCCTTTTTGTTGTTTTACCACGTGAAATGTCTGACATCAACTGCCAGTTGTCCATATCCTTTTACTACTTGAGTATTAGTTGTATTTGTCTCTGATTGCAATTTAGACATGCATGACATCACACTATACGGGGTGGTTTCCTAGACACAGATTAAGTCAATTCCTGGAATAACTGTTAATGGAGACTCTCCATGGTAAATTCTTTTTGATCCAGGAACAGGCTTAGTCTGACTTTTGGGGAATCTGTCCTCAAATGTAACAATAGTTCACAGACCAGACCTGGGTCAAATACTTTCAAATACGTTCAAATGTTTTGAGCTGCGCTTGATTGACTGTTTTCACGGGTCCAATGGAGCCAGTGAAATAGTCCTAAATGGCCAACCTTCTCAAGAGTTTGACATTGTATTTGACCCAAGTCAATGAATAGGTAATGAATAGAACTTGCCTCTCTTTGCCCCCTCAGGTATGATTCTGTAGACTTTGTAAGGGTCTGATATGTCCAGCTGGCTTCTGTTCACTAGCTCGTCGAAATCGTTGCTCTTGTTGAGAGCACAGCGCAGTCTGGTTTTCCATGTGGGAGGGTCTGGTTTTTCCCCTTCCCTGTATTTCCCTTTGAACAATGCCCAGGCCTGCAATAATCAACAGCAACAAGAAGATTCATTTACAGTTCCTCTTTACTTACTTCAGTGTATAAGGGACTCAAAGATGGTTTATACTTGGAACATTGACGTGTACAGTGCACTGTATGTGCACTGTATGACTAATACTTGTAAACGTATTGCTAAACTAGGCCTAATCCTTGAAAAATAGCACACAGGCCTCTTATTTTCTGACTCATCCATCTTGTAATATGTAGTACACTGCAGTAATAGTAGGAGCACAATCATCAGGTATAGTTTAATGTAACTCGGTAACCTATATCTGGATGTGAAGGAGAGATAAGCCTGTATGAAAATGACTGTTCATTACTTTCTGCGTGGGTAATATATGTATATTTGATCATCAAAGTATATGCTCCACTCCTGCGCATAAGCTTAAGGGGAGGTAAGAGAGAGATTGAGGGCGGGCGAACGCACCTTGAAGAGCGCGGCATCCTCGTCTCGGTTGTAGTCTTGCTTGCCCGCATGTTTCCACGGTATCCTGAACATCGTTTTCTCGTCATTCTCCCAAACCAATCCGGGGTACGTCCTGCTGTTAATCTGATCGATCAGCCACTGTCTGAGTTTCCCGTTGCCACTACAACTGACTGACAAGCTGGTGTCCCCCTCTAAATTCATGTCTGTCAAAAGCGCATGCAACAGAAAGGTGGTATAGCATATTGATGATAGGATGCAGATGGACTAAATGGAGCGTCAGGTATATCATGCAAAACACTAAAACAGAGTTGTTGTGACTGGGTGAGATGAAGGTGGATGATAGTGCATTCATCAAATGCCATGCTTTCAAGACAATCAGAGCAGTCTCCTATAATGACTGGAAAATAGTAGCTATAGACTCGAAGCATGTAGATGCATTACTAGAGAAAGTTAAAATGCAAGTGTTTCTGAATGAAAGCACAGTTACATCCTCAAAGAGAACTTATTCAAGAAACTCAACTCTGGATTTCTCAGAAAACATCTACAGCCAATGAAACGTGCTTGATGATTCCAATCCAGACAGTTGTATAAGTCAATCAAATGACACAATGACGGCATAATCAAATGAATCAATACTCCTGCTTCCTATGTCATTCGTAATAACGTTTCCCCCTCTAATTGTGCTACATAATCACCCCATTCTCAGACTCTTACCTCTGACCATGTGAGCTCCTCTGACAAGTGATGAAATCGATCTCACTCTGTTCAAGAGGGAGTGTGGGATGTCATATTCTTAAATATTGTCACCTCTCGATTCATTGCGACAGGGAGGGGCTTCTTCTTAGGAACCACTTCATGCGAATAAGGGATGCGTGCAGCACCGAGCGCTTGATTTCTGTGAAGCCTATCAAGTACACTCAACCTACTGTACAGTAAGTAGATGGGGAATCCCTCTCGAGTGGCAAAAACATAAGACGCAAACAACATGGAATGGAACAAATACCTGTACTTTATATCAAAACTCCCTAAAACCGTCACGGTGATCATAGTACATGTACATTTATTGCAGCCTAATGGGAGGCATATGTGTATGTTTAAGTCGTTGTCTTGTGGGCTATAATTCATTCATTTCGTTCTTGACAAAATCTTCATAATTGTATTTTTTATAAGAAAAAAAAAAAGACAATTAAATGACAGCTTTTGCTTAAGGCTGAGGTTACGGCAACATACATTTATGAACATATGGGAGATTTTAGTAGAGAGTGGTTTCATACCGTAGTTTCATAATTTATCTGTGACAGTAAAGGCTATTAGACTGCCCTCCAGTGGTTGCAGTCGTTACAAACGCTTCCACTATCGCCGCCGTGTTACTCTTGTGGTCCATTCCACAGAGATTCATTCCCTTGACAGCAAAGGAAAGTGTTGGTCCAGGCACATAGGCCTATTGTGATTCATTTGACTGATGATAATTCGACTCTACATTAAAATGCAGCATATCTGAAATGATTTATATACAGTTGAAGTCGATAGTTTACATACACTTAGGTTGAAGTCATTAAAACTCATTTTTTAACCACTCCACAGATTTCATGTTAACAAACTATAGTTTTGGCAAGTCGGTTAGGACATCTACTTTGTGCATGACACAAGTCATTTTTCCAACAATTGTTTACAGACAGATTATTTCACTTATAAATCACAATTCCAGTGGGTCAGAAGTTTACATACACTAAGTTGACTGTGCCTTTAAACAGCTTGAAACATTTCAGAAAATGATGTCATGGCTTTAGAAGCTTCTGACAGGCTAATTGACATCATTTGAGTCAATTGGAGGTGTACCTGTGGATGCATTTTAAGGCCTACCTTCAAACTCAGTGCCTTTGCTTGACATTATGGGGAAATCAAAAGAAATCAGCCAAGACCTCAGAAAAAAAAATGTGGATCTCCACAAGTCTGGTTCATCCTTGGGAGCAATTTCCAAATGGCTGAAGGTACCACGTTCATCTGTACAAACAATAGTGTGCAAGTATAAACACCATGGGACCACGCAGTCGTCATACCACTCAGGAAGGAGACGCGTTCTGTCTCCTGGAGATGAACGTACTTTGGCGTGAAAAGTGCAAATCAATCCCAGAACAACAACAAAGGACCTTGTGAAGACGCTGGAGGAAATAGGTACAAAAGTATCTATATCCACAGTAAAACGAGTCCTATATCTACATAACCTAAAAGGCCACTCAGCAAGGAAGAAGCCACTGCCCAAAAACCGCCATGAAAAAGCCAGACTACAGTTTGCTACTGCACATGGGGACAAAGATCTTACTTTTTGGAGAAATGTCCTCTGGTCTGATGAAACAAAAATTGAACTATTTGGCCATAATGACCATCATTATGTTTGGAGGAAAAAGGGGGAGGATTGCAAGCCGAAGAACACCATCCCAACCGTGAAGCATGGGGGTGGCAGCATCATGTTGTGGGGGTGCTTTGCTGCAGGAGGGACTGGTTCACTTCACAAAATAGATGACATCATGAGGAAGGAAAATGATGTGGATATATTGAAGCAACATCTCAAGACATCAGCCAAGAACTTAAAGCTTGGTTGCAAATGGGTCTTCCAAATGGACAATGACCCCAAGCATACTTCCAAAGTTGTGGCAAAATGGCTTAAGCACAACAAAGTGCACATCAAATTTTGTGAGCATATTTTGTAAAAATGTGTAAGAACAGGGACAACAACACATACTCTACTGTACAACCTCTGTATCTGTCCAGTAGCTTTTACACTCACCGCAGACATTCAAAATCAATTATTATCATTTTAATTTTTGAAATCGATGTGATCTTTTTCAAGGGTTAAGTCCCAAGGTAACACGGTTCAGTTGCCGGTCGAGCTGATTGGGGAAATATCCTTCAGTGGGCCTCCAATCTGTCCAACGGTGGCAGTAGAGCAACATAGGAACTCAGACCATACCAGGCCAAGGTCTTTCCCTCTGGGGGCAAATACATCAATCCATAGGACAGGGGGAAGGAGCCTCTAATGCCATTGCCAATCCTGCTGCACGGGGTCTGCCTGCACACAGGCAACTGGCAAAGGTTAATGCAAATCTGGAGATGCTCGTCTTGAGACTGCTGGGTCTGCTCAGACTGATTTAACATTGATTCCTCATTTCACTGATACTCACTGTTGGCCTCTTGGGCTTGCCTGAGCAGATGGCAGTGTTGTTGCTCTTCTTGCAGTTTGGTTGCAAGGCAACATCTCCTCTCATGCTCCTCCTCTTCTAGCACCAAGGAGATCCTGCTTATCATTTTGCTGATGCTTTTATCCAAAGCAACTTACATTGCAGTGAGGGCATACATTTTTCAGTATAAATGGGCCCCAGCGGGAATCGAACCCACAACCTAAGCGTTGTTAGCACCATGCTCTACCAACTGAGCCAAAGAGGACCACAAAGCATTTTCCAGACCCAGAGCCATCACCGGCGTCTTGAACCACTAACCCTGTGATGATGGGGCAAGGTACTGACCACACCAGCCACAACTCTTTCACCTGCTTCAACTCGGCCCTCCAGAACACATCTGCTGACTCAAGCCTGAAGGCAACACATTCCATATCCATCATATTCTCATTTGATGACCTCACTTGACACCATGGCCGCACCAAGTTTGTGGTGCATCTGGGAATGTGCTCTACTTGTAGTTTATCTCCCTACGGTCACCGCAATTCTCATTAGGGCACTTAGCACTCTTACTGCACACTGCCCTCCGGTAGAACTTGGCTCCTTGCCACGCTAATGGAGGAGAAAACGCTATGCCGCTGACGGCGTTCTTGCGACTCACTATTTGTCCCATCCTTCCGCGTCTATTCCCTCCGTCTTTGAAGGCGCGTCCTCTCTTGGGTCTCTGTAATCAGCGGTATAGCTTCCAAATCCACACCATCTACATTTACATTTACAATTTTTGCCATGTAGCAGACGCTTTTATCCAAAGCAAAGTACATTTGTCGAAAGTATGTGATTCATCTATACATCATAAGAAATAAGAAAAGATAAGAAAAAATCATCATAAGAAAAAATCTAATCTATGCTAGGACCAGGATTACCGATATGAATTAGGCTTTACACAGCCTATCTCTCTCTCTCTCTCTTTATTCCTAATGAATGTGCATAGACCTCAATGTCAACTGGTATATATTTGGATACAATAAACCACCGACAAATTATAACCGTTCAGAGCAGATGAAATTTAAACACATTTATTAGCCAGTTGCATACATCTTTATACCCGGCTTGCTGTTTGGATGCCGTCATGCAAGGTCTCCCTTGCATACTGCGCAAACAGGAAGTAGACCAGGAAACAGAGAAAATAGAATAGAGAATGTCTCTGTCATCACATTCAGTCTGACAGCATTAATACCAAAGACCATTTCATGACTGATAAAAATCCTTTTTTATTATTGACATGGCTTCAAGTATAGAATTAATAAACATAACATTTCTGAACATTTTCAAGGCTTAGAAAAAACAACAACAACAAAAATACTGAACGTGGCATACTTATATACAAGAATTAGGGGTAATAGAACTTGTCAAATTAGCCATACAACATTGATAAAGCACTATTGTGCATCTCAAAATTATGTTCCAAACTTTTAGGGCCCACCGTACTAGCCTTTTCCAGAAGAGAGGAAGAGAACCACAACAACAGTCTGGTCCAACACCATACTGACAGAGAGAACCCCACCCCCACCCCTTGGGAGCCAGAGTGGTACCATCCGGCAGTGCAGAGCCTTCAGACTTTGGCTATGGGATTGTTCTATGCAATCCTGGAGGCGGGGGGGATGCCTGCACTTCCACATCCACCCCATTGGGTTTAGGGGTCCTAGCCAGCAGAATGCGGATGTCTTCTTCGTCGTTGAAGGGGTTCTCCTTATACTCCATGCGCAGCCACTCCCTGTACTGCAGAGACAGAGATAATAATATACAAATGAATATCAATACTCAGAATAATAATAATAATAAAAAATACATTTGATTTGTATAGAGCTTTTCATGATACTAAAAGACACTTTACATAAAAGTGAAGAGTCAGAGATCGACAGCGATCAATCGTTTTGTTGTGTGGGGGTTTTTCTGCATTCCCGTAACTATAGTAGGCTACATGATGTAGGCCTGTGTTAGACCATATTGTTTGCATTGTATTTATTGTTTATATTGTTTTGGTTGTGAAGCATTTTGTGACATTTGTCTATGTAAAAAGCGTTACGCAAATAAATCTGATTGATTGATTGATTGATTGATTATTTCATCAACAGAGTTACAGTTGATATTGTAGATCGTTACAAATATTTCTTCTCGTTGGCAAAACAGGAAAATAACATGGAACAATCATGTAACAAGATAATCAGCGCACATGTAGTTGATAGCGTGAATATCTATCGACCATAGGGTCTATACTTCCATTGAACTTCCATTTCCCCCCACGTGTGGCCGTATATTTCTTGCCCGTGACCTGTGCCTGGATGTCATGCCCTCCCTCTATCTATCTATCCCTCCCTTCATGCCCTCCCTCTATCCACCCCTCCTTTCCTCTATCCATCCCTCTCTCCCCGTACCCACCTGGCCAACCTGAGTATTCTCAAACTCGTGGAGCTGGCGCTGGAAGCCGATGTTTGGGCCGGCGCAGGGCCGCGCCAACCTCACCGCCGTCAGGGCTTCCTGCCAGCCCAACCCCGTCACCGTCATGATGTAGGCGACCACCAGGGTGACACTACGAGAGACGCCCGCCAGACTGCAGGTTCGAGAGATCATTTAAAAAAGTTATTTAGAAAGCACCTTTCGTACAGTGGTCCATCGCTCAATGCAATTTTTTTGTTGTTGTAAATGATCAAATTAAAAAGGGAGAAAAGGGAGAGAAAAGGAGAGGGAAAGACAAGGAGAAGGAGAGACAAAGAGAGGACATGGGCAGGGCACAGACATGCGGTACTGTGCCTAACATCAGTGGACGGACTCAACATCGTACCACATATCATATGTAGGCCCTTTACTGTTAGGCATTTAACATTGTAACATCATATTGCATCTCTAATATGTGAATATGGCGAGACCCACAAAGTATAGTGCTGTTGAAACATGACTGTGATGCGCAACACTGGAAAATGATTATAAAGACTTGAGCAGCTTCAGAGAGGGTTCTGACTCTGACAATTATCCCCCCCCCCCCCCCATTACATTAAAATGTTGTTGTTGTTTTGGGAAGTTCAAGAATATCCTTCCTTCCTCTTTATTTATCAGCTGCTAAACAGAGTCACACATGGGTTCACTTGAGAGCAATCAGGCGAACACAATTAGTTTTGTTTTTCGAGGGGGTCCTGTAATATGCACACATTCCTATTCAAATGAGCAGGACCCACCAATCCTATGATGAGTAGCCAAACTGAAAAGTGATTTTAAAACAACATTTTACATCCTACATCACACTATAGCTTCACAGGAGCACAGGTGTTCAACAGAAAAACATGTCGTACAGTATCGTAGTAGTGACTT
>NC_139672.1:11215337-11232837 GCF_951799395.1 Argentina silus | reverse complement strand
GGAGCTGTCAACAATCAACGGCTGTGTAAACTATTGTTAACAATTAAAGGCAATGTCAAAGACACATGCTTGGTATCGGAAATAGCTGGAATTCTCAAAAGATATTGCCTGACAATATATACCCAAAAACTAGTTGGGAAAGACTAAGGGAACACGCCCGACCTGCAAACCGATGTTGAATTTCCAAAGTTTAGGTTTAGGGATAGGGATAGGGTTATGATTGGGTTTGGGTTTGGGTTAAGGGTTTGGTTAAGGTTAGGATTAGGGTTAATGAGATGTTGGTTGAGCATGTCCCCTTGGTCAGTCCTATACTAGTGCTGATCAAAGTCGAATGGATCCCTCTTGACTGGGAGATGAAACAGTATATCATTTGTACATTTATTTATTTCATTCAAAAAATGTTCAAGCCAATTAAGAGCTAATTCTTCTTTACAATGATGACCTGAAAAGTGGTGGGTGGCATGTGTTACTACAGTGTTTTGGGGGTTCTAGAAAAAGGTAGAGTCATATAATGTATTATCATTATTAATGTTTAAGTGTAGTAAGAGTGAAGAGTGGATCGTGGGTCAGCGAGGGAGTGGGAGAGGTGAAGGGGTCATGGTGGGGTCAACCTTACGTTGAGGATGGGGGCTGCACTGTCGTGGATGGAGAGGATGTGTGTGATGTTGTTCCTCGCCAACTGCTCTCTGTCTCTCGCATCTGAGGGAAAACAATAAGAATATTTATTATTATTAATACATTAATCAGTGAAAAACATTGATTCTCTCTATAATGAACAGATGGGGTGGAGTGTCACCAAATTGTACAAGAGGGAAGAAATGTAAGGATCGATTTTTAGGTTGTCTTGGCTCATCCTCAGCTCAATACTTTGACCAGGCTAAGTGGGATCCTTGGGACGACCCTACCCTTAACCTTTAACTTTAATCATTACCCATACCTTCACCCTAACCATAACTGTTTTAAATCTCAACTTTCAGAGAATTTGGCTGTCCCAACAATCCCAGTTAACCTTTTCCCTTCAACCAGTGTAGCTGGGGAAAAGGAATCAGGCCTACCTTTGAAATTTCCCAGGTACAAGTCTGGCAGGACCTGTGGAAAGGTAAACAAAGAGGTTTGTTTGTTGTTTACAATCTCTAGTATAACTCCCCCTGACAATATAACAACTGAAGCATCCCATTAACCTAACAATCTCACTACTCAATACAGAATGCAGCCTATAAGCCACCAACATTTAGGGTAGACACAGGACCTGGGACAAAGGTCAAATACATATGCCAGATACAGTACTTGAAAATACTTGATATGTGCTTGATTGATTTTGCCTGGTGTAATGGGCTACAACTCCAAGCTAAATCAAGCGCACCTTAAATCATTTCAAGCATTTGATGTATGTATTCGACCCTGGTCTGGTTCATATGGAACACTCAGATAGTGTAGCCTGTGTACTCAAGGAAAGACCATCACAAGAGGATGGGCTATATTTAGTTTGACACCAAACGACACGACATGTCACACCTCACAGTGTGAGTCAGTACAAAATATAGAGAGACAATGACAGATTATAATGGAGGATGATGGGGTTTGGCTTGGTGGCAAGACTGGTGTGTCAGTGACCTTGACATCAGGATCTAATTTTAATGTGTGTGTCTGTGTGTGTGTCTGTGTGTGTGTGTGTGTGTGTGTGTCTGTCCACTGTACTGAGGTATCCAGGGAGTATTTCAGAGAGAAACCTGTTGCTCACTAACCAACATTTGAGAGGGTATATTTTGTACTATATATTGCCTACCTCACATCCTAAGGTATATGATTTCAGAACATTGCGCCTACATAAACACATGGAGTAAAAGCTGCACTTTGTCAAGCATTGAAAATCAAGCATTCGACACGGGCAAACTAGCATTATAATTGCAGTTATGTAATAATCCACGGATCAACAGCCGGTAACCCTCTTCAATAGAGCAAATATATATTTAAGATATTGATAGTTGCACACAGCAAGCGTACAATCATTCATATTTGACGACATTCATAACAGTAGAACTACATTCATATTTACGTGCGCACAGGATTGACTGACATTGTCTAATTCATTGAAATCCCCTTCAACAAGAAGTACTCGTACTCCCAAACCGTGCGTAAAGTGTACCTCGCTTTTAGTGAGCGCATGCCATGCATATCGTATCAACGAAAACATACCTTATTAAGCCCATTACCCATTCTAACCGAGGACTTCTGCACAACGAATGACAATGACAGTAATGAATATTGTTTCACTCGCGTGATACAGTAGTTCTCCGTTGGCTTTCCCAATGCGAACACTTCGCTCTTCAGTCAGCATTGCATGGACTGTTAGAGGCGAGCTCCCAGTGTTACCAAAGATCCCTGGGAATTGTAGTTTTGTTTCCTAAAGAGACATGCGCTCTTTAAAATCAGGAGTGTTCTGCCATCATCATTATACCATCTGCCAGTATGAGAAAGTATGCAAAGTATGTCGTTACCTAATACAACCAATTCCATTGGCACAAAATGTCTTTCTTATTCATCTTTTACATAATGTAACACCACCCACCACACGATTACGCATACATTATGATAAGCAGCCATAGACATACTGTACTGTCTATTATTATTTTATGACATGGTTCATTTGAGTTATGAGGAATATGTTGCTTGTTTTGAGCTCACACCAAACTGGCTTCTTCGCCAACACTGCCTTGTCCTTTGACCTTAATGCGACTTCCTTGATAATAAAGTAAATAATTTCATTTTAAATAAAGACAAAATAAACTGTAGGGCATTGGCTGTACGGGGTTATTACACTATAGACGCATCAACGTCATCTGGCCAAACAATACGGAATAAAATCACATGCACAAACCTTAGGTCAAGAGAGGCACAATAACATCCACCTAGAAAGTGGATGACAAGGTTACCGTAATGGCCATGAATCATGAAAAGAAACACAAGATGGAGAAAGAGCGGATTATGATGTCAAATACCTTGTGGCTTTTAGCGTGTGGATACGCAAGAGAATATAGCGTGGGCGTTTACAGATAACGTGAGATGTAGGCCGAGTCGGCATGTTTCAGTGTATGGTCACATGGCTTCACCCACACCACACCGTCAGAAGCGCTACGATTCGGGTGGTTTCCCGTGCTGCTTTCAGAGAAACTCTTCTTTTATCAATGGGATCATGATGTATTTTGTTTGTGTTTTTTTTTCCCCATGTGAATATGATTTGGGTGTGTTGAGTCATAGTGCCAGTAAGTGAAAGTGCTTTGTTGTTTCCTTCATTTTCTGTAAAGTACTCGAAAATAGTAATAATCATAAGACTACATAATACATCACGAGGCTATTTTTGGAGGTAACTATTTTTAAAAATGTTTTGTTATTTGAACACATACTGCTTGAGTGTTTCACTGTCACATGGGCATTACTGTATTGAGTAATGTTGAATTTGAGAAGGTCAAAAAGGTCAAGGAAGCTTAATAAAGAGATTTCCCTGACTGAAGACCCCTGGTTACAAACATCCTGAAACAACTCTAACAAAGTGGGTCCTTACCCTTGCCTTCACAATATAATGGTTGACACATGACAAATACTAAACATGACCCATTGGTTTCAGACCATGTCCATCAGCAGTTCCAGGACCAACAAGGCTATAATTGGGCTTACATGCTTCTCATAACTCTCTCTCTCTTTCAACCCCCCCCCCCCCCTCTCTCTCTCTCTCACTCTCTCACACACACACACACACACACACACACACACACACACACACACCACACACTATCTCTCTCTCTCTCTCTCTCTCTCTCCCTCACAAACATGTACGCACACACACACACACACACACCACACACTATCTCTCTCTCTCTCTCTCTCTCTCTCTCTATCTCTTTCTCAAGCTCACACACACACACACACACACACACACACACACACACACACACACACACCACACACTATCTCTCTCTCTCTCTCTCTCTCTCTCTCTCTCTCTATCTCTTTCTCAAGCTCACACACACACACACACACACACACACACAGTCTATACAAAGAGTATCATTGTGGTCAAGGCTGACGTCAAGTCTTCCCAGCCCCCTAACAAGATGAATTGACAGGAAATGACCCAAAAGCTGTTTGGTACATGCTGTAGAGGTAAAGCGAAGCTGATAGTTGCTTGTCATATAGACACAGATAGGTTAAGTACTAATACAATTGTCTTATGAACAAGAACCCTAACTGTCTTATTGGGAGGACCAAGTTGTGATGTTGCAGTGTTAATCATTCTCATTCTCAAACATGCTAATCATTCTCATCATATGGCAGAAAGTTAATAATTATGTTACACCAACAATTATGTTACACCTTATCCTTTAGTGAGGAGTTGTTGACACTAGAAATGTTTTGCCATCAGGAGAAAATCAAAGCTGATCTCAATCACAGTCCTGTTCTCAAGAGAGAATGTTCATTGAGAGAGTTTGAATTCCACCAGTAGGTGGAGACAGTGATCTATTTACAGGATTTTCTTCTGGATAGGCTTTTACCATACCTGTTGGACATATATGTAATTTGAACATATAATATATGAACAAATGACATGTAGGAAACTGCTAAATAAAGATATGTATTGATAATTAATCAACTAAATAACTATTTTGACTTCATGTAGAATAATTTAAACACAATAAAGGGGTTTGTCCCCAAAAAACAATCATGTATGATATGTGTTAACAGACAAGATACCGATTGTTCACTCAGATTGCAACCTAATATTCACACCAGATACCTACAGTAATATCTCTACAGTCCCAGTGGAATAACCCACTGTAAATCAGTAGTACCCTGCCCTCTCCTTTGTTTAATGTGGAGGAAACAAGGACAAAGTCACCTGTGGCAACACTCACGTTCCATAAAGCCAGTTTCATATGTGTGTTTTTTTAAAGCTGTTTTCCTAAACTCAGAGTGTTATTATGCCACATATGTTCATCGTTAGATATCGAATACTCTTTGCTCGATTATATGTACTGGTCTGTATTTGATTTTTCAGGCCTTCTCATAAGGCTGTACGCTTCGCAGCAGTAACGATACTCCCGGAACTCACCAGTGGAATGAAAAGGTAAGTTCTAAACTATTTTTAACAGTTGCTTCATCTTATCTCTATCTCAGTTTACGTTTTCTTTTTTTACCACGAATCTATTGTGGAAGGTACTCATGTTCATTGTCTGCGCCTATGTTGACATTTACAACTTTACTTGCTGAGGTTGTTCTTAAGAGTTATCATTTGGCATTTCAGTCAATTTCACTTTCAGATTCGGTTCTGTTTTTCAATTCATAGGAACAGAACACCTTTCACCTCATCTTCCTCTTTCATCATCTAGCGCAACACTTGATACTTGGACATAATTTGAGATATTGTTATATTATTGATTAATAACAATGTATCATAATGTGTCATCTAGCGCTGTAGGGGGGGAATGCTCCGTGTAGAAGGTATGGCCACCGCACCGGGGTCCATTTATATGAAATCCGCCGACCTTATCAAGAAGGAGCCGCTGGACTACGGCGGATTCGGTGAAATTTACCTGTGCTACCATAAAACTCTGGGTCAGGTGGTCCTGAAGAGGGTGTACACCGGACCCCAGCGCAATGAGTGAGTAGTCCAATGGGTAGGGAAGGGGATTCCCCGATACTCACGCGGAATCCTATCCATCGCCCATAAACCTGCTCTTAGTTTCCTTGACATTCAAGTCAATTGTTTTCTTTTCATCAAGTGCAGTTGTTGGATCAAAATGACTTAAGATATTTTGTTTTATGTGACTTTCAAAACGTTTTGACATCTAACA
This sequence comes from Argentina silus, assembly GCF_951799395.1. NCBI lineage: Eukaryota > Metazoa > Chordata > Actinopteri > Argentiniformes > Argentinidae > Argentina > Argentina silus. The sequence continues at coordinate 11,226,988 of NC_139672.1, read as the reverse complement.
TTTTTCAGAGTAGTACAAAAGCAACCTCAATGTGTCATTTCGATTTGGAGACACTTTGTGCGTAGCAGCGTAGCAGACGTTTACGCACAGAACTTACACATTTATCATCATTTACTCGTAATAATAGAATGACACGAAATCAGACCATAAAATGACACTTAATTTTAGACCAGAAAAAGAGGCTTTATTTGTTGGTGGTGCCATTTTGCCCACACTTCTCCTTTCTATAGAAACAAGGGTGTCAGCACATCTCCTGACAGGAGATTCATTTATAACATAAGCCTCCATGCACCCCATCAGTTTGGATTAAATTTGTTTGTCTGACTTCCATTATTTCACATAGTGTGGCCCGGTATCCCAGATTCAACTATTCAACTGTCTCTTCTAGCAGCTTTACACACTACAGGGCAGACCCAAACTGTACTGTGCTGGCTTAGATAGTTTATTTTCGCACTGTCCTCTGGTTCTTCCCAGCTCTGTTGCAGCAACTATGGTGGATAGAGAACCAGGTTAGCCCAGCCCAGCTTGGTGCCACCCTGTAGTGTGAAGAGTGTAGCCTACTAACCCTAATTTACACTGCAAAGCTGAACCAAGTTGAGCTGTAATGGGTCGGCTAAGTTTAAGCGTCCACCGTAGTTGCTGTAACAGCGCTGTAAAGGAAAATATGCATGTAAAGCGTGTGTCGGTGTATGTAAAGCCCCTAAAGTGTCCTGACCTGTTGTTGGTTCGATGTGGGTTTTGTTTGGTTGTCTCCCCAGGGGCAGTAAGCAGTCCCTGCGTGAGGAGGGCAGTCTGATGACCAAACTGACCCATGAACGTGTGGTCAAGCTACTGGGGGTAATCATGGAGGACGGGGACTACTCTCTGGTCATGGAGCTCATTCCCAAGGGCAACCTGCGGGCCATGCTGGACCAGACCACAGGAGGGGTGATTCTCAGAAGTTCTTGACTAGATTGATTGATTGATTGATTGATGGATGGAGGAGAAGATCTGAGGTTCCTCCCCTCAAACAACAGTGTTAGTACAGTACAGTGCAGTGCTGTGCAGTATGTTTAGTGAATCATGGTCTTCTGTCCCCCAGGTTCATGTGCCCATATCAATCAAGGGCAGGATCATATTGGAGATTCTGGAAGGAATGGTGTACTTGACAAAGAATAAGGTCATACACAAAGATCTAAAGCCAGAAAACATATTGGTGGACAAGGACTTTCATATCAAGGTACGATATTATTTACTCTGCATTCCACTGTTTATGCATAGAAGAGTGTGTGTGTGTGTGTGTGTGTGTGTGTGTGTGTGTGTGTGTGTGTGTGTGTGTGTGTGTGTGTGTGTGTCATGTAATGTGTTTGGTGTACGTTTATGAATCTACATTTGCGTGTACCAGATTGCAGACTTAGGCCTGGCCACCTGTCAGACGTGGAGCAGACTGACTAAAGATGAGTCTCGCAGGCAGAGTCGTCTGGGGCGCACAGTCGGTGTGAGAGCAGCTGGTACCCTGTGCTACATGGCCCCGGAACACCTGGAGAGCATTCACACGTGCTCCACAGAGAAGTCGGACGTCTACAGCTTTGCCATTGTCGTCTGGGTTATCCTCACGGGAGGAGAAGAGCCCTACCAAAGTGAGTGTGTTGCACTCTCTACGTACAGTACCAGTCAAAAGTTTGGACACACAGTCTCATTCAATGGTTTTTCTTTATTTTTATTCTTTTCTACATTGTAGATTGATAGTGAAGACATCAAAACTATGAAGGAACACATATGGAATTATGTAGTAAACAAAAAAGTGTTAAACAAACCAGAATATGTTTTATATTTTCGATTCTTCAAAGTAGCCACCTTTTGCTTTGATGACAGCTTTGCACACTCTTGGCAAGGTTTGTCCAAATTTTTGGTTTGGAAGTCGTCCGATAAAAGATGTATCGATCTATCCTACGTAAAGCAATAGACGCACACAGCAGTGGAAATGGACGATTTTGTTTCACTTTTTAAGTCATCATACTGCGAGTGATGGTTGCTGTGTTCCCATCCACAAGCATTGCTAATTGCAAGCCCTGAGCCCTGAAATGCTAGCCCTGAACCTATCACAATAGGTTCTCATCAAATCGAACTTGGTGCAGTGTGTGTGAACGTGCATTGTGCAGAATAACACTGACGGGATATTGGACTTTTTCAGATGCCAGGAGTGAGGACCACATCTGCGCGTGTGTCCGTAACGGTGACCGTCCGGATGAGAGTCTCATCCCTGAAGAGACGCCTGCTGAGTTCACAGAGCTGATGAAAAGATGCTGGCGTCAAGAGCCATCACAGAGACCAACATTTCAAGGTGTGTGTGTGTGTGTGTGTGTGTGTGTGTGCGTGTGTGCGTGTGCATGCATGCGCTACATATAACCCTTTTTTCAAAGTAATTTGTCACAGGACAATTCGCAAAGTCCAGACCTCAACCACCACAAAATGTAGTTTTATTTGTATTTTTCTCCCTCCCCCCTTTCTCTCCCTCTTTCCAGAGAGCTATGACTCCTTCCTGCCTGTCTACGAGGAGAAGTTGGAGCCATGTGTGGAGAGGGACTCTCTCGGTCTCAGGGCAAGTTTCATCTTTTTACACGACCTGATAGCCTCAAAAGATGTTGATGGATCATTTGACGATGCTTCATGATGTACAATGTCCTTTTTTTTTTTCTTCTTTTTTTTTACATTGTATTTGAACTCCAACCTTCCGTTGACATTGTAGGACTTGTACCACGGTCCGGAGGATCTCGTGGAGAAGATTGAATCCATGTCGATGTTCCCTGCTAGCCTGGCAGCAGGTGGGCACAGTGGGGTGGATGCAGGAGTGGGCTCAGTGGGGTGGGCACAGTGGGGTGGGCACAGTGGGTACCCTCTATGACCCTGACCCAGCCATCCAGCTCTAGAACCTCCTTCCTGCCACTTGACCCATTATTATTCCCCTTCACACACTCTCTGGGCTTTCAATTTGCTTGAGCAAACAGCAATACACAGTATACAACTCAAGTATACTCTACGCAGCATGAGTTTTGATTTGACCTCGTCTTTAAACAATGTTTTTGAGAAAAAACAGTGATTGTTTTTACCCCAAATTTTAGTAAACAGCCAGCAAAGGCATTGCATGTCATGCAAACGCGAGCTGCAGTATTCAGAAGTCCCATTGGATGACAGTATGTCTCGCTTTTTTGGAAATATGACAGTAAAGACGGCAACCGTTGCTAACACTTTGGCCCATTTTCACTCATGCAAAATGGAGCCCTGTGAGTGTTTTCATCAAGTTATAATGATATAAAGTATGTCTTCTGTATCATATACATACATAGGTACGTCATGTCTAAGCTGTGACAGACGTTTAGACAAAGTGACTAGACTGTAGGACACGACAGAAAGACAATGGAGACAGAATGTATATGCTTGTATCCTCACCCCTCTTCCCTACCTTCTCTCTTTTTATTGTTCCTCTCTCCTCTCCCCTTTCCCTCCTCCCCTCACCTTTCCCTCTTCTCTCCTCCCTCCCTCTTTTCCCTTCTCCCCTCTGTCCTTTCCTTTCCCTTCTCTCCTCCCTTCCTCCCTCTTTTCCCTTCTCCCCTGTCTTTTCCTTTCCCTTCTGTCCTCTTTCTTTGCTCTCCCCTCCCCCCCCCCGACACCCACCCTCCCTTACAGACCCCCCGGCCCCCTTGGTGAGCTCCGAGGTCAGCGGCGGCGTCCCCGTCGAGGCCAGCATCGAGGACCTCTATGACCATTTCCTCCCCTGCGAGCCCTCCTCCTCCTCCTCCTCCGTCATCCAGGCAGACGCCAGGGGCCGCAGCATCCCTCCCTCCTCCCCGGCCGGAGACCCCCTGGAGCACAAACTAGACGAGGAGCTGCGGTACCACAAACATGGCAGCTACGTCCGCCTGGACCAGCCTGACTCCAGCCCTAACTCCTACTACCCCCCCCACACCAACTACTCCCACCGCAGCACCCCGCAGCGCCTCACCTCCGAGGACCCCACGGCCCACTCCAGGGCCGGGTTACCGCCGTGGGGCAGGCCCAGCCCCGCGTCCTCCTCCGTTCAGTCCTGGAGCAAGGCGGAGCCCGTCCAGCCGAGCAGCGAGGAGGATGCCCGTCTCAGCTCCTGGCTGGGCATGGGCTTGGCTGCCGCAACCACTCCCCCTCCCGCTCCCGTGCCAGGCTACAGGGGCCGGCAGTCAGCCGGCCGCCTCCCCGAGTCGGTCAGCAGCCCCTCGCTGGGCCAGTACTCCCAGCCATCGCACCACCAGCATTCCAACCAGTACGACCGCCTCCAGTCCTGGCCCGCGGCGTTCCCGGTTCCAGAGTCGACTGCCCCGGACATGTGCGCCGGCCTCCGCATGGCCGGACCGTTGAAAGAACCAGGTAACAAAGCATAGCATCGTAGCATCACTTAGAATGTCATGCTACGATAACTAGAACCACGACCGATGAGTTGAAAAACATGTGTGTGTGTGTGTGTGTGTGTGTGTGTGTGTGTGTGTGTGTGTGTGTGTGTGTGTGTGTGTGTGTGTGTGTGTGTGGGTGTCTGTCTGTCTCTTTGACTGTGTGCCTATCTGTGTCTTATAGGGAGTGTTGTCATCACCAATGCTAGTGCGGTCCAGATAGGCCACAACAACATGCTGAGCATCGGGGGTGGCGACCCCCTCCACCGCACCCCCAGATCTCTCTCCAACACCTCTCCCTCCTCCATCCTCAAAGAGTCCATTCAAAAGTATGGTAAGATCCCCACACTCTGGCCATGCGGAAACGGTCTATTGGTGAAACGAATGAGCAAGGAAATCGTCTTAATGAAGGGGTTAGGGTCAGGCGTAAGGTTTGAAATGAGGTTAAGGTTAGGATTAGGGGTCAGGGATAATGTTTAAAACCGTATTTTATGGGGTGAGGAACAGTCGTACTTCCTGATTGGCAGAATGCCCTGATAGTGACGTATAGGTGGTAAGGCCACTTTTAATGACTTCCCGTCCCAGATTCCTGTTTTCCTATGTGAGCTCCACTTCTAGAGCCATATGTTGCCTGAAGTCCCCCCCGTTTTTAAATCACACAGGCAGTGGATAACGCAACTGTAACATTTTAGATAGAGGGGGGCATCAATCACCAGTTCAAAACAAGTCATGACAGCTTTTGACTGCAAAAGTGCATTTTAACAATCACCAAGTTCAGGTAGGCTATTTCTGAAAGAAAGGTTTTGAGATATCCTGGTGAAATGTACACGTTTTAGCACAACAGTGTTTTTGGCGCGTGCAAGAAGGGCAATACGTCACCCCATGCCTCAGAGAAGATCGGCAATGTTTTTACACCACTCTCTCTCTCTCCCTCTCTCTATCCTCTCCCTTCGTGGCCAGAGGACCACGCGGTCACCGAAGAGCACCTGGACCTGCTCCGGAAAAACATCGGTGCCAACTGGAAGCAAATCGCCCGCCGCTTGGGCCTGACGGACGTGGAGGTGGACACCATCAACCACGACCACGGCCGCGACGGCCTGCCCGAGATGGTGTACCAGATGGTGGAGCGCTGGCGCATGAAGGAGGGCAGCGTGGGGTGCACCGTGGGGCGCCTCTGCCGTGACCTGGAGAACCACGTCAAAGTGGACCTGCTGCAGAAACTGCTGGATATAAGCAAGGCTAGAACCACCCCCTAGATCAGAGGAGAGGAGAGGAGAGGAGAGGAGAGGAGAGGAGAGGAGAGGAGAGGAGATTGTTGTTTCCCCTATTCCCAAATTGACCCCTAGGCCCTCTACTTATGAGCCTGATTAAACCAGCCTGATCCGTACGTTCACTCCTGACCTTCTGACCTTTCCCCTGGAGAAACAGTTTGAGTCTAGGGGCGTGGTGAAATACCGAACCGAACCACCGAACTCCACCCCTGTGGTTTAGTACAGTACACTGATTGGTTTGGCTGTCTTGTATGTTGTTTGATAGCCCCTTAGTACACTGAGAGACAATAAACTGTCACTCCATCCTAAATCAAGCCCAAGCACCCTAACCGTTTATATTGCTGGACAAGCATTGCATTGGATCTCATGCTTTGTTAGCATAAAGGGCACTCGGAAACATACACACATCCCTTTATCACTTTATAATATTCCCAGTTTATTCCCAATTCCAAAGACAGCGTCATGTGTTTCTTTTCCTTCTTGAAAGACTCAATCGAGCCTTTTTTAGCTGTCTGTTTTTAATCAGCAAGTGAAGCGGACATTACGACTACACCCATGATGACCCCAGCCAGGGTCATGAACCCAGGTCCTGGAGAACCACTGCATTACAGCAGCCATTTGTTCCAGCCCAACACTAACAAACCTAATTCAACTGAATCAGCCATCACCATTCAGACTGTGACGATGAGGTGATGATGACGACGTGGCGTTTCAGTTGCTAAGATGGAAGCACAGAAACGTGCTCAACTTTAGCCCCATTTAGCGAGAGTTAAACAACGCAGAACTGTGTACAGACATACCGAATCGATAACGGAGAAAACTCTATAGTTTGATTTTTTTATTGTACCCCGTCTTTAAACAATATTTCGGAGTATTCATCAACAAGTCAAGTTCAAGTCAACAGAATTGGAATGTATCGCACGCCATGCAATTGTTAGTTTCAGTATTCCAAACTGCCATTAGTTCACGTCCTATGCTGTCTTAATAGAGGTTTTATGGTTATTATGGGCAACTTTGCTGTGAAAAAAAAAAGGGGGTGCCTGGTTTCTCTCCACAACTGGATACTAATGGGGCAGATTGACCGAGCGTTCACACCAGGTGCTGCGTTTTCCAGTAGTGGATAAAACAACGAATACAAAGATAAACATGAGTTGGTCTTCGTTTACCTCTTTACCTTTATGTCTCTTTGTTTCTCGTAACTTTTAATTCACCATTTTTGTCTACATACTGTATTTTATTATGTTTAGGGGAAAAAATTAGGGTACTTCAGGGCAAATGTTGACTTAAAAAATGTTTAAAAAAAAATTTGTGCACTTCTAGCATTGTGACTGCCATTATGACTGATGTATAGATGATTTACGTACTTTAGATGTAAATGTAAATGTAAATCTGTCCCAAAGAGAGGGCCATGTTGTTGCTATCATCACCCTCTCCTTTAGGGGGCAGCACAAAGTCCATCTGTGTCATTCCCTTTGCCAAATTCCTTTCATAATTATTGAACCACAGCTTAATCCAAATGCTACTCCAACTCAACTCCCCACAGCTGCAAGGTAGAACTTGCTTGTGGCAATATCTCCAGTGTAAAGCCAATAAAACATGACTGCACATCAGTTCTGAGGCAATTACCTGACAGATAAAGAGTTACATTAAATGTGCCACTGTCATTGAAACCAGTCTCTCTGTGTCATTGACTATTGGTCCTGCCTCTATGGTAAAATGTTCCTTGTTAGCCCTGTAGGTCTCTGTGTGCTTGGGTGACTCTGCATGTGGGCCTATTTGTGCATTTGTAAGCTATTTGTCAGTGAGTGTGTGTTCATGCCTACATGTATGTGTTTTTTGGTTGTTGTTTTTAATTTCAGGTATTTTTCATGATTGGTTTCAGTGGTATAGTGTGTGCCTGTTAGTAACCCAAAAGCTAACAGTGGCACTTCTTCACGTCTTATTAAATGGGATATCTCAGAAAAAGCGAGTGGTGTTGTAATTGGGGTCATACTGTGGCTACAATCAAGCGCTTTAATTGGTTTGTTGTCCATGGTTAACTAATCACACCTCAGTCCTTACAGAGAAAGAAAAATACCTTTTGGTTTGAATTGAATTCTGTCACAAACAACTTTTCTGAAGTGGTAATGATTTTTTCGTGGGGAGTTTTCTCACAGTTCTCTTTTCAAATCTATGGATCTATGTTTTGTCAGTGAAAAAGACCAGCAAGCAACAGTAGCACTTAATAGAGGAGCCCTGACGCATTCAAGGAGCAGCATCAACTGAACTGCTGTGCTCAAAGAAAGGATAGAACCCGAAACCAACAAAGCAAACCATATCAAATCAGTTCTGTCTTAATATAGTGCATAACATTTTAATAGCACAGGGACCAAGTGATAAAATCGACACATTTTAATTTTTAAAGACGTTGAATCTCGTTCCGTGTAAGTAAACCTTTTGCGTATCTCAAAGCCTGACATTGTTATCGAGACATGAGCCCCGGTGATTTTATTAATCCTCTCGGAAAACAGGAGAATTAATCTCTGGGTGAATTAATTACGAATCAGATCAAGAAATGCAAATGTGGATTAACGTCACTGTTGCCACCCAATAATTAGATTCCATCTTCAATCAGATTTAAAAGGATGTGTTTAAATCAACGCCCAATTGCCCAAATGAGTCTTATCTAATTAAGTACTTTTGTTTGCTTATGCACAGCAAAAACAATCAATCTCACATCATTAGAGTTCCCAAACAGAAAGTATTAATTAAATTCATTATAAACCACAGATTTTAATGCAATTACCCAGAGATGGTGGCCAGGAATGCCAGGGTTGGGAAAACACAGAAGGAGGGGTTTAAACGGTTTTGGAAATGACAGCTTGATGTTTGGTTGAGGGCTTATGAACCTGTGCGTCAATGATTTACCATGCATATTTTACACGCACGCACATACTCACACACACATAATACTGTTTTCAGCAAGTCAAAACAAATCTGTTTTCTCTTGTTCTCTGTACAGTACATTGCACTATACAGCTGTTTCAGTTGGGTTTCAGTTGGGTTTGGGTCATTCTCTTAGTCTCTCACATCGCCTCCCCTCTTCTCTGTATTGCATTGTTCTACACAGTATACCAGTTATGGCAGCATGAGGTTGTAAATGTACCAGAGTAAATAGAGGAACCACACATTTCTGTTATCACTTTAAACACTCAGAGAACGCTCATTATCTACAGCTGTTTGGATTATGACTTTGGTAATTCTGTAGATTTTCTTTTTTGCAGGCAAGCTCCTTTTTTACACAGAACAGTGTACATGTTCATGTTATTTACTGTAAAGCCTGTAATACTGTACCAACATTTTATCTACATAGGAAGTCCAGCACCCATATAGTGCATTCGGGAAGTATTCAGACCCCTTCACTTTTTCCACATTTTGTTATGTTACAGCCTTATTCTAAAATGGATTAAATTATTATGTAAATGTGATATTTCAGTTGTTGTTTTTTTATAAATTAGCAAACATGTCTAAAAACCTGTTTTGGCTTTGTCATTATCGGGTATTGTGTGTAGATTGATGAGGAACATTTTTTAATCTATTTTAGAATAAGGCTGTAACATAACAAAATGTGGAAAAAGTGAAGGGGTCCCAATACTTTCTGAATGCACTGTATGTTCAGTACCTGTATTCATTGAATGTAAACAATAGTTGAATTGGGATCGTAGTGGAACTACCATCCACATGGGTTCGCTTTCCAAGGTCCATTTCAACAAGACAATATTGCCATGGCATACGGCCCCAAAGGTTTTTTCTTGACAAGGAAAAACTCCCTACCATTGTCTCTACCCCGGCCTTCTCTACCCGACCCCCCATGAGAAGATGGCAGAACTTTGTTCCACTGTGTTCCAGTCCAAATGATGCCCTGAGGGAGAACCCAAGTTGTACTAAGTTGTTTCTAACAGCGGATCGCTGTTTATCTGTACAGATAAATAAAGGTACAAATAAAGATATATGTAAACATATACATATATCTTCTCCTGAGGGAGAACCAAAGTTTTACTAAGTCCTTTCCAACAGTGAATCACTGTTTATCTGATAAATAAAGATATATGCATATAACACCATTCTTAAATAAATTCCATCATGTAAAATATCGACTGTAAAATATATTCAGAGATGTACGAAAAATATAAAAACCAGAATGCATAACATTTTCGGCGCCAAGTCAACTTTTGCGTGTCTCGGAATGCATACAAATTCAAGGCCAGGCCACTTTTGCATGTCCAGGCACCATCTCCAGGTTGATCTGAAGGTTGTCGATCTCTGAGGTCCGTTTGCCACATATGGTGGCCCGGAAGGACTTCTTGTGACAGAGCTGCTTCTTCTTCTGCTGCTGCTGTGGCTGCGGTCGCGGTTGTAGCTGCGGCGGTCGCGGTTGTAGCTGCGGTCGTGGTTGCGGTTCCTTTTGTGGTTTAGGCTCTGACCCAGGGAGCTGGTCCTGAGGTACGTTCGCCGAGGCGTGAGTGCGGCACGCCTTGGGGTATTGTCGGAAGCACTCAAAGGCGTCGCCGCACTTCTCGCACACCCTGCCGCGGCCGTCTCCGGCGCCCTTTGACCCTGCCAGGGCGACGCGGGCTGAGGAGGTGGTGCAGCACGACGGGTCGGTCTGCTGGTGGAGGGAGCGGGGGCTGAAGCGGACCACCGACTTGGAGCGACACCTGGCCAGACTCTGGGAACAGAGGCAGCTCCTGAGGCACACCCGCCGGAGGGTCCCCAGGTCCCTGCACATCACCCTGCGGAAGTTGGGCCGCAGCAGCAGGTAGATGATCGGGTTGTAGATGGTGGAGGACTTGGCGAACATGGCGGGTATGGCGAAGGCCAGCGGAGGGATGTTCTCCATGTGGCCGAAGGAGGCCCACATGGACACCACAGCATAGGGGCTCCATGCCGCGAAGAAGCCGATACACACCGCAACGCTTAGCTGGGGGAAAAGAAGGGGGAAAAAAAAAGAGAAAGCAGGTAAGTACCGTAACAGAACTCGGGGTGCATACCAATACTTCTACCTATAATGAGGAATGCTTGACTTAGACATAAGGGAGGGCAATTTCCCACAGAGAGGACTTCATGTGGCATAACAGTGTACTAGGATCTGTTGCCACTTCATATGAATATGCATTCCACACTCCATTTCACTTCACATACGAGATAAAAGCCGAACCATGGCTGACATGACATGGAATTATTGAATGCAGATTCCTATCACTGGAAAAAGGCTCCAGTGTATAATATCCTAGCCTATTCCTGTCATTTCAATTGATTGCACTTGTCTGAGAGGCAAAAAAAAGGTATAGGTGAACTATTTTTTCCTATAGATTGCATATGACTAACAGCCAATGCGACAGGAAAGAGGACCCTCTTAACAGCGAGCGGAACCGCAATGGTAGCCCTGTGGCGGCCAGTTGCAAATCAAATCATAATGTGTTCCTGCAACTGCGGAGCCAATTTCCCACTAATGAGAAGCTCCATCACTGCGGGGATCTATGTCGAGGTCACTTCCAATCTCGGAGAGAACGAGAGAAAAGAGAGAAAAGAGATAGAGAGGAGGTCCACAGAGAATGTGTGTTTCTAAGGAGAAGGGGGTTCTTTGATATTAAACATTTCTCTCTCTGATTTGGACCGCAATTAGATTATCCCCGGAACATCTTCCAGCTCCGTCTTCTGTCGCTTCGATTCTGAGGAATTTGTTTATTGCAACCCCCGGGCTGTCTTTAATACGGTTGTGTTAGACTGTGAGGAGGTCAGAGTCATAGCTTGACTCATGCCAGTAATAAGATTTGCACCGGTCATTAAAGGTATGAGCAGACGCCATCACTCCTGAGTTTTGCTGCTGCTGGTGGGCCTTGTACAGCAAGTGGGCACACAAGCACGATACACACCGAAATAAACTAACAATTGCACGCGCACACACACACACACACACACACACACACACACACACACA
>NC_139672.1:11213270-11215137 GCF_951799395.1 Argentina silus | reverse complement strand
TAAGATATGTCACTTTGACAGAAATCAAAATAGGAGTGTCAGATTTGTGTCGTTTCTATAAGTTGGTGGTGAGTCTGCCAACATCCAATCAGCATTGTTTGTGCTAATTCTGTGGTATTGCCATGAATAAAATGACACTTTCAGAGGTTGACACTGAACATAAAGCTCCATTGCACAGCATTTGCAACCATCACAAGTGACCCTAATTGAGATGAAGAGCGGCGCTGGCGCACTTGTCCTGTCATCAAAGGAGGTTGTGTGACGTGTGTTGGGTCTTTTGAAATCGACTTCAATCCACTACTTGGTTCTAGAATTTGTATAATGATGGGTCATTTAAATGGCTAAGATGGGGGTGGGGGGGGGGGGCTCTTTGAAGGGGGGGGGCTCTTTGAAGAAGACTTACCGTATTGAGGGTAACACACCTTCACGAAGCACACCATGCTCAGCAGGGTGAGAGTGGTCAGACTGCAGATGCCAAACAGCATGCCACAAAAAGCGTAGATCAAACACACAGTTTTCCCAAACAGCCACCTGGGTGAGGGAGAGGGTAAGGGGGGGGGGGGGGGGAGAGAGATAGATGGAGGGGGGATAGATGGGGGGGCGGGGTAGGGAAAGAGAGATACAAAGAAAAAGAGAGAAAGCGATTCACCGTTAACGCATTCCATGCGTGCGCCCGTGTGTTGACACAAGCGATACCACGTCGCATTATCTTTGAAGCATGACAATCTCAGAGAGAGCGGAGCTTTACAGTAATACGAACCAAGCCCCCTTCACTAATCTGCCTCACAGCGCAAGTCGCACAGTTCACAGTTCACATCAAAGCATTCACCGACACCTCTGTTTCGTTTTTTTTTTCCCACCCTGATCTCTTAGGAGGCGAGAACAATCACGAGCGAAGCCTTTTTTTCCCCTTCCTCAATGGCTGTTGTGCCTCGTTAGAAAGCGTACGTCTCGTATTTAAGTCCTTGTAAAGCACGTCCTCAGAATTGGAATTGGAATGCACAACAAAACCCCCTCGTGTACCTGTGATAGAAGCTGGAGGAGATGGCCATGGGGTAGAGGGACAGGGTGAGGCACATGTCACTGACAGCCAGGTTGATGATGAAGAACTCAGCGGGCTTCAGCAGGTGTTTCTTCTTATAGGAAACATAGAGCAGAGTGCTGTTGCCAAACAGTGAGCAGACACCTGCAGGAGGGAGGGAGGAGGGGGGGGGGGGCAGTGGAGAGGAGATGAGAGGACAACACCCCCTACTGTGAGGGCCACCATGGAGATATACAGAAGATGATTGGTAGTAGGGACAACAACATGTAGGGCTGCCTAGACTATTGTTCGAAAAAAGAATGGCCGCCCTGTATCTTTACGATGTACTGTATATTCTGTGAAACGCTGACATATCCTGAATATAGGTGTATATACTGTAGGTTGTAGGACTTCCAATGATACTCTGATGTAAAATAATGAACTACAAACACTTGATAAACCATGTGCTGACTTACAAAAATGGGAGAGAGGGTGTCTTTGGGGAAAGATCTAAATCCACTTATTGTTATATAATATAATTCTGTCAAAGGTCCACCGTTCGAGAGTTTTTCCCATTTTAACCCTTTCAATCAATCCAAATTAGATGCTGAAACATTATCGATGAAGCAACAGTGATACAAAATCAATATCCTTAAACCCTCAAGGTCTTCCTTATAGTACACGCCCCTGCATTACTAGTGTTACTAGACAATACCCTATCATGAACAGTAATGGGCTCACTCAAAAAAAATAAAAAATTCACACTTACAAGGAAATTCTCCCTTTGCACAGGGAACCTTTGTCATATCACAGCCTTGACATATCCCTTCACCATGCATCTTATGG
>NC_139672.1:11178270-11210770 GCF_951799395.1 Argentina silus | reverse complement strand
ACAGTAGTAGAATTGGAATTAGTCTACATAGAAAAAGGAAAATCATATATATATGAACCCAACTCAGTATATATACATATATGTCTATGTATATGTCGAATGTATCGATATGTGACGATAATAGATCGAAATGTGACGAGGTAGAAGTGATCGAAGTTCTTACCTTGTCGGAGTGCACCCCTGGAAATCCAGGTATGTTGCTTGCCAATTTCTAAGAAAGTCCAAAGAAGTGATCTGATTGTGTTGTTATAGAAACTTCGATGACAGCACATTGGTAATTCCAACCATGGTCTTAAACAGGTTATTCAAGAGGAGTTGTGTGTCCGAGGTATACACACAGAGTTGCATAGCAATCGACTGGGTCTCAGCAGTGAATGAAGAAACGCATCGGCAGTGCACAACGAAGGAGCGTTCGCCAGCGCTCCTGTGAATGTGCACGGCATGGTGAACCTGATAAAGAGGATTTTTTTTGTATTCAATAATTGACTGAAATCTCTCCACCAGCTGAACTCCACCGGCTCTCTGTACTGAATGAATCCAACCACTCCGCTTATCGGTGACGTCAGGTGCAAATGTGTGGAATTCTCGAGGCTTTTACGCAGCGACGGGGGCTTTTACGCACACCATTACTCTCTCTCCTCTGGGCAGAATTCACAATTAAACAATGGGACCTATTTTTTTATTTGTTTTCTTTTTTGTACACGTAGGGTGCCTGTTCCTGTAATAAATGAACATTTTGATGAAAATAACCTGAAAAATAAAGTTATTTTGATGATTGTCATTCACAATTCAAAAACGTTTCTTGATATGAATTGGCATCTCCTTGACTGATGTATTCACTCGATTCGATTATCCTATAGATATGATATGACTCTCACCCCATTTTCAGTGTTTTATGTGGATGACATTTTGTTAAAGGGGAACAACTGTACATTTGGAAAATACAGTGCCCTGCGTAAGTAATGGGACAGTGAAGCATTTTTCTTCTTTCAGCTCTACACGCCAAAAGTTTGTATAATTACTATTAGGTTAAGGTAGAGATTCTCAGCCTTTATTTGATGGTACTTGTGTACATATTGGAAATTACAACACTTATGCAAAGTCCCCCTGTTTCAGGGTATCCAAGAGTAATGGGACAGATTCATCAAATGCAGTCATGTTTAGTATTTGGTTGACAATCCTTTGCATGCAATAACTGCCTGAAGTCTGCGACCCATTGACCCCACCAGACACTGGGTGTCTTCTCTGATGATGCTTTGCCAGGCCTGTACCGCATCCATCTTCAGTTGTTGTTTGTTTTGAGGTATTTTTGCCTAAAATCTTATCATTAGGAAATGAAATGCATGTGAAATTGGATTTAAGTCTGAATATTGTCTTGGCCAGTCAAGACCTTTCCACTTTTGGGGTCTGAAAAACTTCCTAGTTGCTATGACAGTATGTTTTGGGTCATTGTCTTACTGTATGATGACCTTCCAATTCATTTGGGGGCATTTGCTTGCCCTCAAGCAGACAAGATGTTTCTGTACATGCTGTCAGCAGTTACAATCATCAATTAAGACAAGTTAGTAAGTTCTAGTGGCATGCCCAAACCTAACACCCCCTGCACCATATTTCTCAGATGAGGTGGTATGCTGTAAATCTTGGATCAAGATCCCCTTTTCTCCAAACTTCTCTCTTGCAATCACTGTGGTACATGGTAAAATGAATCTTACCTGTCCACAAGACCTTTTTCCAGATGTTTTTAGGTACCTTTTAGCAAACTGTAACCTGACAATGCTTTTTGAGGATAACTCATGGTTTGCACTTTACAGTGAAGCGTATGTATTTGGCTGGT
The DNA here is from genome assembly GCF_951799395.1 of Argentina silus. NCBI lineage: Eukaryota > Metazoa > Chordata > Actinopteri > Argentiniformes > Argentinidae > Argentina > Argentina silus. Next base: position 11,208,936 of record NC_139672.1, on the reverse strand, counting down.
GACATATTCTGCGTATAGTAGTCTCTGACACATTCACGCCTACCTCCTGGAGAGTGTACCTGATCTGTGGGACAGTTGTTTTGGGGGTTTTCTCAGTTATGGTGAGAATTCTTCGGTCATCCACTCTGGATGTCTTCCTTGGTCTACCAGCTCGTTTGCTCACCAGTGCTTTTTTTTTCTTCATTTGAATGATTTTCCAAACTGATTTTGGAAAGCCTAAGGTTTTGGCTATGTTTCGAATAGTTTTTTTCTGATTTTTCAGCCTAATAAAGACTTCCTTGACTTTCATTGACACCTCTTTGGTCCTCGTGTTGACAGACACCAATAGCAGACTCCAAAGGCTAACGTAAAGCCTAGAATCAATACTAAGACATTGACAGGTCGATGACAGTGACGGAACACACCTGACTTACCAGAAACACCTGTCAAGCCACGTCTCATTACTTTTAGGTACTCTAAAATAGGGGGACTATGCATACAAAGCGTTATAGTTTCTGAATGGTGAAACCAATATGTACACATCTATTTTACCCTCATAGTCATTGTTTAATTTCAAATCCAAAGTCAATGTGCAAATCGACGAAAACTCACAGCAACCAGACCATGTTTGGGAAGCCCAATGGATTCTGAGATATGGAGTATGCATTTAATGGCATAATATTGGGTCACAGGTTCACAATTTTACCTTTTGTAGCTTGTGGAGTAGAAAGCAACAATGGAGTTGTGGGGTAAAGAGAAATAGCCTATGTATGTAATTGCATAGTAATTGCAAGGCAACATTCTCCAATTACCCATATTTAAAATGACTTCCCTGCTCTTTGAGCATCGCACATAATAGGCAGCACTACTGGTGTACATGTTTTAACAAGCATATAATTATAATTAATTATATTAATTATGACATGTTTTGGCAGGGAGTAACAGAATACACTGTGGGTAGTCTGAAGCCTGCGGTATAAATTAAGATCTGCATGATTATGTCACTGATCTTCATCTCTATATCGCCCCCCCCCCCCAATTTATGTAAACACACACACACACACACACACACACACACACACACACACACACACACACACACACACACACACACACACACACACACACACACACACACAGTCTCATGACTGTATCATTTATTCAAATACATTGTCTCTGAAATGTGCCACCATATACTACAGTATACTACACTATCTTTAATTACAGTTAAAGTAAAGTTCATAGCGCATCCACCACATAACCTTACACAGAATTAATTGGATTAAGTCAAAGGCGCACATGATGCCTCTCTTGAAAATTAATTTTTCTATTTGCCAGAGAAAATTAAAAATGGAAACATTCACATTTGTCATATCTCAAAAGCTGAGATTAATTATTGTGAAACAAATTGCGTCTGTTGAGGAAGTATTACCGACAAATGTTTACAATATTCAATGGCATTTAAATGTCTGCCAGGCACGCATGCACACACAGAAGCAGTGTTAGGACAAGGGTGTTGGAATTAATTGAATGTTGATGATTAGATTAAACACAGCATGAACCTGGCAGAGCACATGGCCCCTGGCAGAGCTCATGTATATGCATCACTTGGTAGAAATGTTGTCTCCCAATCAAAAAACTAAATGTTCCCTGTTGTAATTCCAGAGACATAACAAGGTAAAGAAGAAATTTCTTCTAACCTGAACATTTTGAAAGGTGAACCTTTTAAAAATCAATATATTAAATACACTAGCTTTGTGCTAAGTCTTGGACGTCATTAAAATTGTCTCTGGGAAAGATTGCCCTGGGTTACTCACAAATTCTCACTTACCCGCAGGCAAGGCATTGAGTGCTTCTGAAAACATCATTCTCCCTCCTCAGTAATACTGTATAATCTGCTTGCCCTTTGGCTAAAAACAATTACTGACTTGTATGTTCTCATCCGTATACAATAGTAATTGTGTTCATCCCTGACATGATGACTGAAATCTTAAATATGTATTATTTACCACACAAATTTAGACTTTACTACCAATCTATCCTTTTGGACCTTGTTACCTTAAAGATTGAAGATTTCAGTCATCATGTATCTGTATCAAAGTGTATTCAGTGTATATCGACTGAACAAAGTTCGGTGCATATTTAATGGGATTTAAACATCTTTTTTTCCTGAGCATCCTCCTTGAGAATTTTGCAATTCCGATAATTTCGTTCTCATTTCAAATCTGAATCTGACATTCAAATGTTTTACATGAACTGAGAAGGCCAAGTAGAGCTTAGAATGTTCCTTCTGCTGGCTCTCAAGTTGCCTACAGTAGAGTGTATTCGCACAATTTATGTCCACCTCTGGGCCATTTTCCATGGTAAACGTGTGCCTTCAGCTAGCAGCACGTCCTACAAAGAATCCCCCTCAACTGCAAAACCAAAACAGCCATAGGCAGATCTGAAATGATAACCGGGACCTTTTTGAGAAATATTGCTAATTTACAAAGTGCTCAATCCATAGGGATGGTGGATGTATTTTGGAACTGTTAATATCTCTCCACCCAGTGGTTCCCCAGTGAGATGATGGAGTGTTTGGAATACCAAATGTCTTCTTTTAAAGAAGCCCCTCTCTGTATTCTCTAGAAAGGATGTATCCTATTTGGCTTCACACACAAATAGTGAGGAAACTAGGTCTGCGAAAGTAGTAGTGTCAATGTGTCAATGGGGGGTTCAGAGTTGGGGACAATGAAGTTCTTGACAATGAACATTGTTAACATTGTGTCTTTGTCATGATACGTGTGAGAAGAAGACCAGGGGGTTATTGTCAGGCATCCCCAAGAATGTACAGTATGAACACAACCATCATCAGAAAGATATATGTGGCCATGAAGGGATGCACATGGTCAGCAACAATACTGAAATAGGCTGTGGCATTCATGCGATGATTGATTGGTATTAACGGGCCCAAAGTGTGCCAAGAAGACATTCCCTACACCATTACACCACCTCCACCATGAGAAGGTGTACAGGTGTTCCTAATAAAGTGTTCCGTGAGTGTATACATAAGACAGAACGCTGGATGCAGGGACTGACAGTCTGTGACATCAACATGCAAGTTTTAAACATACTTTGAAGCTATAGTGTTTGTTTTGGTTCTCTCTTCTTTCTAAACATAAAGTAAAACATCCTTATATTTTGGGTTATGAGGGGATAAGACAGTTGTAATAATCTGATGAGGCATCTAGAAGTAATATTCTGCAAGAAACAATAGGTATATATCATAAGTGTATGCTGTATACTGTACCCCATTCACAAATTACGGATTGTGACTTTAATCTAATGGCTTTACACTGTAATAGCAGATAGGGGTTGATTTAGGGATTACACTGTTGAATCATCATTGCCCGTTCCCAACTTCTCCATTTCAGTTAGGTGAAATGGGAAGAAGAGTGTTGCACTTGCAATCAAATAGCTAAGCGGAAAATGTTCAAACTTACTTGTAACCCGCTAAAGCATTCTGTCAATGCAGATACAACATACATAAAAAAATAAGTGTTTGCCTCTTTCAAAGAACATCATATACTGTATATTACAAAGAGAATATGTCATCTAGTTAATAGAATCTTGTTAAGAGTTAATGCACTGCGATACACCTACTGTACAAACCCCAGGTGAAGACAAACTCCCTTAACTGAAGCCTTTCATCTGTGGTTTATCTTTGAACATGTACTGAGATGTACGGTATAAAGTTGCTTAAACTGGGGTTATATTCCATCTGGCAAAATAAGTCTGCGATTTCAGTTTCTATTATTTCCTACCGTTCTATGTAGTCTGGTACTGGTACGAATTTGTTTTCATAGCCCACAAGCCTTGTCAGAAGCGAATTACTTATTATTATTATTATTGAATTGAAGGCATGTCACAAATATACACAGACGTCCAAGGTATGTGCGTTTCTGAGTATTTAAACGTGATGCAGGTCAGAAAAACACTGAAATGTGCCTTTACTTTAGCAAAGGACTACCACTGCTTCGGTTCCACCAGTCAGATGTCGCTATGAATCAAGATGATAGCGCCCGTTAATGGCATTTCCTGGATTCACTGCACCAATCACATCTCTCATAGGAATCCGGTTCCGGAGTGTCTCGTTCTGAGACAGCTTCTACCTCCAAGCCATAAGACTCTTGAACTAATGTGTACTTACCCCTGCACACCACTTAGACGCACACACACACACACACACACACACACACACACACACACACACACACAAACCCACGTCTATCATTGCTGCTATATTGATACTATACTTATCTGTATACTGTATATTCAACCATTCCAAGGCGACACTTATTGTTTGACTGTTGATACTATTGATGGTATATTATGTATTGTATTGTTATTATTCTATGTATTTGATTCCTATCCTTGTATTTCACTGCACTTTTGAGAGGTAGCTCATAATTAGAATTACATTGTGCAGTTTACAGCTGAATCCTGTACATATGGTAAATAAACGGGCGGTCAGTAGTTCACTTTATCCAGGTATTATGTATTATCAATGACACACACACACACACACACACACAAACACACACTCACACACATCTGATTCCACTGACGTTTCATGCAAAGAGGTCACAGACATCACATCTACCCATTGCCCCTTTAGATCTCCTTTGCTGATATCTTCAAAGGACATCTCAGATCATCCTCTTTGAGAAAAACTTGTATATATGTTCCCAATGGTATCAGTGAGCGTGTGTGTGTGTGTGTGTGTGTGTGTGTGTGTGTGTGTGTGTGTGTGTGTGTGTGTGTGTGTGTGTGTGTGTGTGTGTGTGTGCACGTGACCATGATGGGATTTTATACCACCAATTGAAGTGTTACATCCCGGAGCTCCTACAGCAAGCGAGTGCAATTCACCACAGACAATCAATTAGGAGCTTCTTCAATACTGCATGTGGCCGTCTTTCATTGGTATGCCCAGCAACATTGATTTTTCAATCATTGTAGCCCCCATGGCCAGTGTCTGACGAGTATTTTCAGAGGGTTTCTAATTCAGGAGCTTGATTAATTACAAAGTCAGGTGTCAGCTATCACAAAACCCAACAAATCCTATTTTCTTCCAAAGAAAAGGTCATACTGTATTATGGGGGAATGTTCCATCAACCATGCCTTGGTGAGACCAATCATGGTGAACATGTTCAGATCATCAAAGGATTGTTTGCACTGACATCAATGCAATGCAGCTGACCAGTAACCAGGCCAGTAACCAGGCCAGTAACCAGGCCAGTAACCAGGTCTCTGTTCTTCTTCTTCTCACTCCTCCCTGAAGCTCCTTGTACTTTTCAAATACGATGTGATGATTTCCCCCAAACACGTCACTCTGGGTAAAATTCTCAAACTGGCGATACGTAGCTTTCGATCTACATAACACATTCGAAAGCTGTTTCCACACGTCCGTAAGGTGATCTGGACAACGATTTTGAGGTCACAAATCTGTGAAGCGTCCCTTTAATAATCTGGTAATGTCAACAGAGAATGCATACCGGTAAACAATGTAATTTGACCCGCCGTTTATTACCAATATCATCATTAGTGGCCCGGTTGTTATTGGAGACAGGCATTTGTTGGAGATTGTTGGAGATTTTACGGTACATCTTACGGTATGATCCCTGGATGATTGAAACTCCTCTCAGAAACTGGTACAGAAAGGTCTCTCTCCTGTGTTTGTATTCTCTGATGTTCCGTTAGGCCTCTTGCCTGATTGAAACTCTTCCCACACTGGGAGCAATGGTATGACCTCTCTCCTGTGTGTATTCTCTGATGGTACTTCAGGGCTTTTAGATGACTGAAAGTCATCCCACACTGGGAGCAATGGTATGACCTCTCTCCTGTGTGTATTCTCTGATGGTACTTCAGGGCTTTTAGATGACTGAAAGTCATCCCACACTGGGAGCAATGGTATGACCTCTCTCCTGTGTGTATTCTCTGATGGTACTTTAGGGCTTTTAGATGACTGAAAGCCATCCCACACTGGGAGCAATGGTATGACCTCTCTTCTGTGTGTATTCTCTGATGACTCTGATGACTGTTTACTGCATGATTGAAACTCTTCCCATACTGAGAGCAGTAGTTTGGTCTCTCCCTTATGTCTCGATTCCTCGCATCCTCTCCTCTGTCCTCCATGAGCCTACTCAAAACGAATTGGGAGGAGGAGATCTAGGTTCCGGTTTCTTAATATTTTAACAATTGAGAGAGCCAATTCCTCTTTCAAAGAAAGCAGAGCCGTACAGGGTGGCGAAGCGCTTTAGTCAAAATGTAGCATGTGAGCATTGTGTTGCACACAGGCATACCGTTTCTTGTCCTTTTTCCTTTCCAATTAACGTTAGCGCTAACGTTAGCGTTTGGTTCGGTAACCGTTGTTCAGTTATTTTGTCTCAAAGTCAGAACATGAAAAACAACAAGCTGACTTGGAGATTCGATTTTCAAGACTTCCAACTTCAAGACAATGAATCGGAGAAGGAAATGTACAAGAAACTGTAAGGCTATATGTTACACGACGCTTATTAAAATCCCTATGTGAATGTTTTTCATCTTTTATCCACAAGCAGGTTAAACAAACTACATTTTTAAGGCACGCTTCAGACCCCTGCAGCCATTTGTGCAATGACATTGTCACGAAGTGGAAAAGCTGACAGCAATGAGCTACTGCAGCTTCTGTTCCTCCTGGGATGACAGTTGAGCCTTTGATCTCAGAAGGATCTTAATTGATTGATTGGCGAGAATGGAAGGTTGAACATGCAAGAGAGTCAGAGGGAGTGCTAGGGATAAGACACTCACTGTCACTTGTGAATTTACAATAAATTGTTTTATAGTCTGATCAAATTGGCTTTTCAAACGTAAACATGGATTTAAAAAACAGATGGCTACAAACGTCTTTACTGTAAAGACTTGAGGCTCTGAAGCTCTCACATCCAATTCCTCAGAGATCCAGCCTTGTTAAAGCAATTCCTTTAGGAGTAGAGCTGCTTCTGTGCATAAGAGATAGAATGTGAGAATACTTTCATATATATATATATACAGTACCAGTCAAAAATTTGGACACACCTTCTCATTCAATGTTTTTTCTTTATTTTTTTAAATTATTTTCTACATTGTAGATTAATATTGAAGACATCAAAACTAAAAAAACACATATGGAATTATGTAGTAAACAAAAAAGTGTTAAACAAACCAGAATATGTTTTATATTTGAGATTCTTCAAAGTAGCCACCGTTTGCTTTGATGACAGCTTTGCACACTCTTGGCAAGTTGTGTCCAAACTTTTGACTGGTACTGTATATTTATTTTTTTGTGGGTTTTCTGGCTCATATGTGGTCATACAATACAATACATGGGTGAAAACTGCAGAGCACAGTTGCTTACACAGATAGGAAATCGTGAATAATTAGAACAAATTGATATGACAACGTATAGACTGCATATACACACACCAATAAATATACATATACAAGTTATCCATACACCCTTGCATACATTCCCCCTTCCCTCCTTCGTCCCTCCTTAAAGGAAAAACATGGTTTGGGCCGATATACAGTACGCAACATTAATACTTCGGTGACATCAACAACATTTCAAACCCCAAAAGACAAACAGCTAAAATATAAAGTAAATAAATAAAAAGATTCATCCCTACAGAAGGAGGTCTGGCCTCTGTACAAAAGTAATAAATCCAAATTATTTGGATTTTCTATCACTGTAATGATTTGTAATGAAAAGCTCGGAATGCTGTGTTTCTGCTACAAAGAAGAATAAACATAGAAGATAAACATATGCATATAGAACAAGATACCGCAATCTTTTTTCAATCCTGCCTTAATCCCTCTTCTTCTTCTTCTTCTTCTTCTTCTTCTTCTTCTCTCACGATGTCTCTCTCAGTGAGATTCTTGGTTCACACGGGGCCTCAACAATGTGACAGACGGTATACAATATACTGTGTGTGACATTGTTAAGGCCCTGTGTGAACCAATCATCTCGTTGCTCTGCTTGTTATGATATGTTTTTGCTTTTTGATTTTAAGTGCCTCTTTTCCACCACCACTCACTTCCTATGTTTCACTGTCACCCCTCTCTTTCTCTCTCTCTCTTCCCCTCCTTCTTTGTATGTGCACCAAAGAAGAAGAAATAAAAAACGGGGCCGTCATGCCTCAACTGAACCTCTGAAAATGATGCACTGGTCACCTTTTTTTGAAAAAGGTTCTCTGGGAACGTTTTTGGAAAGGTTCAAATCCAACCTGAACCTAATATTGGAATACCAAAAACAGTTCCCTGAGAGCGTTTTGGTTGAGTGATGGCATTTATCACTTGGCTTCACAATCTTTTCGATATGTTGTGTGGTCTGAATAAACGGCCATGAATACTTAAGCTTACGTGTTATGTTAATGTTTTCCCCCTCTTTTACCAGTGTTTCACTCAATCAATTTCTTTTTTGATCGGTATGTCTTTTTTTTTTTTAAACATGTTTTTTTAAGGGCATTTCTGCTTTATTGGGATAGAGACAGTAGAGATTGACAGGAAGGATGGGAGAGAGAGGAGGGATGACATGCAAGATAGGTCGAGATTCGGAATCGAACCAGGAACCTTGCGATTGTGTGCTACGCCACTAAGCGCCCCCTGATGGTATGTCTTGTCCACAGGCTTTGAGCCACAAGATTGGAGTGAGTGAAACTCCTCTAGCCAGGTCCGTATTGATTGTATTTGTGAATGGTAATTGCATGTGTACACTGACCACGCCATAATGGAGAGAAATGTGTTGTTATTGGAAGGGGGATGAGCAGCGTATAGATTGCTGTGGTTATCGAGGACACTCAAATGAGAAAACAATGGTAATTGGATGTGCAAGCAGAGCAGTGAGTTAACTAGGACGGCTCTACCACAGGGCTCTCAGTTCACAAGGTTTATCTGAATAAGGGCTTGTAAATGTTTAATGTGCCCAAGAAACTTCACAGCAAGAGGGGTCAATGATACATGCATGATTAATTGTTATTATATTTCCAGTTTTACAAGGGAGCTCATTCATGATTAAAACACTATGACCCAAATTCAATCCATTGTAGATAACGGAAAATAGCATTGCAGATTCGCAGATTTACATGTCGATAGATATTGATGCAAAATCTCCACTGTGCTAACATCATGAGTAGACCCACCATTACATTTGCCTTTATCTGCAATGTTTTGATTGAACGGGGCCCAGTAACAATGTGCTGCGCCATTTCTTCAAAGTCATCATGCAAATTGATGAGTAGCGACGTCAAGGGGAACAGAGAATGTCATTACAGAAGGATACTTGAATTATGGACATTTCGTTTTGGTGTTTGTGATAGAGAGTAAAAATAGATATCGGTAAGTATTGAGGTAAGTAGGGCTAGTAGGATGGTAACTCAGCAAATTGATATGCTAATGCCAACTCAATAAGTCAAATGTTATTTGACTTGACTGACTATAATGTCGATGGGTCTGACTCCCCAACAGAAAGCCTAATGTCAGACAAAAAAGGACGAAAGCAACTGCAGTGTGAGATACTGTTGTAGAATGCTTCCTTGTTGCTAGATAAGGGTGTGGTTCTCTAACACTACCCCTCCCCCCAAACAAATAAAAACTTTCATATTAAACTCAGAAAAGCTCAGGAATAAATCAGAGTTTGTTTTTGTCTGTACAATTTCTCCTACATTTGAGAAATATAATCAATTTCCAGTGCTACGGTCACATGACTACTGAAGCGCTTAATGAAGTATTTTGCTCCGGTCATATCTGTGTGTGTGTGTGTGTGTGTGTGTGTGTGTGTGTGTGTGTGTGTGTGTGTGTGTGTGTGTGTGCGGACGTGGTTCTTTACTTCGGGCACCCCGCGGGCACAACTTCAGGTGTCCAAACGTGCACACCAACAAATAGGGACCAAGATCAATAACTGCCTTCCTGACCATATTTCAACCCCTGGTCTTTGAAGTAAAAGCCTGAGGATATTTGATAGTGTTTTTTCCAAAGTGGTTTTCGAAGTCAGCACGTTTTCTCTGAATGTTAAAAGTCTTCTGAAAAGCAAGTGTTTCCCTGAATCTGTTTAGGGACATCACATCAAATCCTCTGTGGTTTTTACCTAAATTATTTCAGTGTTTATTCTGTACCAAGCCATGTATATCTGGCTCCATTCAAACTCCCGTTGAGAGCTTTGCAGGGCATCTACTCAAACCCCTGAGTATCTCTACAGCTGTATATACATACATTATACATACACCTGTGATTGTTAACAATTAAATGTGTTGGAATTGTACAGAAAAATGACTACTGTTGACATGTTCACCATTGACTGCCGAAATCAGCATCCGTTTTCTGACGAGAAGGTAAGGACAGTGGATATGTCACAATTCGTAAACTCAGGTATTAAACTGGTCCGAGTTTCCCACTTGGAACTCCCGACTTGGACGGTCATTCTAGTGGTTATTTCTCACTCGGTAACTGGTATCTCGCACCACCAGTTCCAACGGCCACTGCACACATAACAAGCTCCAGAGTCACATCCATTTCCAAAAGCCGTTGTCACAACATCAACAACAGCAGAGCAAGGCAGCAGACCATACAACAGCTGCCCACGAGAAGCTCAGAGAGCACGGGATGCCACAGGTATCAGTATATGGTTTGTTGACGAGGTGAAGGCTCCACTTGTAAATGTAAATGAGAGGGCTATCAACCATCTATCCACTATTCACCCATCCACTGATCACACGATTGGTAGAAAGAGTGAACACCCAATCGATGGAGAGAGGGAAGGAGTGAAGCCTGGATCTTCATCCCACAGCGGGATGGATCATCTGCAGGTAGAAGAGTTGTTATTAATTAACATGAGCTCAATATCGGTAATAGCGAGAATATTGACCCCCCCAATGCTGGGAGATACAGTATATTTCTCTCAAACTGTGTGAGCTACTATTTTGATATCATTTTACAGCAGATAAAGTTCAAGTATAGTTTGGACTTGGAGTCAGGGTTAAAGTTACCGTACCTACTGATGAATATTAATATTACTGAATAATTGAAAGGCATCGAGGAAGGAGAGTTTTGGGTCAGAAGAGGGCAAAGAGACTTTTTAAAGTGTGATATGAATCATAGACTTTCTTTAAAGAGGCAATTTAGGAATGGTATTTTAGAACTTTTAAATTAATGCTATATAGCTATTGATTCTTCAACAATGTGGATGAGCTGGCCAGTGCCCAACCACTTAAAAGGCTTAAAACAATGACTGAGCTAAAAGCTGTTCATAAATAGTAGATAAATGTTAAAACAGCAAACTCAGAGCAACAGCAAGTACAAACAGCAAAACATTGGCAGCTAAAATCATCTGGCTCACCTTGGTAAAAAAAACAACAACATTATACTGACAAACATTGGTGACACCGATTTAAAATTGGAAGTGCCCTCATTATCTCAATTAAAATCAGCTGTGTACGGTGATGAATAGCGATTATGGTCGATTAATAAATTAAATGATGCTTTAGGCCCCTGTCTCTCAGGAGGATTTGTTTTGTCTAAACACGTTGACCTTGGGGTGGGCACCAACTGTCCATATGATAGGACCGAAAAGCAATACGTGGGCTATGCAAGGACATTTGATATGCTGTCTCTGGTACTTTTCCACTGCTTGTAGTTTAGCTTAGGTAGTTTAGGACCCGTCTTTCGAGATCCTTCCTACTTTGCTATATCTCTCCCTTGTGCATACATTGTATTAAATCATTGAAAGACACTGTTGATCTGTTCTTTTGACTTCGCACATCACACCTGAACCTACAAATTCCTAACAAAGGTAGCCACCAATCGAGCTGTAACCAATAGGAATACAATTAACACATGACTGCAATGTTTGAAATGGTTGAAAATGTACTGGAAGGTTGATTAAATTGGACAAGAAACACACAACTATTGCTATTTACAGTGTCACATAATTGAATACATATATTCCAATGACAATGTCTTTAGTGAAGGGCCACTCCTTCACAAGAATTTAAGTTACAAATGCATCAGAATGCAACATGTTTGTTTGACTCCAGTGTGGTTGTATATAAACACTGTATAGCTTGAACACATGGTTAAGCATACAGCTAGCTTAGCATAGTCATGCCGTCTGAACCCAACAGAGAACTCACAGCTACTTAAACGTGATTGCTGTGTTCTCAGGTCTGTGGTTTAAAGCACACGTACATTTAACCTTGATCTCAACTGCAAAAGTCACCTCACTTTCCACTAGGGGTCAGTGAAATTGCGTATTAGCTTAAAACATACTGTAGCGAACGGCGGGGCAGAGCAGCTTGCCTTAAGCGGGTATCGAACTCGCAACCTTCCGCTTACAAACCGGCCGCGCTAGCCACAACACCAAGAGAGTTAACTCACTTAGCGGAGCTGCTAACGGGCCTTACACAGGGTCGTTACAATACATTGATGGTTTAGGGAGAGATGATAGAATTTAGTAATATATTCATATATAATATGTATGAATTATTCATATATAATAATTCACATAAATAATCACTATTATGATTAACTGGCGTGATTTTATCTATGAATGTTATCTTCAAATTCTTTATATTGCAATTACACTGTTTCGCCATATAAGGTGATGCTTTCGTGTCTACATAGCCTATTTGAGGTCCATAATAACAAATAATACCATTGACAGAATAGAATGGTCATTTGTGTAATGTAGGACTATAGCCTAATAATCAAGTCGCCCAGATCAGATTACTAGCCCTGGCAATATGGACGTTCTAAACGACTGTCTTCTGATCACTGATCTAAGTACGATCTATCTATCTCTGAAAAGCCCATAACTGGTAGCTGCTGATTTCCTCTGTATATGTATCTCTCTCTCTGTGTGTGTGTGTGTGTGTGTGTGTGTGTGTGTGTGTGTGTGTGTGTGTGTGTGTGTGTGTGTGTGTGTGTGTGTGTGTGTGTGTGTGTGTGTGTGTGTGTGAGACATTAATGGTTATGCAAACATATTCCAAGATGGGACAGGTTGTTGCTAACTAGGAAATTGAGTTTCATGTCGAGCAGATTTTACGCTGCAAGACAATAACCATTATACTGTGTCGTCTATGAGGCTAGGTTAAGGGAAATTGATTATTTAAATCAAATCATTACTCAATTGATTGGAGCGTGCGGGCCACCTGTCAAGTCATAAAAAAAAATAACTTGGTCAAGAGAGTGGCAAACTTTGCAGACTACGAGGCTATAGACCCTACCCATAATTAGTATATTATTGATTTTAGGAACCAATTTGAGCTGTTGTTTTGATGTTTTGTTCATTTCAATTTCAAATGTTTAAATTGTATGTCTTGCCTCTGAGTAATGTTCTTTTTTAAGCGCTTTGTGGGTCTCAAACACCCACTTGCTTTGTTTTACCACGTGTCATACTTGAATGTTCTTTATTCCCTGTGCAATAAATAAAATAATTGCACATCCATATGTTTAACACTGACTGTACACACGTAGGCTAGTAACAACATACTGTGGAATAAGCACAGGGTACTTTCACTGATGTTACGTATAGAAGAAAAAGACTCAAATAATATTAAATAAATGTGTTGATGATTGCGTGGAAGAGGACGTCAACAACCAGTGGAACAGAAACATAATGTATTTTATGCATGCAAATCATTTCGTGAGGGCTTTATGTAATTCAAAGCATTGCATTTTTCAGTCACACTAGTCATGTCTCCAGACAGATTTCCTGCGAATCAACGCCTGATTGATTTGATCGCGCAATCACGGTTAACTAGCCTACCTACCTACACGTGGAGCCTAGTAAACTAGCAAATATACGTTTTTAGGGGGGAACCCGCTCAAAGCTCAGCTAAACTAAAACATACGAGGTGACAGAGCAATAGCCCCATCATTTTGATCTCATGGATGGTCAGTCCTTGCATCCATAGCTCTGATTGAATCCCAGATTGCCCCTTTAACACAAAATGTGCACATAGAAAATAAATCCACAATCACAAATGTGTTGTGGACATGAGACATAAGACGTTTTGTAAAAGAAGTCTAACAATGGACGTGTTCCAAGGATGAGTGTGTAGAAAATCACGAAAATCGTGGAGTTGCATAATCAAAGTGTTTCCTTAGTTGAAAGCCAAAGACTCATGAAGGCGAATGAGGTTGGACACTGCAAAAATATTTGGTGATTTCCACACTTCCTTATGTAGACAGAATGAAAGCGAAAATAAGTGTTTGTGTGGACCGGGTTGAAACGAGATTGAGATTAGCGCAACCATAGGTTAATATGCTCTAGATCGGTGTTGGCAAGACGTTTTTTTACACGTGGTAAGTGCGGATTTTGTATGTATACAATGGTGTGATGTTGAGGGGAACAGAGAATGTAATTACAGTGGATTACTTGAAGAATGGACATTCATTCAGTTGTGTTTGTGACTGCATCAGATAGAGAGAGAGAGAGAGAGAGAGAGAGAGAGAGAGATAGCTTGGTAACTCACAAATGGATATGCTAAGGCTTGTCATTAAGTCAAATGTCATGTCACCACATTAGCATTATGTTACTTGACTGACCATTGTGTCAATGGGTCTGACCCCACAATAGAAAGTACCCCATGTACAGGTACACTGAATGTATGTATGTTTGACATAAGTGGATAGAGATACAAGTGAGATAATGATGCACAGCAAATTATGTAATTCCATACTGATTTAAGTAATAATGTCTTCAGCTCAGTAGTCTAGCCTCACTCGAGTTGTACTTGAACTGTGACCACATTGGTTAAAAGAGACATCCAACCTTCCTTGATCTTCCTCATAATCAATTGTTGATCGTCTATCACTGATTCAGAATCAGAATCAGAATCAGAATCAGAATTCTTTTATTTGGCCAAGTATATTTGCACATACAGGAAATTGACTTGGTGAGGTTGGTGCATGGGACATAAAAGACAATAGCAAATATTGACAAGAAGTTTACACAATAGCAATAACAAATTTACAAAATAGAACAATAAAACAATACATATTCCATATACATATACATATTCCTGGCAATGGAATACAAAACTTTCACCTGGAAAGCACCTGAAATCCAACCATTACAGCACCATCTAAACAAATCTGTTTCATGGTTTCATGAGCTTTGGGTCCAACCAAACCAGCGTCCTGTACATGTGTGGCCGACCGGTTTCGATCCCGGGTCTCCAGCACACCACAATACTGTGTTAGCCCGCTGAGGTGAAGCCTAGGCATTAACACCAGGAGCTTACACACACGCATGTTCAGATCTACAGGCAAGGTTGTGCAACTCCAAGTTGGGAATTAATGGGAGCTGCGCACTCTGCAGCAATGGATCCCCTGGGAGTGAGAAAGAACAAAGAGGATGCCGAGGAAACTCTGGAGAGCTGGGTAGAGGAGGACTACGACTGTCCCATATGTCAGGATGTCCTGAAAACCCCTATCAGAACCAAGAGCTGCAGACATATGTAAATATGTATTATTATGTCATATGTATAAATATGTATCATATATAGTAATTCTGGTCGTCCACCGGTCAAAATAATCAAATGATCAAATACGGGCAAATTCACACAACTTTAGCAAACTGGCATATCCTGTCAATAGACAACAACATGGCTTTCTTTTTCAAGGAAATAAACAACAAAATGGCCTATTTTAACCAGTGAACCTCTCTGTTGCCCCAGCTTCTGTAGGGAGTGTTTCCTCATGGCTGTCAGGACCCAGGGGCCACACTGTCCCATGTGCAGGGGCCCCGTGTCAGAGAATGAGAAGAGAGCAACAGATATCCTCCAGCAGATGAGAGTGAGGAAAGGGAATTGTAGGGCCTGTGGCTCTATGGTAAGAGCCTACTCAATACACTGACTCTAACACTTACTTTCTATTTGTTACATTTGTGTGTGTACATTGTATACATATATCAGGGGAGGCTGGTGGAGGTAGAAGGAGGATGGGCTCATTGTAATGTATGGAATGGGATGAGGAATGTGAGGAACGTGTGTTTACCATACCATTTCTCATTCCATTCCATGCATTACTCTTAGCCCATCCCCCGATTTCTACCTCCACCAGCCTCCCCTGACGTATATGTATACATACACAATGGTGTTTTTCTATCCATACAATATATGCCATGATCAGAAAGCATACAGTATGGAGAAAACACTGCATGTTTGTCTGTGTGAACAATGACTCAAGTGACTGAACAGTTGCTGTGTACTATTTTGTTGTGACAATTAAATACTGAAGAGGGCGGTGTTTTTCATTTTCTTTTGCTGACTCCTCTCCAGAAACAATGTAGGGGATTTCCAGCAGTGTGTTCAGAATTTCCCCTTTGTTATATAGCCCTGACCATATTCAGGTCATACTCTACCTAGATACATCTAGTTGTACCTACTGGTGAACATGAGTTAAAAAAAAATCGTATTTCTTTATGAATGTATTATTTTGGGTAATACTTCCACACACGCCTGCACAAACACACACAAAAAACACATGAAAACACGACTCCATATGATGTTCATGGTTAACGTGGTTGGTCTCACTTTTCAGACGTTTCTCAGTAAGATGAGGGCTCACTACAAATACTGCCTGAAGTACATTGAGGAGTACGGCACACCACCACCACCACCACCACCAGTCGCACCAACAACCCAGGAAAGCATCAGTGAACATGGGGGCAGCATCTATATGACTGGGTCAGTATACAGACACCATATTTATCCAGCCAACCGACCCCTGAATCATTGAACATCACTGGACATCACTGACTACCATTCAAAACAGCAGCACATATCCTGTACACTGTAGGCCAAAGCCTTTGGCTTGCTCAGTAATATGTATTGTGCAGTTAGTAGCCGCCTCGTCCCCAGGCTATTGGCCGGAAGTGTCAGGGAACAAGCTTCTGCAGGGAGTGGCAGTATGAGTAGTTATACAGGATGTAGGAGCTACTAAAATAAGCTGTAGTAGGTTTAACAGTAATGGGTACTAGCGAAAGAACTGTATAGCTGTAGCAGTGCTTGTGTAATGTTCGGGTGATCGTAGCCACGCAAAACTAACGAAGATATCTCTAATGAAGAATATACCTTAAGAATATATCTGAAGATATATCTTCATGAGCCAATGCACCTATAACTAGGGTGTAACCTGATGTGAGACCTGAATATTTGCATTAGCTCCTTGAGCTAGGCTTATTAGCTCAGCAGGCTAGCACAAACCTGCGGCGCACAGGAGGCAGTGGAACCGTGTGAAGCGGTGTCTGATTACGGAGGCAGAGTTGCTCAGGGTCAACGAGGGTGGTCGCCCTGGCCAGAGACGAGACTGCATCAGTTCAGCTCCATTAGGCTCCTCTCAAAGGTAGCATCCTTTAAGTAGAATAAAGCAGCGTCTTCGGAATATCAATAACCAATCAACCCGAGTCCCAGATATGACAGCACTAAAAGTACCGGTCGAGTTTGCATTCAGGGGACAGCTTTGTTTGATTGGTGGCTCTTTACTTTGTCCCAGTTCGAGGGCTCTCCGTCCTGTAGTGTCAGTGAGACAAAAAACCTTTTTAGTCAAAATGACCTCTTCAAAGATGAAATAAGTAGCCACACTCGTATCACTCATGATGGAGTGAAATGACTAGATATAACAAGGACATGTGACCTATTTTCATCACAGATTCATTTTTGCTTGACAGGAATGGATGCATTATCACTTTGACAAAGAAACTTTTAAAAAATGTCAAATGTTTAGTCCATGGACATCAATACTGAGAATATCCAACACAACTTTCATTGTTTGAGATGTGTGCCCACACAGTAGGTGACACTGAATATTTGGGACATGATTAATCATTTGAGGAGTATGTAATTGATGGTCATGTAGATATTTTCCACTAGGATTCTATCAGGACTTCCTGTACCACCTCACATGGCTGTCGTTAGAGAGTAAGTACTGTATGAACTTCGAAGAACTAAGTTCTCTCTCAAAATGGATTCATGTTAGACATGTTCAAAGACTTTATGGCCCTGTCCAAATACTTACAGAATGCATCCCTCCTTCATCACTTCCTGGGAGCCATCACTAATCTTACAGGTACATCACATGACTGGATTGATGGTAAAGTTCAACCCTTGCTTTCACCTATCCAATTTTTTTCGATCATTGAATCTCCCAAGGAACAAAGGAAGGATACATTTTCAGCGTATTTGGAAAAGGCATATATGTGTTTGAGATGGTGATGGCTATTATCTTTCAGGCCAACAGTGGCACCAATGAGCCAAGGACGAGTGCACTACTCCTGTCCATACTGCCCCCTGCAGGGCTTGACAGACATGGCACTTGTCCAGCACTGTGTGAGCAGCCACAGAGGGGAGAGCTCTCCAATGGTAAGACTACTATACTGTCTATTTTCTCAGGGCTCCAATCCGGGTCTCCCGCACGGAAGACATGCGCCTTAGCCCGCTAAGCTAAAGCCTACAGTAGGCATGAGCTAAGGCATGTTTGCAGGGTCTAAGGCAAGGTTACTGATTATGGGAGAGTGGTTCCAAGGCATCTCCACTACACATGCCTTGACACTGCTGTCTGACTGAAATATCCTAGACCACTACAGACTTTATGTCATATATTTTCTATATATTATATTATCTATATATATTATACATACTATATTAGTATGTTCACGGGGAACTGTGGTCATCAGACTTCACAAAATTAAGCCATACTGTAGGCCAAAACCTATGACATGACATAGTACACTTAATTCCCTCCTAAAGACCTCTTCACCCCCACTACCCCGCTGTACAAGTTTCTCTCCTGTTAATAAATTATTCTATTTTTTTTTTTAAATCCTTCTTCTAGCATTGTGACTGCCAATGGCCCCTGGTCTGAGCATTGATTACTTTATCTTATGATGACTGATGGATAGATGATTCACTTACTTAAGCAAATGTATTTGTTGTAAGTCACTTTGGATAAAGGCGTCTGCTAAATGCCATAAATGTAAATGTAATATCCATAATACACCCACAAAATGTTCATGCATATCATGCCACCCACACCAAGACAATGCAGTATCTGATTGGGAGAGTACTGTAATGCTACATTTGTATTCTCTAATGAGGGAATGAACAGTTTCTTCCCCATGGCAGTGGGGCTCACAACCAAGCCCACTGCCTCTCACTGACCCCCCCCCCCCCACCCTGTCACACAAACAATGCACTGGCAGTGTAATTTATAATTATTTAAAACTATTCTAATTTATAGTGTACATGCCCCACAACCATTTCACAGCCCCTAGCCTCATTGCCATTTAATCTCACACAGCCTACAAGATGTATTGTTCTGCTGCTCTTTTTTGTAAATTTGTAAATTTGTTATTGCTATTTTGTTAATACTTTGCTATTTTGTACATTTCTTGTCAATATTTGCTTTTTTTTTTTTATGTCCATGCACCAACCAAGTCAATTTCCTGTATGTGCAAAATACAGTTGGCCAAATAAAAGAATTCTGATTCTGATTCTGAGAATCTTGCTTTGTTGTTTGTCCGGGTTGGGTATATCACTCCCCTGTCTCTCCCCTAGGTGTGTCCTATCTGTGCGTCCACACCCTGGGGTAACACCGGTTACTTCAGCCGCAACCTCATTGGCCACCTGAGCGCCAGGCACCGATTCAGCTACGAAACGTACACGGTAAGAATGTCTCTCTCGCAGAAAATCCCACTGAGGTTTTCTTGACAATAAGAGTTAAGTTCACAGTAAATGTTGCTTTCCATACATTTCAATGCTAGCAAGGACATTCTGTTCTGTTTTCACATACCAGGCTGCACTCTTTGTTGCCACGACAATACACACACAGCACATCGTCATTGTTTCTTGTTATAACGAGCCTGTTGCGATACAGAACAGCTACACAGTGTATGCTCATTGAACAGTTATGTATCGTTCAAGTTAAAATAGAGGACACGCCATTGTTGCCGATGCTCGTTGTGACCCTTCTTCCTTGTTGAATCCTTCTTTTACTAGAATGTGTGGGAAGATGAGGAAACCCAGCTCTACCTTACCATTCAACAGTCACTCCTACAAGGGCCTGTCGCCACAATGAGACCCTGACCTTGTATGGTATGTTCCAACACAATGGAACACTCCTCTGTAGTCCACGCAATCACCTTCTCCACTGTGGTTTACTGTGATAACCAACTTGCAAATTTGTTGAATTATTATTATTATTATTATTTTCTGTGTCGTATTGAACGGTACTGTAATTGCCCTCCACCGCAATGTACAGTATTGTACAACTGTACTCTTTAGTTAGGCTCAGAAGTTCACATCGTGCACTGCAATCATGTTCAATGTCTTGTTTGACGCACATTATGATTTGATATCTTACATTGACATACAGGGAGTGCAATGCTTTTAAAAGCATTGCCGCTTTTATAAACATTGAAATATTGCCAAATGACCATGATACAATAGCGATTTGGCAACGAAATTGGCTAGGCACTAAAGTTGATTATGGCAGTGTACAAGATAAAATAGAGTGTGATTATGTGGAGTGGTCTAGAAACAAGCACATACTGTACAGTAACGACTGTACACTTCCCATTGCAGATGAATGTTTAGATTTGGTTAGGTTAATGTGTGTCGCATTAGAGGTGGGAAGCATTAAATACTTGTATCCTACATGTAAACACAACACACAAACTGCTATGTCCACCTCGTCCAGAATTCACCACACTAGCTGACAGTGATGTATTTGTCAGCAACACTGTCCTGGTACTGTACACTGGATAGCTGTATCTATGTCTGCATGCACTAGGACTAGGCCAAACACAGTCCTTAATCTCAGCAGGCTATTAATGCTCTCAATGTATGGAGTTGAAAAGGTCATTAATGAGCTGACAACGGCACAGACATATCTTGTCACAGTCAATATACAACGATATAGGCCAATAACCTCATTGCCCTCATATAAAAACATTCCAATTATTGACGTATTTTGACAGTACAAGTGTGATTTCCTGTTTAATTTTTTGAAATGTGTTTTTTAACGAAAATGTATCGTGTATCATGTTGATTAAACTTCTATCTTCCCAGAAAAACCTGTTCTCCAGTGGTGTGCAAAATCCCTTTTCTCATGCTAATTGGGTAGCTATTTACTGACATGTTGTTGCTAAATGCTGGCTCCCCTGGTCTGTGTGTGTGTGTGTGTGTGTGTGTGTGTGTGTGTGTGTGTGTGTGTGTGTGTGTGTGTGTGTGTGTGTGTGCGTGCGTGCGTGCGTGCGTGCGTGTGTGTGTGCAGAGATCAGTCTGTCTTTCTCTGTCTGTCTGGCTTCATCTTTATCTCTTTCACGTGTAGATAGATGTGTTGGTTGATAGTGTTGGAGCTGATTTCAATCATCTCTGTCAACTCATCGGATGCATCACAGTTCTGTCAATTATTGATCTGTTATCACCTGATTAGACTGATCTGTAATCATCTACCCACCATTGCAGTACCTAAGGCCAAGGGTAGTTATTCAAGGTGTTCCTCTGTTAGGGACACTAACTTGGAAGCAAACATGGGGTGGAGATCTACATTCATATTTATACTTCATATTTCATACCTCTTTTGTGGCACTATCTTATGTCTGGTAAGCCTTGCACTCATGTATTCTCAAATAGGCAGAGACAGGGAAATTGTGTTGACCTTAGTTATTAAAAGAAAAAGGTGTCTTGGATAGAGGTTTACAGAGTCACCACTATGTGTATGGTTGTTTTATTGACTTGTAATGGTAAATCACTGCTTATTTGCACTAAACAATGATTTCCTTCTCCTATGTGTCTCAGCCCACATCAAGAGTTTTAGGCAAGTAAAGTTTCTTATATTCATCACGTTTCTTTTCAGCTCTGACTGTGATGGGTTCATTCACCGATGAACTTTGTGCTAGAACGTCTTCCTTTTCATTCTTTTTCATGTCTTTCATGCTTTTGTCTTTTTTTTTTTTTTTTTGATGCTCTTTCCTTTTTATCTATTTTATGCAAAGCACTTTGAATTGCCTTTTTTTTTTGGGAGGGCGGGGGCATATAAGGTACTGTCACTTATGTAGTCTAAATGTTTGTCCGACAGAGTATGATGTGGATGGAGGACGGGACCGTGACATTTTTGACATCAATGAAGGTTTGTCAAAATGTTCACGTTCACAGTCATGTCTTTTTCAATAATCCAACATTCGTCTCACCCTGAAGTACTGTGTCCTTGCTCTCCACAGAGGCCGGGTTAAACCTGGTGGAGGGAGATATTGTGCTCGATGAGGTATGTTAAGTGCAGACCTGCCTCAAATGAAATACACTTGAAAGTATGTGATTTTTTACTTCAGTTCCCATTGTATGAGGCAAACATGTGCACCACGCTCAGCTCACGTGTTTGAGAGTATTGAGAGTTTGACCGTATATTTGACAGTATCCTGTACTGTATATATCCAACCCAGGTCTGAAGATGTTGGGTAACACTTGCATAACAGCCCTAAAGAACAATCTTTCCTTTCTATCAAATGCCATCAATGGCTGATACAGAGACAAGGCCGGAATTCTATAATCGGGGACGAGTACAGGTGGCCAAAGACAATCCCATATTACATGGAGGATGATTTAGGTAAGACAAGAAACTGCATGTACAACAAAACAAAAGGTCTGAGAATGACGTGCATAATGTTTCCAGTTCCAAAGGTTGACCATTCAGGAGAGGTACTACTGTACTGTACCTGTATTTTTGCGAGCCTATCTCATGGTCCATCTCTCAGAAATGGCTCTACTGTAGGTGGTGCCGATGTGTGAGAGATATAAGAATTTCTTCATCATTAAAAGTAAAAAAATAAATAAAAAAGTCTTTCTGCTCCCCAGAGATCAATGCAAAAGGTGTGATTCTGAAGGCCTTTGAACAGTACAGGCTGAAAACTTGTATTGACTTCAAGCCCTGGGGGGGCGAACAGAACTACATTTCCATCTTTAAAGGCAGTGGGTAAGCGATAAGGATAGTATCTTTTCATTCGGTTTTGGAAATGTATGCTGCAACGCGAAATGTGTTTTCAAAGGACTGAAGGTTGCGTAACCGTACAAAAAAAAAGTGATTTCTTATCTTGGAAAGATGTATCCCTGAAAAGAATTTGTATGATGTTTGATGTGTTCTGATTGTGTTGTCCTCAGTTGTTTCTCCTCTGTGGGGAACCGGCATGTAGGGAAACAGCGGTTGTCCATTGGGACCAACTGTGACCGCATCGCGACCATCGAACACGAGTTCCTCCATGCGTTGGGCTTCTGGCACGAACAGTCACGCTCGGACCGCGATGACTATGTCAACATCATCTGGGAGCATATCACTGAGGGTATTCAACCTCTCTCTGATTTACCCTAACCCTATTGGACAATTGCCATCTGTTTTCTTCCCCCAAATACATTAAAGTGTTTGTCGGAATGACAGTAAGAGAAACATTTGCCTCTGAATGAAACAGCCCTAGTGTAGTTCACGTGCTACTGTTTAATGATCTTTATACGGTATTAAGTGCTCCAAGCCAAGTGTTAAAAATACTTAGTAATGTCATAATCTTGTGTGTGTGCTTAATCTCCTCAAATAAAAAGGGCAAGATTTTAAACAACACCATAGTAAACAACACCCTAGATTAAATTCTAATTAAGTATGTCTTTATCAGACGTGATTGAAGGGCAATGTGCAGTAGTATTAGTGGTCAGTATTCTCCTGTCCTGTGGACTCCCTACTCTGCATGTGTGTGTGTGTGTGTGTGTGTCGGAGATTGGTCTAGTTAAGTTAAATATTAAGTAGTTAGCCCCGCCATCACCAGACTACACTAGCCAGAACTGGCTCTGGATATCTAGATACAGTATTATGAAGTAAAAACATGTTGGGGCCCTGCAACTCGCAACTCCATCAATTGTCTTTTGCACTCAGGGCCGCTAGCAGTCGGGGGGCCGTACACGCAACACATAGTCCACATATAGGAAGCCCCGCATAATACCCCCTTGCAGCAATGGTAATTATTTTGTACGAGGATTTCAATTAACTTCTTGAATGAACTGATTGAACGCAGGCAGAGAGAACAACTTCAACACGTACAACGACACCACGTCCAGTTCCCTGGGCGTCCCCTACGACTACGGCTCCATGATGCACTACAGCAAGAACGCCTTCCGCAACGGCAGCGAGTCCACCATCGTCACCAAGATCCCCGCCTTCAGTGACGTCATCGGCCAGCGCATGGAGTTCAGTGACAACGACCTGCTCAAACTCCACCGCCTCTACAACTGCAGTAAGACCCAGTAGTTCCCTGTCCACATTCCAGAAACCCCCCCCCCCCCCCCCCCCCCCCCCTTAGCTCCTACTCCCTAGACACCTGCTTGCTACTACAGTACATCTGAAAGGATTGGATCGGTCCAAATAAGGAAAAGGCCTTCTGAACTCTCAAAAATGTTGAGTTCTGATTAATATGTCTTTGGGGGTTCTGTAGCCCAGGGTTGATCCGATAAGTCAATAATATGGCCGGCACTCTCAAATATAGACAAGTGAATCAGAATCGAATGCATATTAGCAGTCGGTGTCTGCGCCTTTCAGCGTCAAGCCTTAATCGTCACAGAGGTAACAAACACAAGGCAGGATGGTGGGGTATGTCTTCACAAAAGGATAGGTATCAGCAGCAAGATGGAACGACCACCCATCTATCAGAGGGCAAGGTGGAGCCTATACTGTCTTTCCTATAGGCTACTTACCAGGGAGAGGAGGCTGGTGGAGGTAGAAATCGGAGGACGTACTCATTGTAATGCATGGAATTCCTCAAAATCCGTTCCATGCATTACATGGTTGGATTACAGCCCTTTCTTCGATTGCTGCCTCCACCAGCCTCCTCTGCTTCTTACCTATCCAATCCTTGCAAATCTAGGTGTCTAGAATATAGGGGTTAGGCAGGGTTTATTTCTGGGCAGGGCCCCTTTCACCAAAGGGAGCTGATTGTAATCTACAGTGTTGGAATTAGTTTTATACTGCAAGAAACAATCTTACCTGGAAAATCACATCTTACCTCCTGTCAGGGGAGGTTAGTGGAGGGAGAAATCGGATGACGGGCTCATTGTAATGCATTGACTGGAATGATTAGATTAGATCATTTGAAGTATTGTGATCAGTTAGATTGTGTCCCCCCCACCATAACAGATAGTAAAAGATTAAGTTGAAAGATTAGCATAGCATATATGCAGAGCATAAACAATGTGGAGGTTTCTGCAATGGGAGTTTGATTGAATACATCCTGGGGTTAATAAGAAGAATAACCTTTCGTATAGATAAAGATTAGTTTGATAGATACTTTATGAGATGATAGATCTGGGAATATTCCACGTGGAAAACGTGGGTACAAGTGTCTTGAATTTACTGCAGGTCAAAGTTTTTATTTTAATAGCTGTTGAGCTGATGGTGTGTGTGTGTGTGTGTGTGTGTGTGTGTGTGTGTGTGTGTGTGTGTGCGTGTGTGTGTGTGTGTGTATGCGCATGCGTGGTGTGTGTTTATGTGTGTGTGTGTGTGTGTGTACGTGCGTATGTGTGTGTGTATGTGTGTGTGTATGTGTGTATGTGTGTGTGTATGTGCGTATGTGTGTGTGTGTGTGTGTGTGTGTGTGTATGTGTGTGTGTGTGTACCTTTGATACAGCCCGCTCATCTACCTTCCTGGACTCGTGTGACTTTGAGAGGGAGAACATCTGTGGTATGATCCAAGGCCCGGGGGACCAGGCTGACTGGACACGAGTGACCGAGGCGGTCGCAGGGCCTGCTACTGACTACAGCAACATGGGACAATGTACAGGTGGTTATCCCCCTCAGTACACACACACACACACACACACACACACACACACACACACACACACACACACACACACACACACACACACACACACACACACACACACACATACTCTACCACCACATACCTCCACCACCTGGCAGGGTAGATTAATATTAACACTTTTATCGCAAAGTCCAAAGTGTCCTCAAATGGAGCTCATTTGAAATCTGTGGTTATGAAATGCTACAATAAAAAAATCCTTACATATGTCCTCATGCTAATGTTGGTCACCTCCCAACCTCCACAGGCAGCGGTTATTTCATGCACTTCAACACTGCCACGGGGCAGGCAGGAGACAGGGCCCTGCTGGAGAGCAGACTGCTGTACCCTAAGAGAGGCTACCAGTGCCTGCAGTTCTTCTTCTATAACAGTGGGGGCGCCAACGACCAGCTGAAGATCTGGGTCCGAGAGTACGACAACGCCAACCCCAACGGGACCCTCCGTCTCATAGACATTGTTGTTGGTAAACATGTCTAACGCCAACCTGCAATATCTGAATATGAAGTATAAATAGACAGACACTGTACTCTTTGGACATATCGTATTATGGCCGAAATCTTATCTTGAGATCTGTGCGATAACTCTGACTTCAATGCAGGCTTTATTTTTTAGGATTAGGATGAGTTAGGATTTCGGCCAATTAGGATTTATGAAATGCCCTGCCTATTGCATGATGTAACAAGTACACTTCATGACGGTGCTGCCGTGATGACATGGCTCAAACTTCTGCTCTCACAAAGGAAATAGTCCAAAAAGTCCAAGAACGTGTTGTGTCATTCTCAATGATCTTCAGTGTGTTCCAGTTTTGTACAGTGTGTGTTTTTAATGCTCTGATATAGATATTGATATCAATCCATCCCCCCAATGGTTACAGGCCCCCCACAGGACCTGTGGCAGCTCCACCACGTGAGCCTGAACGTGGCCAAGAAGTTCCGGGTGGTGTTCGAGGGGACCAAAGGCGCTGGCGTTCTGTCGGCGGGGGGGCTCTCCCTGGACGACATCAACCTCTCCGAGACCACCTGCCCGGAGCACATCTGGCGCGTGAAGAACTTCAGCCAGGTCATGGACACCACCCCGCCGGACACCCCGATCTTCAGCCCCCTGTTCACATCCAGAGAGGGCTACACGTTCCAGATGATCTTGTACCCTAGCGGGAAGGACAGGTACCCAGGGGAGCTGTCCGCCTTCGTATCCCTAGTGGCCAAGGACGGGGACGCGGAACTGAAGTGGCCATGTCCGTGGAAACAGATGACCATGATGTTGATGGATCAGAACCCGCAGATCCAGAAGCGCATGTCCAATCAGCGCAGCGTCACCACCGACCCTGGGCAGAAAGACGGAGGTCAGAACCGAAAAACGACACCACCCGACATCACCGTCATTCCGAAAGGACGTTAAATATGTGTACATTTGAGAATATTGTTTGTTGAAACTGTAGTTGACTGACTGTACAGTACTTTGACTGGTACGTTATTTAGTTTAGAGTTTCTCAACCCTCTTGTACCATGGACTGACACCAGTCCCCGGGAAGCTGCTTGTCCCTGAGAGACGACAGCTGACATAGATTTTACTCAGTTCTCAGGTGCTTTTTTTAATGTAAGCACGTCCTCCGAGGAGAAAGGACCATCGCTTGCTGTCTCCTGTGACGAAAAAGTTGAGAAACACAAGCTTGGGCAGGCATTTTGTATCTATCAAGAGGATGTCTTGTATTGACAGAATGGGGTTTCATTTCTATCCCTGCAGAGGTGTTCTTCTGGGATGACCCCCGTAAGGTGGGCATTGAGGTCTCCGACGAGGACGGGAACAAGTATTTCCGAGGGCCGATGGCGGGGATAAGCGCTTACCTCACCCACGGCAGGGCAAAGAGCCGAGACTTTATCAAGGGAGGAGACGCCATCTTTCTTCTTACAATGGAAGGTAAACAATAGTCCAAAAGCCCCTTTAATCAAACACGTCAGAAACATGTTGTGTACATAGCATTCCCTGTGTGCAATCATGCTGATCCAGCTGTCCATATCCATTAGTTCTGCCTGATACTTACCATACTCATTCAAATAACATCTCCATTAATCAATGTCCACATGACATGATTAAATTACTTATTACTTCATAGTAATATATGCCATTGAGCTGACCCTTTAATCCATAGTCATACCCCTACTTCATCACACAATCCAATTCCAGCACTTTACGTTCATTTCAAGGTTAATATGGAATATTAGGTACCTCATTATCTCTACCCATCTACCTCTTGACTCAATTTACACCTTGCATTAACATTCTGATCGCGGCCATGTTTCAATGGCATTAGATGGTGACCGGTGCGAATGTGCATATGACACTTTCTGATTTGACCGTGAATCGTATCTGGTTCACCGTGTAGGCGCTGCTTGGGCGCATTGCGTCTGGATGTCTGTAGACGCATTTAGGCTGCGGAAAATGCATAGAGCTTGTTCCAGTAGGACAAAGGGGGGAAAAATGGGGAAGCCCCTGAGCAGTGGCCGGACGGTGATCTGTCCAAGGAGGGGCTACGCGATGCGAATCACCTTGATCGGAGAAGAAGTGGCAGGAGATGCGATGCCAGATCTTTAACGATCTTTAACGACCCCCCTCTGCCCCCTCCCATCCCCCAGATGTGTTGCATCTCACTGAGACCCAACCCGTGCCCCCCTCCACTGTGCCACCTGCCACCACTGACACTGTGACCACCACTAGCTACCCGCTGCCCTGCACCATCAAATGTGAGAACGAGGGGGTCTGTGTGGTGGACGAAGGGAAGGAGGTTTGCAGGTGAGAACCTACTGTTGGGGGGTCCATGGTCTACAGTAAATCTATGGTAAAGTAGCCCATAGCTGGTAACTGCTGATTTCCTCTATATCTCTGTAGCCTATGTATGTATGTATGTATGTATGTATGTATGTATGTATGTATGTATGTATGTATCTCTCTCTCTCTCTCTCTCTCTCTCTCTCTCTCTCTCTCTCTCCCTCCCTCCCTCCCTCCCCATGGGTAACCACCATCCTTTCCTCCTTGGTATAAATCTGTCCGTGCTGCTGTGCAGTTTGTAATTACGCTTCCTTTTTCTCTCAGTGGGGGTCTTTCCCCGTTTTGTAAATGTGCAGTGGGTTAAGAAAGCCCATGCTCACTCTCTCTCTCTCTCTCTCACTCACTCTCTCTCTCACTCACTCTCTCTAGGTGTGCGGTGGGCGCGGACTGGTGGTACTGGGGGGACAGGTGTCAGTCTAAGGGCTCCACCAAAGACAACTTGACCACGACACTGGTGGCGTCTTTCTCCGTGCTGGCGGCCATGTTGGTGGTGACGGCGGTCAGCGTGGTGTGTGTCAAGAGGAAGTACAAGAAACGTGGCGGGGACAACGACGTCGGCATCACCATGTCCAACGTTGGCGTCCAGGATTAGAAAATACCGCCTCGCCGTAGATCGCGTAGGTCGTACGCTTTTTAGAAGCGAAAGGACAAATTAGTAGACTGTATTTGGAGACTCCCTCTAAATAATATTAATACATTAATACATACTAATGCAAGCAACGATCCACTCACCCTTCACCCAAGTAAGCTGTCGCATATCCATAGGCTTGCAGTTAATTATTCGTCAATCAGAGTGAACATCTGGGACTAAAATTAAGAGCTTGATGTGAAAATGTACTACTGCAAACATTTGACAATGTCGCCCCCACCTGGTCGTACAGCGTACACACACCTGTACGATTTGACAATAAACGCACTCAATGGCAGTGTCCCAATAATGAAACTATCAAGCCTACAATTCCACATTTCGTGATACCTTTTATTGTTATGTTGTCAATTGTAAACTAATTTGTATATCAAAGAATGTATATTATAATCAAGTACATGGTCCTCTGTGGCTCAGTTGGTAGAGCATGGTGTTAACAACGCTAAGGTTGTGGGTTTGATTCCCGCTGGGACCATATATACTGAAAAATGTATGCACTCACTGCAATATAAGTGGATCAAAGCGTCAGCTAAATGGCATGTATTACTCCTTTTTTTTTGTAGTCATTTTGTGGTTGTTTGTAGTCCACTTGCCCTACATTTCCATTGGCTCAGATCCAAAACAAGTACAAGAACAACATGTCTTATATTCACAAATTTAAGATTTATTATACCAAAGACAGGAACGTTTGTGTGGTTGACTTTCCATGTGGATATATTTGTTTGCATTACTGAACTTGACACAGTCATGCCGGTGATAAGAGACAGGAGGGAGGTGGGACTGCGTGTGTGTGTGTGTGTGTGTGTGTGTGTGTGTGTGTGTGTGTGTGTGTGTGTGTGTGTGTGTGTGTGTGTGTGTGTGATATCAAGTGATGACTATAAAGGGGACTGAAGTACAAGAGGACTGAAGTAGAAGAACCTTGGATTGTGTGTGCTTGTTTAACGTGTGTGTGTAGGTATGTTGTGTAAGTGTGTGTGTGTGTGTGTGTGTCTGTGTCTACAAGAGAAAGGAGGGTAAGATCTTCACATAGCAAAACCTGGGTGACCCCCCCCCACACATCCTCCCTACCACTAAATCCATTCACCGACATACAGGTACACAGTTCCTTTAAAAGCATCAGTATACATAACATTTCTCTTATTTACAATCATTGGAAAAAAAAAAACAATCACCATTTCTCTCAGAGAAGATTAGTAAAAGTGACTAAGTCACCATAAAGAGTATGCAACTCCTAGGAGTTAGTCTTTAAAATTTCTACAAAAATTCCTATGCCTCCTTATAGGCCAAGAGCCATGATTTTACTGAA
>NC_139672.1:11160770-11173270 GCF_951799395.1 Argentina silus | reverse complement strand
ATCATATCATATTTAATTCAGTTTCATTGAGTTCTATGTATACTGTTCCCAAAAGGGCCATTTGTTTGCAGCGATGGCAAGAAGGTAAACACGTATTACCGCACAGACACGATGATACAGGCAAGACGAATGACACACATGGAGAAGCCAGGTCAAAGGTGAACTCCAGCGGTAGTTTCACTTCCTTCTTTGGCCTAACCCTAACCCTAACCCTAACCCTAACTCTAACCCTAACCCTAACCCGGAGCGGAAAAGCTGGGGCTTGTTGTTCCACAAAGGGACACCTACTGTACGTCACCCCCATTCCCAACTGCTAGTACAGGCAAGCTGTCTCATTTAGGAAACCCACGCCACAGCCTCAAAACTTTCCTCTTCGGGATACAGTCTAAGACTTAACTTGACGCAAAAACAACATATCTACCGCTATAAAGACTTCTTTCTTTAACTCACTAACTGCCAAAGAATTCCAGACCGCTCACCCCCCTAGGGTGCCAAGCGTTTTATGTGGTATTTACGTAACGACAAACATTTGATTAGCTACAAAATGAAGCATCATCCCGTACGCATTTTTTGCTGAATAAAGTCACCCTTTGGTACTGTAGAATGTTGACTTGACAATTCGTGCAACTTTATTCACCCTCGACACTTAAAGGAGTTAAGAAAAGTGGACCTATCACCCAGTGGGCCTTGAAAGAAAGACTCTAGTGTGTGGACACCAGTGAACTGACTGGTTTGGGACCATTCCCACTCCCACGCTGACATGCGGAGGTGTCTTACTTGAGCTGTTCCAGGGTCTTGTGGTCCAGGTTGAGGCGAGGGTTGCCGGTCAGGTCCAGCTCCTGCAGCTTAGGAGGCAGGTTCTCAGGCAGGCTGATCTCACTCAGCTCATTACAGCCCAGGTCCACACTCTGAGGAGGGAGAGAGGAGGAGGGTTAGGACCCCCAGATGCACGCACACACACACACCTATGTATACAGTGCATCCCACGCACAGACACGTGCGCGCGCGCACACACACACACACACACACACACACACACACACACACACACACACACACACACACACACACACACACACACACACACACACACACACACACACACACACACACACACACACACACACACACACACACACACACACACAGGTTATTCGGACCTTCATCTCCATGAGCTGCATGACCTCTGGGAAGACCTCTATGGAGTTGGAGTGGGCGATGAGTGTGTGCATGCGTCTGCAGTTCATGATGGTGGTGGGCACCGTCTTCAGCCTGTTCCCACTCAGGTCCACCTCCTCCAGCTCCTCCAACTTGGCCATTTTACTGAGGGGGAGAGAGAGAGAGAGAGAGAAGAGAGAGTGAGTGAGTGAGTGAGTGAGTGAGTGAGTGAGTGAGTGAGTGAGTGAGTGAGTGAGTGAGTGAGTGAGAGAAAGGGAGAGAGTGAGTGAGAGAGTGTGTGTGTGTGTGTATGTGTATGTGTGTGTGTTTGTTTTGCATGTGATGTACACATACACTGTACATGCAGCACACAGGATGTGCATGTGTGTGTGTGTGTGTGTGTGTGTGTGTATGTATGTGTGTGTCTGTGTTTGTTTTGTTTGTACATATACATGTACACATACAGTGTACATGCAGCACACAGGATGTGTGTGTGTGTGTGTGTGTGTGTGTACCTAAACACACTCACCTGGCAGGGAAGATCTGGAGGTGGTTGCAGCCCATGGGCAGCACACAGGATGTATGTGTGTGTGTGTGTGTGTGTGTGTGTGTGTGTGTGTGTGTGTGTAGCTAAACACACTCACCTGGCAGGGAAGGTCTGGAGGTGGTTGTAGGCCATGTGCAGCACTCTGAGGTGTGTGTGTCCCGTCAACAGAGGAACACACTTGTCTGTCAGCCTGTTATTGGTCAGGTACAGTTCCTGGAGGATGCTGTTGCTCTCCTCTGATAGGCTGGAGGGAGGCAGGTGCTCCAGCTTATTGGCCGAGGCGTTCAGACAGCGCAAACTGAAGGGAAGTGAAGACACATGTCAGTCATCTTCTAGAAAATGTTGATTCTACAGTCATTATGCATCATATGTACCAGTACCAGTCAAAGGTTTGGACACACCTTCTCATTGAATGGTTTTTCTTTATTTTTTAGCATTTTCTACATTGTAGAACATTTCTACATTTGACTGAAAGCATACAGTTAGCATACACTAATGCTATCATAGGACGTTATAAGACTTGTTTATAACATTTACATTTACGGCATTTAGCAGACGCCTTTATCCAAAGCGACTTACAACAAATACATTTGTTTAAGTAAGTGAATCATCTATCCAACAGTCATCATAAGACAAAGTAATCAATGTTCGGACCAGGGGCCATTGGCAGTCGTAATGCCAGAAGCCAATTTTTTATATATTTTTTTAAATTGTATTTATTATTATTTATTTGTAATTATTTATTAGCAGGAGAGAACTTGTACAGGGAGGGTAGTGGGGGTGAAGAGGTCTCAAGGGTTGGGGTTAGGGTTAGTACAGGGAGGGTAGTGGGGGTGAAGAGGTCTCAAGGGTTGGGGTTAGGGTTAGTACAGGGAGGTAGTAGGGGTGAAGAGGTCTCTAGGGTTGGGGTTAGGGTTAGTACAGAGAGGGTAGTGGGGGTGAAGAGGTCTCTAGGGTTGGGGTTAGGGTTAGTACAGGGAGGGTAGTGGGGGTGAAGAGGTCTCAAGGGTTGGGGTTAGGGTTAGTACAGGGAGGGTAGTGGGGATGAAGAGGTCTCTAGGGTTGGGGTTAGGGTTAGTACAGGGAGGGTAGTGGGGATGAAGAGGTCTCTAGGGTTGGGGTTAGGGTTAGTACAGGGAGGGTAGTGGGGATGAAGAGGTCTCTAGGGTTGGGGTTAGGGTTAGTACAGGGAGGGTAGTGGGGGTGAAGAGGTCTCCAGGGTTGGGGTTAGGGTTAGTACAGGGAGGTAGTAGGGGTGAAGAGGTCTCTAGGGATGGGGTTAGGGTTAGTACAGGGAGGTAGTAGGGGTGAAGAGGTCTCAAGGGTTGGGGTTAGGGTTAGTACAGGGAGGGTAGTAGGGGTGAAGAGGTCTTAGGAAGGACTTATAAGCATATCTGACTGCATGCTAATGTCTTTCGATGTGATTACCTGTCGGATTTGAGGAAGAGGTTGCAGGGAAGCTCTGCTAGCTGGTTGTGTTGCACGTCCACCACCTCCAGCAGGGGGCGCTCCACCCTGTCGGGCAGCCTCTGCAGCTGGTTGTGTCCTGCGCTCAGCTTCCTCAGACTGCTGCTACACAGCAACCTGCCACCAGGGGGAGCAAGCACACTTGTTAATGTCAATATGTTGAGGGTCAGAGAGAGAGAGAGAGAGAGGGAGGGAGAAACGGGGGGGGGAGGGGGACAGGATGGGACGGGACAGAGAGGTAACTAAGATTCACTGTCACAGTTCAGCTGATCTACTGTGAGGGAGGGAGAGTGGTAGTGTGTGTGTGTGTGTGTGTGTGTGTGTGTGTGTGTGTGTGTGTGTCCAGTCATGTGCGGGTGTGTGTGTGACTGGGGGGGGGGGGGGGGGGGGGGGCAGAGTGTGTGTTGGTGTCTGTGTGTGGGTGCTTACTGTACGTGCGGGCATGTGTACGTGTATATGTGTGTCTGTGGGGTGGTGTGTGTGTGTGTGTGTGTGTGTGTGTGTGTGCATACTTTCTGTGTAAATGCATGTGGTGGAGGGTAGGGGACTAATTAAAATGGGTCGTAATAGAAGGGGATGGTGTGTGTGTGTGTGTGCGTGCGTGTGTGGAGGGGGGGAGGGGTGACGTAAAAATGGAAAATATGAGGACGTGAAAACGGAAAATATCAGCGCTTGTGGTGTGGCCTGCAGCTGAGATTCATCACTCTGACACTTACTGGGTACAACATAGATCTGCAGGGATAGAATGAGGGAGAGAGAGAGAGAGGGGGGGGGGTGAGAAAGAGAGAGGGAGAGAGAGGGGGGGTGAGAAAGAGAGGGGGGTGAGAAAGAGAGAGGAGGGTGAGAAAGAGAGAGAGAGAGGGGGGGGGTGAGAAAGAGAGAGGGAGAGAGAGGGGGGGTGAGAAAGAGAGAGGGGGGGGAGAGAGAGAGAGGGGGGGTGAGAAAGAGAGAGAGGGGGGGAGAGAGAGAGAGAGAGAGGGAGGGAGAGAGCCACCCAGAGAGCGAGAGAGAACCAACAGCAACACGGAGAGAGAGAAAGACAGCGCGAGAAAAAAGAGAGACAGCAAAAGAGAATGATGGAGAGAGAGTGAGACAGAGAGAGAGACAGAGAGAGAGACAGAGAGAGAGAAAGGGAGGGAGGGAGGGAGGGAGGGAGGGAGGAGCATCTCAAGTGACCTTCTAAGAGGAGAGGGGGGTGTAAAAGAGGGAGAGAGTGAGAGAACCGCTGGAGAGGGCGACAGGCTATCTCTGTGTGATTTATAGAGCACTCTATGGGGATGGACCACGGCCCACCAAATGGCATACAGATACGGAATATTCCATTTACAGCCATTGTTATATACCCTAGAGAGAGAGAGAGAGAGAGTGTGTGTGAGTGTGTGTGTGTGTGTGTGTGTGTGTGTGTGGGTGGGGGGGGTGTGTGTTTGTGTGTATTGGAGAGCGGGGCGAGTATGCAAAAATGTACGAATGTACGAATACCACATGCGGGCTGGTTGCAGCACTCACAAGGTTTCCGTGTGCGTGTGTGTGTGTGTGTGTGTGTGTGTGTGTGTGTGTGTGTGTGTGTGTGTGTGTGTGTGTGTGTGTGTGTGTGTGTGCGCGTGACACTGTAACTAACTCATGTGAATGCTGCTCCTCTCGTTACTACTGCACGATGCGACTTGTGAACCCGTGAACTGTCGTTCTTGTACATGTTGTAAAAGGACGTGTGTGTGTGTGTGTGTGTGTGTGTGTGTGTGTGTGAGAGAGAGAGGACAGGAACTCACCGTGCTGGGAGCTCAGTGACGAGGTTATGGCTGACGTCAAGAACTTCTAGTTTCTTAAGGTCACACAGCCAGTCTGGTAGAGACTCCATCCGGTTCCTACAGAGAGAGAGAGAGAGAGAGAGAGAGAGACAGGGACACACTGGTCAGCATATGACAGTCAGATGAGGTGTGTGTGTGTATGTATGTGTGTGTGTGTGAGAGAGAGAGAGAGAGAGAGAGAGAGAGAGCGTATGTCTGAGCGTGTGTGTGTGTGTGTGTGTGCATAAGTAAATATAGGGTGTGAGGGAGTCTTTAAGTCTATTCACATACAAGCACACTGTGTATACTCCACTGTCTGTGTCTGTGTGTGTGTGTGTGCGTGTGTGTGTGTGTGTGTGTGTGTGTGTTTCTGGGAGAGAGAGAGAGAGATTTTGAGACAGGGGGACAGCAACATTAGTGATTAGGTTCTTGTAAGATGAGTGGGTCAAATTTGACCAATCATTTGTGTGTGTGTGTGGGTGTGTGTGTGTGTGTGTGTTCAACCCGCGGTTATCTCGACGGAGGCTATGTAGCGTAGACGGTTCGGAGCCACTCTCCCATCAATCAGTCACCTTGCCTTAGACCCTGCAGACGTGCCTTACTGTACCGGACCTCACGCCTAGGCTTTAGCTCAGCGGGCTACAGGCCCATGTTCACCTTCCTCACATTGACATTGAGGTCATTCAGCAGACACTTTTATCCAAAGCGACTTATACAACAGTACAGTACCAGTCAAACAAGTACAGTACCAGTCAAATGTTTGGACACACCTTCTCATTCAATGGTTTTTCTTTATTTTGTATTCTTTTCTACATTGTAGATTAATATTGAAGACATCAAAACTATGAAGGAACACATATGGAATTATGTAGTCAACAAAAAACGTGTTAAACAAACCAGAATATGGTTTATATTTTTGATTCTTCAAAGTAGCCACCTTTCGCTTTGATGACAGCTTTGCACACTCTTGGCAAGGTGTGTCCAAACTTTTGACTGGTACTGTGCATTTATCGAAAGTAAGTGGATCAACTATACAACAACGGGTCATTGTCAGTAAAAAAAACAAAAAAAAAACGTCCGTTTGAACAAGCGCCATCGGTGGTCTCTCCTCTCGGGAGACCCCGGGTTTCGAACCCCTCGGGCGTTTGAGGGTTCTCTCACCTGGAGATGTCCATGTAGGTGAGGTTGGAGGGCACCGGGGTGACGTCCAACTCTCTTAGCTCTGCGGAGAGTAGAAGGAAGACAAAAAAAAACTGATTTAACCACCACGCGGAGCGATAAAGGTGTGTGTTTGTGTGTGTGCGTGCATGTGTAATGACGTGCATTGGAGTGATACAGATTGTGAAATAAATAAGGAGTGACAGGTTTGAAATTAAAGTGCTTGAGGGAAATGGAGCGATGTGAATAATCGAAGGGGGCTCATCACGGCATGCCCAAGCTCCTGTTATCTACCAAGGTCGTGAGGAAAGACGCAGGGTGATGGATATGGACGTAGAGCGGGATGGAGGTGGTCCCTGGAGGAACGTAAGGGTGACGTGGGCCACCAGGGGAGGGGGGGGGGGGCGAGGGGAGGGGAGGGGAGGGAGAAATCGGAGGACATTCCTTTCAGTCCGTTCCACGCGTTACGATGAGTCTGCCTGTCTGTCTAATCTGTCTGCCTGTCTGTCTGTCTGTCTGATCTGTCCATCCTACTCTACGCCTGTCCACCAGTCTCCACGGCCGCCACACACACACACACACACACACACACACACACACACACACACACACACACACACACACACACACACACACACACACACACAATCTCCTGATCCTGATCCACCACAAAACAACGGTTTTCCGGGCCAACAAATAGCCTTGGTCAGGTCAGGGTCAGGGTCAGGTCAGGGTCATCTTTTCTTGGACAGGAGGACCCCCATCGACTTGGGACCCCCAACCCACCGTTGTTTGCCGCGTAGACGGCCTTGAGGAGGCAGCCTTTGACCCTGAGGGTGGAGATGTGGTTCCTCTCGCAGTGGAGGACCTCCAGCCGGGGGAACAGGGAGGCGTCCAGCTCCTCCAGCCGGTTGTCCCTCACGTCCAGCTGGGTCACATGCCTCAGGAGGTCCGGCTCGTCCGGGATCACCCTGGAGATCTGGTTCAGCCTGGGCGGTCAAACGGGGTTAAAAAGGGGAGGGGGGGGGGGGGGTCAAAGGTTAAAAAGTCCTGATAGTAGATACAATGGGATTGCGTCCTTGGCTCGTTCTCTCGATACTTCACGGCAAAGGAATAACCCTCCCCCCACCCCACCCCCCCACCACACACACACACCTCTCTGTCCCCAATACAGTTACTCATTAACTCCATCAAGCGCGAGCTGACTTGACACTTGACACATTTGCACATCGTTCTGTTTTTTTTTTTCTTTAGTGGAAAAAGAACAGGGACACGGGATCTCCGGCTGAACTCACGTGTGATTTTTGGCCCATGCGGTCCGAGAACATGATCTTGAACATTTAATGAGTGTGTCCTAACAGGGAGAGTGGGTGATGTATTAACTCGAGAATACCGCAAGTCACCCTCGCCCTGCACTTTTGACAGCACGAGAGGGGGGGGGGGGGGGAGAGGGAGAGAGAGAAGAGAGAGAGGGGGAGGGGGTGGAGGGGGAGGGAGAGGGAGAGGGGGAGGGAGAGAGAGAAGAGAGAGAGGGGGAGAGGGAGAGGGAGGGGGTGGAGGGAGAGAGAGAAGAGAGAGAGGGGGAGAGGGAGGGGGAGGGGGTGGAGGGGGAGGGAGAGAGAGAGGGGGGGGAGGGGGAGGGAGAGGGAGAGGGGGTGCCTGTACCGGTGCGAACACCTTTGGGGCAAATGATTGTGTGACTTTCCATGCTGACTCTGTCTGTTTTAGCCTCGTCAGACGGTCATATTTTCCTTGAGGCGTGTTTGGGTTTTGTTCATGAAGAGGGGTAACTCAGGTGTCTCACACACACTTACACGCCAGTGCATGCACACACACACACACACACACACACACACACACACACTTAAATCAGGAACGATAGTAGCGCTAGGCTGTCGCAAAATCCCTGCACACACCGTGAATCCTGAACACTTGAAATACTTGGCTGTTTTCCTGTCTTTGATTTGATCCATTTGTTTGACTTTTTATATGCAAATGTGGCCTCGGGTGGTAATAAAAAAATAAATAAAAAAAAGATTTAATTTGCATCTGCCTGCCTGTCTGCCTGTCTGTCTGCCTGCTTGCCTGTCTGTCTGTCTGCCTGTCTGCCTGTCATTCTGTCTGTCTGCTTGCCTGCCCGTCTGTCTGTCTGCCTGCCTGTCTGTCTGCCTGTCTGTCTGTCAGTCTGTTTGTTTGTCTGCCTGTCAGTCTGTCTGTCTGCCTGCCTGCCTGCCTGCCTGTCTGTCTCTCTCTGTCTCTCTCTGTCCGTCCGTCCGTCCGTCAGTCCGTACCGTAGGTCCACGTGTTTGACGCGGAGCAGCCTGAAGCTGTGCAGGGCCAGCGTGTCCAGGCTGTTCCCGGCCATGCACAGACGCTCCACGGAGGCCAGCCTCTCCAGCACCATGGGCACGTGGCTGAACTGGTTGAAGGAGAGGCCCAGGTAGCCCAGGCGCTGCAGCAAGCCCAGCTCAGCGGGGAGCTCGCTCAGACAGTTACCGTCCAACAGGAACGTCTGCAGGCTGGGGGGGGGGGGGGGAGTGGGGGGGAAAGGGAGAGAAAAGTGATGAGGAGGGGGTTAGCAGTGTCACTTGATGTCAGCGGTAAAATAAG
Source organism: Argentina silus (assembly GCF_951799395.1). Taxonomy (NCBI): domain Eukaryota; kingdom Metazoa; phylum Chordata; class Actinopteri; order Argentiniformes; family Argentinidae; genus Argentina; species Argentina silus. The sequence goes on along the minus strand of NC_139672.1, from coordinate 11,164,546 downwards.
GTTTCCATTATTTCTTTTTTTTTTCCTCACAAGTCGCAAACGTTTTTCACCTCCCCCGGCATAACGCCCTCATTTCCTCACTTTGCCTTCCCTATTTGTTGATGCCTGTGGACAGAATCAACGAAACATAGAAAACAGCTAAACTGCAACGACAGGACGGTCTGTGTCTGTCTGTACATAGGCGTCTTCCATTTTAGAAGCAACAGGAACAGAAACGGCCAACTTTCCACCCGCTCCGGTGACGACGGTGCGGTCAGTCTACTCTTCCGCCAGTAGGTGGCAGCAGTGGCACAGAGGCCCTGAAGGTGGAATTCACGGGCATTCCAGATCATTCCACCAGATATGAGAGGAGGAGGTGTGTATTGCTATGTCGAGAGGGAGCATCGCTGCACGAGATACTAATCACCCATATCAGTTTCTGTCACCTGTCCTAGGGAATGTCTGTCTGTCTGCCTGTCTCTCTGTCTGTCTGTCTGTTCTAAATGCATTCCTCATCAACTTCAACTCGCCTGGAACAAGTCCATCGTGATTCTTCTTCCCCCTCTCTACACTTCTCTGACTCAGTTGCAATACTTTCCCCCAGAGCTCATTCTTTACCTCACGTGGGGTCATGGTATTGATGGATGAATCGATTTCTTGTTTTCGTGAAACTGCACAGTGCTCAATTTAAGGCCAACCAACACACTTGTGGGAGTGGGGAGGTGTTCCCCTCTCTGTCCAATCAGGTCATTTCTTGACAATATTTCTGCCTATTTTTTTTTTTGGTGTGGCTAGTGGCTGAAAATATGTTTTTATATCAATGTAGCGTCTCTTTAAAAATGCATCCTCCCATCCTCCCTTCTTTTGCGGTAATCGCTGGTTGAATACGATTGGGTCGGCAACATTCCTTTGACTCACTGGCTGTGTCCTAATACTGAATAGTACCGTAGCTTCCTCTCCTTGTCTTCTTCCTTGCCGGCAGCACCTCCTCTCCCTCAGGGAAGGGTGCGTCCCAATAGTCTCTGTTCCTCCTCTCCCTCTCCCCTCGCTTCCTTCTCAAAAAGCATTGGAGGAGAACATCTAAGGGGGAGGAACCTTGGACCTTCTCCTCCAATGTGCTTTGGAGACGTAAGCGAGGACGCGACCAGAGTTTTTTTCCTTTCCTACAGCAGCTGTAGTAGAGCCCATAAACCTGGACAAGCCAGACTTACAGGGGGGGGGGGGGGGGCTGTCTATGGGGGTAGGTAGCTGTGTGGTCAGGGTCTATGGGGGGTGGGTAGCTGTGTGGTCAGGGTCTATGGGGGTAGGTAGCTACATGGTCAGTGTCTATGGGGGTGGGTAGCTCTGTGGTCAGGGTCTATGGGGGTAGGTAGCTACATGGTCGGTGTCTCTGGGGGTAGGTAGCTGTGTGGTCAGGGTCTATGGGGGTAGGTAGCTACATGGTCAGTGTCTATGGGGGTGGGTAGCTCTGTGGTCAGTGTCTCTGGGGGGGTATGTAGCTGTGTGGTCAGGGTCTCTGGGGGGTAGGTAGCTATGACCCTACACCCTGGTGGTTCACTCACTTGGTCATGGCTCCCACGGCGGGGTCCACGGAGGTCAGGTAGTTACAGCTGAGGTTGACCTCAGTCAGCGTGGAGATGTCACAGATGGCCATGGGGAACTGGCCCAGGTGGTTGTTGGAGAGGTTGAGGCTGCGTAGACGAGAGAACCTGGAGGGATGAGGGAGGGAGGGAGGGAGGGAGGGGGGAGGGAGGGAGGGAGAGAAAGAGAGGGCAGGGGGAGGGAGTGAGGGATGAGATGACAATGTGGCTTGTTGTAATTAGTTGTAATTACAGCTTACACAAAAACAGCATGTTGACATCTACGACCCGTAGCGATGTAGCAGCCACCACGCGCGGCATTCAACTGAGCCATCACAAGACACGGCGGAAACCACAGAGCGAGACGACGTCGTCTATTACGACAATGGACAGTTTCTCTATTCAGGAGATGACGTCGTTTGTCAGTTGCACTTACAGAATGGATTTTGTATTCTCTGGTCATCTGAGATATTGTTGAGTTAGCCATAATGTTAAGTTAGCCATATTGTTCAGTTAGCCATAATGTTAAGTTAGCCGTAATGTTGAGTTATCCATATTGTTGAGTTAGCTGTAATGTTGAGTTATCCATATTGTTGAGTTAGCCATATTGTTGAGTTATCCATATTGTTGAGTTAGCCATATTGTTGAGTTAGCTGTAATGTTGAGTTAGCTGTAATGTTGAGTTAGCCATATGGTTCAGTTAGCCGTAATGTTGAGTTAGCCAAGTCAGTTGGACTAAAAAGTGGACAGATATTACTACGCGATGCATTTAAACACAAACAAAACCTTTCTCTCCGCATACTAGAGACCTTAACATCAGACTGTTGAGAAAACAAGTGAGGCCCTGTCTTGTTGTCAGTTGAAACACCGGTGGCAAGTGTGACATTTTGGCTTTTTGTCCCTTGGTGCAAAAATGACCTTCTCAGGGATTCACCTCATCTGTGTGAGGGGGAGAGAGGGTGACAGGAGGGAGGATGGCGGGGGGGGGGGAGCCCACGTTGTATGCATGTGGGTCGGACAGACAGGACTGCTGCCCTTTGTTTAGTCTGGTAATAGCTGTGAATGTCTTGTCTTCACACACACACACACACACACACACACACACACACACACACACACACACACACACACACACACACACACACACACACCTACAGTACGGTGTACATGTGAGGACAGTGTATACAGAGAGATAGATAGGGAGACCCCTTGTTGCATATATACCCCCCCCCCCCCCCTAACCCTAACCCCCCCCCCCCCCCACACACACACACACACACACACACACACAGAAACCCCCCCACGCCCCCATCTTAATCATGTGGATAGAGGGAGCAGGAAACCCAGACGACGGGCCTATTGATTTCCAATTGAGGGCCAGGATGGGGGGGGCAGGGGGACAGACCTCCTCTACTCTACACCACCATCGACACTCTGCTCTCTCTCTCTCTCTTTCTTTCTCTCTCTCTCGCTCCCTTGCTCTGCCACACTCTACCCTCTCTCTCTCTTCTTCACCTTTGCTGTTTCTCTCTCCCTCCCCCATCTCTCTCTCTCTCTGTCTTGTTCTACCACCCAGTTCTCCCTTCCTCTTTGCCTTTCTTTCAATCTATTTCTCTCTGCCATTCTTTCAATCTCTCTCTCTCTCTCTATATATATATATATATACCGAACACTTTATTAGGAACACCTGTACACCTTCTCATGGTGGAGGTGGTGTAATGGTGTGGGGAATGTTTTCTTGGCACATTTTGGGCCGTTAATACCAATCAATCATCGCTTGAATGCCACAGCCTATTTGAGTATTGTTGCTGACCATGTGCATCCCTTCATGGCCACAATTTACCCATCTTCTAATGGCTACTTCCAGCATGATAATGCACCATGTCACAAAGCAAAAGTCGTCTCAAACTGGTTTCATGAACATGACAATGAGTTCAGTGTTCTTCAGTGGCCTTCCCAGTCACCGGATCTGAATCCAATAGAACACGTTTGGGATGTGGTAGAACGGGAGATTCACAGCTTAAAAGTGCACCTGAAAAATCTGCAGGAATTGCGTGATGCAATCATGTCAACATGAACCAGAATCTTAAAGGAATGTTTCCAACATCTTGTGGAATCAATGCCACGTAGAATAGAGGCTGTTGTAAGTCTCTTTCATTTCTCTCTCTCTCTCTCTGTGTCAGATTCAAACTTGCTTTATTGGCTTGACGTTCATGT
>NC_139672.1:11148270-11155770 GCF_951799395.1 Argentina silus | reverse complement strand
TGTGCAGCCGACAAATCTGCAGCAACTGCGTGATGCTATCATGTCAACATGGACCAAAATCTCTGAGGAATGTTTCCAGCACCTTGTTGAATCTATGCCACAAAGAATTAAGGCAGTTTTGAAGGCAAAAGGGGTAGCATGTTTTTTATTTTATGACTTACATTTTTGGACTTTTATTACTTTAATTTTATTAAAAATACTCCTTTAATACTTTTTCTACTGACAGTGTACTACTTCCTCCCCTTACTAAACACAGTTAACTAGCTACCCCTCCATGACTCGTGTCAACGCTGCTCCTCCCTCTCTCTCTCTCTCTCTCTCTCTCTCTCTCTCTCTCTCTCTGCTTCTATTCTAAGGGGGTCCCTCTGGACCCTGGTGACACGCTTGTCCCTGATAATATTTAGAAAATAGGTTTCCTGGCTTTGGCCTACTTGAGTTCAGAGAGAGAGATAAAACAGAGGAGCTCAGAGGTGTGTGTGTGTGTGTGTGTGTGTGTGTGTGTGTGTGTGTGTGTGTGTGTGTGTGTGTGTAAGGCAGGAGTGTGGACGGGGTGTGTGTGTGTGTGTCTGTGTGTAAAAGAGAGAGAGAGAGAGAGAGAGAGAGAGAGTGTGTGTGCTAACTGAAAATGCTAAATCTCAAAGTGGGACTAGCTTCCAAAAGCACACACACACAAGCGCACACACACACACACACACACACACACACCTTGGATGCGTGTCTGTGCCAGCGCAGGTGTTCTGTGAAGCTGTCGAAGCTGACGTAGTAGGTCTGGCTCTGGGGGCCTGCGGAGCTGAAGGCCAGGCAGTGGCTGGGTTTCTTCACCTCCTCCACCTGTGGCAAAACACACACACACACACACACACACACGGTTACAGTCAGTCAGACACACACACACACACATGGTTACAGTCAGTCAGACACACACTCACACGGTTACACACACACACGGTTACACACACACACACACGGTTACAGTCAGACACACACACACACACACACACACACACACACGATTACAGTCACACACACACACACACACACACACACACACACACACACACACACACACACACACACACACACACACACACACACAATCAGGACTGGATATATGGGATAAACACACACCTATAGGGTCAAAGACCCGGTACACACATAAACGCACACACATGTAAACACACGCACGCACGCACGCACGCAATAAAGAAATGCAAGGACGTTATGTACATACAAGGTTAGGATGTTCATCTTCAATAGCTATTGGCTGCAATGTTCAGTCAAGCACGCACACACTCACACACGGACATATGAGAACACGTTAGAACATGCATGCATGCATTAACATGCTTGCATGCATGTGCACACACACACGCACGCACACACGCACACACACACACACACACACACACGCTAGGATGATGAATGAGAAGCCAGCGAACTCATGCCTTGTGCGTGACATCCAGTATCTGAACAGAGGGTGTGGTGGGATACGGAGTGTCCATTGTGCCGGGCCAGATAGACAGAAGGGCTTTCAGGCAGACCCGTAGAGCTTATTCAATAGGCCCGCGGATACACACGGCCATAAAGCTCTAAACGGATCAAAGTCATTACCGAAGGCTCACTCCCTAACTCCCTTTTTGGAATGAAAAACCCCCCAAAGCCCGAAAAAAATATGTATTTGCGTAGAGCCAGCCTAAAGCTAGGCCGAAACGCGATAAGACTCAAATTGGAGGACCAGTGAATGGCCCCGGGAATCCATTTAGGACAGTTCAGTACTTCATGTGGTGAAAGCAGATAAGGAAACCACAAACATCAAAGACATTCGGACAGTAAATCTGAATTTGTGGTAGACATGACGTTCGTTTGGACCGTCACCAAAGCTGATGTCATATTAGACAATGGACGAATTCAAACTTTGTAACCTTGTTTAGAAAAGCACTATACAAATACACTATAGTACAGTATATTATTATTATTATTATTATTATTATTATTATTATTATTTTGGAGAGTTTGTACAGGAACGTTATGGTTGGTGATGTCACAGGAAAGAGACATAGAGTTGATGATGTCACAGGAAAGGACAGAGAGTTGGTGATGTCACATTAAAGGACAGAGAGTTGGTGATGTCACAGGAAAGGGACACAGAGTTGATGATGTCACACTAAAGGACAGAGAGTTGGTGATGTCACAGGAAAGGACAGAGAGTTGGTGATGTCACAGGAAAGAGACAGAGTTGATGATGTCACAGGAAAGGACAGAGAGTTGATGATGTCACAGGAAAGGGACAGAGAGTTGGTGATGTCACAGGAAAGGACAGAGAGTTGGTGATGTCACAGGAAAGGACAGAGAGTTGATGATGTCACAGGAAAGGGACAGAGAGTTGGTGATGTCACAGGAAAGGACAGAGAGTTGGTGATGTCACAGGAAAGGGACAGAGAGTTGGTGATGTCACAGGAAAGGGACAGAGAGTTGGTGATGTCACAAAGGAGGGTTATAATTGGCGATGTCACAGGAAAAGATGGTTGGTGTTGTGGTTCGTATTAACGATGTCACAGTAAATGACAGCTAGTCCAGTTGGTGATGTCACAGGACAGGATCCATCATTGGTGATGTTTAGGGAAAGGATAGGGCGGGATGGGATGGCTACATGTTGAAGTCACTTTGAAGTGAGACGCAGGTGATTGGTGAAGATCACACGTAAATATATCAAGCACGAAATTCATACGTGAATGAAAATCCTGTTACAATTCCCAAAACATTTTTAATTTTTTTTTATAAAGATGTGTCACTAGTACGTGACTTCAGGCTACATGGCCCAGCTTGGTATGGAAGTGTCCCAATGTGTTCCCCCGAGCTTGATTCAAGTTCCGGGATTTTCGACATTCAAAGTACCCGGATCAGAACGAAATCGCTGTCTCGCCCTACGGAGACGGAGAGTCTGTGATGTCACAGTGGCACTCTAGTGTCAGTCATGGCGGTCCAAGCAAAGCGGTATCCGCCCCCGTCCAAAAGACAAAAAAACCTGGCCCAGGTTCAGGATTTGAGATATCAATCCTAAAACACAAAGCAAAAGAAATCTGCACACTCCCACTCCTGCTCCCAAAAGTGAATAATTTATCGGATAAGAAACGTTTTCCACGCAATCAATTATTCACTTTTTTGGGGAGCGGCAACCAGTGTGCAGATTTTCTTCATGTTTTTTTTCTTCTTCCATTCCTGTCTCTCACCTTTCCGCCGATGAGGGGGAGGATGTGCATCTTTCCGGTCTGGCTGTCCTTGACGGAGGAGACGATGAGGCAGGTGCCGCACAGGATGACCTGCCGCCTGGTCCAGCGGTTGACCGGGAGCTGGAGCTTCCCTTTACGCACGTTGTATGTGCCAGATAGCTGCACCCGCTCGGAGCTCTCGATGCTGTGGGGCTTCCCTGGAACACACAAAGGGAGGAGATAAGGGAGAGTTAGCATAGTTAGCATCAAGCTGGGTGGGGGGGAGGTGGGGGGGGTTAGGGTTAGGGGGCAGGGGGCGGGGGGGACTGGGCTAACATAGGGTCAGCAAAACACACGACCCGAGTTCTTTTTGGAGTACGAACCGCTAAGAACTAAATACTAAATCACCAAATGCTAATCGCTAAACGCTAATCATTGCTCATCGTTTTTCCATTCGCGTAGGAGTACTTGTCTCGTGCTGAAAGCCCCTTTACTTTACATTGGACTCTCTTAGCACAAAGTCAACATGGAGACTCGTGACAACTCGTGGTGGCGCGGCCTAGCGCTCAGCACAAAGTCAACACAATGCTGTGCTAGCAGAAGCGCTAAACGCAGCCGGCACAATGACTTGGATGCCTCAGCTTTGTTAGCGTACGGCAACCCACTGAATGGCATCTCGCGTAACGTTCGAGAGAGAGAGACAGACAGACAGACAGACAGACAGACAGACAGACAGACAGACAGACAGACAGACAGACAGACAGACAGACAGACAGACAGACACACACACACACACACACACACCAGCGCTGGAGTAGATATTTCACTGGAAACGCCATTCCAAATGCTTTCTACTAAGCTAATTTGTGCTCTGTCGGTCTTTGAGCCGCCTTGACTCCCTCCATCCATCTGCTCATCTCCTCTCTGACCTGTTCCCTCCTTTCCACCGCCAGCCTGCCAAACCTGACAGTCAGTCAGTCCTGCTTATCGACATTCTGTCAGCTGAGCTGTCTCTTATCAGGTCTGGCCCGACATTCACCTGTTGTCTGTCACCCAACAAGTCCCCAAACTGGCCCGGTATCACTGTCTCTCTATCTGTCTTTTTCTCTTTCTGTCTCATTTCATACGCGCTTCTGTCTGTCTGTCGTTCTGTCTGTCTGTATGGCTTTTTTTTGCCCTATCTGTCTCTCTCTGTCTGTCTCTTTCATACACACGTCTGTCTGTCTGTCTGTCTCCCTCTCTGTGCCCCAAGGTGACAGTAGTGTGCTAATCGGAGTGTTCTCTCAGGTAGGTGACACACACAACACAGGCAGCGTGCGTCTCTCTCTCTCTGTCTTACTATCTCTCTCTCTCTCTCTCTCTCTTACTCTCTCTGCCCCCCCGCTGGCCTCTTTCTGTCTTTGGGTTTTACTGCCTGGCGGCGTCTTCCATGTTTTACTGTCCCTGGGCCGTACCATATGTTGGGGGGGTGAAGAGGGGCCATCATGTCAGCTCTGATGTACAAGAAATGTGTCGAGACACACGGTGGAGACGTGACCTCCCCCGAGCCAGAGGAAACCTCTCACATACTGCAGGCTCATATCAACTAGCAACCAACTGTAAACTAGCTACATCACTCCTGTACTCTGGCCCTTCCACTCCAAATGGGGCAGCGTGTGTATGTGCGTGTGCAGGAGTGTGCGTGCGTGTGTGTGTGTAAGAGTGTGCGTGTGTCTGTGCAAGAGTGTGCGTGTGTCTGTGCAAGAGTGTGCGTGTGTGCACGTGCTTGCGTGTGTGTGCGCGTGTGTGTGAGGACAGAGAGAGTGCTGGCTGGGGGTGAATAAGTACCAGAACATGCTCTTACAGCCCTGAATAATTCAACACCGGTCTCTTACAGGCTAGGTCAGAGTTTGGTGGTAGACCTAGCGCTGGTTGCCTATGTCCCACTGTATCTTGCATGATGTTCTAAAGTTGATAGTGAAGTCAGGGCTTGAGGGACGCTGAAGTTCACATTAGCGCACGGTTGAATTCACTGAGGAGCTTTCGTGTCTCAGCGCAACCATTAGCCTACGCTATGAGCTAGCGAACTGTAATCAGCGTTTTAGCTCTCCAGCACGACGACGCGCTGACCTCTACTCCGTGATACTCATCCTCATTTTCAGGGTGTCGTCAAGAACCGACTTTAGAAATTGAAACGTTTCGCTTTTACGAACTACGAAAACTTCTATATATATGTATTTCATTTCGCTGAGGCTTTTATCCAAAGCGACTTGTGCGTACGTTTCAGTATATATGGTCCCAGCGGGAATCAAACCCACGACCTAAGCGTTGTTAGCGCCATGCTCTACCAACTGAGCCAAAGAGGACCACAAAACTTCTACAATTCAGTCGCCTATTATCTGAAAATGTGGATTATTGTGCACTGTCAAATGAATGACAACATTTTTTATTTTTTTTTAAAACACTGAAATGTGCCAAAGTCGAGTTTTAAATGTAGACGGCGAACATACATGAAAGTTATCGTCAAAGGTTGGGTTGCTTTGCAGAGTTAAGCAGCCAAGTGAGAGCATATTGTATTTTTAAAGTACAACTCAGTGCATTTTCATAATTGAGTTGAGGAGTTGGAGAAATTGTTGCCTTAGAGAAATTATTCACAAGCTTTTAGCCTGAATATGTCACAGCGGAAACCCTACTATTTTTAGGGCTTTGTTGGAACACTTGCTCTCCAACACGCATACAGTATGCACACACAAACAACCCCTTCACACACACACACACACACACACACACACACACACACACACACACACCTACACGCACCTCAAACACACAAACAACCCCTTCACACACACACACACACACACACACCTACACGCACCTCAAACACACAAACAACGCTATATGCCGAAACTGACTATCACACGCACGCAGACACACACATACACGCATGTGCAGACACACACACACAAACACACACACTCTCTCCCCACACGCAATCTGACACAGCGACAGTGATTAACCGCCTCCATATGCGCACCCACGTTATTGTTCCCCCCTGTAATGATGATGGAACCAAAACAGGAACAAACGTTTTCAAAAGGGGAACAATATGACGTGACACAGTAGGAAGCCCTAATGATAACAGTGGGCCTAAAACAGCTCCTCCGCATGGGCGTCGGAGCCTACCCATGTGTCACATGGACGCAGAGGGGTGTGTGGAACCAGGAAGTAGGGTGGAGCTAGTACGTGAGCGTCCTGTTTACAGTGAACGGGACTCTCCTGTCACCGCCGTGGGCGTAGGATAGCGTCGGTCATCGAAGCCGACACGCTTACCCAGCGCAACTCACACAGTCAACGTACAGCACCAGTCAACAGTGTGGACACACCTCGCCCAGAGTGTGCCAAGCTGTCATCAAAGCAAAAAGGTGGCTACTTTGAAGAATCGAAAATATAAACTCTATTCCGGTTTGTTTAACACTTTTTTTGTTGACTACATCATTCCATATGTGTTCCTTCCGTTCCGGGCATTACAATGAGCCCGATGTCTTCCGATGTCTACCCCCGCCAGCCTCCCCTGGTATGTAGCCAATGTAGGAACTGAAGCTACAAATCATTAGGCTCCAACAGTCGAGGAAAACGTGGGTGACATTTGTTGTCACGGTAGCCTGTTCAAACCAAGGGACCTGGGAAATGCAAAACAATGCATAGGATGTGTTGGGGGTTCAGGTTAAAAGGACACCGTGGACTTGGAAGGGGTGTGTGTTCGGGTGGACATTGCTGGTTTCTGAGGATGGCTTCCTTCCTTCCCTCTCTCCCCCCCCCCCAAGCTCAGGAAAGGCCACGGTTTCCCCTTCAAGCTGTGCTCCAACACACACACACACACACGCACACAGACACATACACACAGACACAGACACACACAGGTCAAAGACCTCTAAGAAACCCATAGCCAAGCCCCACCTCGACTCGAAACATGACAAAAACAGACCCATTATGAATGCATCGAGTGCAAGCACATTTGACTCCAGCACGACAAGCTACAGTCAAATGAATGGATGACTTTCTACCAGTCTGAGCCACACTAACCACCGTCCTCACCTCATGGTCCAGTGGTAACCATTATCATTTGCTTACGACGTAGGGATTGGTCCAAAAAAGCTAGACACCAGCCCAATCAGAGCTTGCCACACAAAACAAGTCTGCAGACAGAGATAAAGTCACCCCCTTAAAAACACTGAAATGGGGTCAGTTTACTCCCTGAAGAATAACCCTAACCACTCCCTAACCATAACCACATTTCTTTTTCCAACTG
>NC_139672.1:11125770-11140770 GCF_951799395.1 Argentina silus | reverse complement strand
CGGTCATTAGCTGGCTACATACAGCAGTCTATTTCTCCAAAGCACCCCGTAGGCTCTTTGCAGGTGGTAGACTGGGAGGGACAATACAGTAGGCTACATGATACAGCATTGGTGGAGAGGAGTTGAAGGGAGAGAGAGAGAGAGAGAGAAGAAAGAGAGAGAGAGATAGAACGGCCTTTATGGACACAATCCAAAACACAGACATTCCAGTCAAGGCACGATCACACAGGACTAAGAACTAAAAACCCCCAAAGTGGTGTAGAAATAGGGATAGAACCATACTCCCTCGTTGTCCAATGCACGCAAGACCCCCCTCAGACCCCACATCACAGAGAGAGAGAAAGAGAGAGAGAGAAAGAGAGAGTTAGGACCGAAGCCATATTGTTGTTGCCTTCGGCTTGGAGCACAATAGCATCCCACCTACCCACCCCACCCCACAGTGCAGTTTTGGTTTACCCTGTTGGCATACGACCTCCCAGGGGACTGCACCATGGGAGGGTGAAACATGAGAGCAGAGGGGTGAAGGGTGAGGTGGGGGGGGGTGGGGGGGGGTGAAGGCAGACCTCTCTCTTAATACCCTGTCTGGGTGAGCTCTGTAGGTGCATTGCTCATGAAACCAGCCTCCACAGACCATGGGGGACCATGTGCTGGCTCATATTTTCTTTTTCAAATGGACTATAAATTCTAGTAGCACCGTTTCAGCAACTATGACCGATGCTTAACCACACCTGCCTCAGTTTGGCCCTGTAGTGTGAATTAGGGTATTCAAGTTGCAATAGTTTGCAAATGGTGTGTGTGCGTGTGTGTGTGTGAAAGCGAGTTGCTCCCTCTATCATTCTGAGTGTGTGTGTTTATGTGTTAATGTGTGTGTGTCAGTGATTAATTACCTTGCGGTGACTCCCGCCTGTTTGTCGTCCTGGGTTTCCCTGTTCATTTGCACCTCTGCATTAATAATGTCTGTCGCTGAACAGAAACAGAGCAGGGACATTTCACAGCCTCTGACTGCCAGTCTGTTTGTGTCCTTCTCCCCTCTCTCTCTCTCTCTTCCTCTTTTTCTCAATGCCAATCTCTCTCTCACATCCTCCGATTTCTACCTCCACCAGCCTCCCTTGACACACACACACACACACACACAACTCTCTCTTTCTCCCCCCTCACACTGTCTTTCTCAATGCCATTAATTCCTTCACCCTCTTCTCTCTCCTTTATCTCTCCCTCTCTCCCTGCCACCACCATTACAACTAAAGACAGTGAGACAAGTTGTCAATAAGCCCCCGCTCACAACAACTGTAGCTTAGTGTACCTATGTGCTGTCATGCTCAGAAGATGGGGTAAATAACTAAAATAAATTTACAACTGAACGCTTACACTGAACTATTACACTGAAAAATGTACGCACTCACTGCAATCCTAAATCGCTTTGGATAAAAGCAATTGTTCCCACTGTCAAATTCACCAGGTAAGACAGCCCCCCCCCCGTCACAATGTGGGAAGGGATTGTGGAACGGTAGGCTGGGCGAGCAGACAAGCGTCCCCAGGGCGTTAACTCTAGGAAGTGACTGGGCCGGAGCAGATGAGAGCCGGGAGGAGAAGGGTTCGTGGCAGAACGATCAACGTGTGATCTTCACACTGAAACAAGTGCGCACTTTCAGAAGAAGAAGGTAAGGTTCTGGAGGGTCGGAAGGCTATATAGTGCTGTGAAAAAAATTGATAAATATTTCACGTGTTTCGACCCCTTTGAAATGAAACAAACGATATCGAACCACTTTCGTTTTTTAATCGCTGCCGGAATGGGGAAATGAGAACTGCGTCACCAATCCAAACACTGTTTAATAATGTTTGTGGAAAAGAAAAACACTTCAAAAAGACTTATGTTTTAGATGTGCAACATCTGAATACATACAATTGCTACACTGCTGGGTTTGGAGTTTCTACAAGGACGTTTCTGCTTGCCCAGTTATAGCTCCCACTGTATATCGCCAAATTGCAAGCCCGCTGGAAGTAGATCAATAGACCTAACCAAAACATACACTTAAAAACCATCTGGATAGATTGAAGAGAGCATTGATACAGTATATCAAAGTATATCAAAATGTTTTGCACTAGTGAGACATACCTTCAATCTTCAAATGTAATTTGAATATTATGCTCTGAACTCACTGCAATATAAATCGCACGTGACCCCGTCACAAGGTGGGAAGGGATTGTGGAACGGTAGGCTGGGCGAGCAGACAAGCGTCCCCAGGGCGTTGGCAGAACGATCAAAATGTTTTGCACTAGTGAGACATACCTTCAATCTTCAAATGTAATTAGAATATTATGCTCTGAAATTATATTGACCTTATGTTACTTAACATAATTCCATCGAAACTGATACAGTTCTAACCACCCTTTCTCCCCCAGATTCTACCTGCATAGAGGGAGTTATTAGAAGTCATGGCACACCAGATTGATGCCCTAAACCTCCTTCGCCAACAACAACGGGGGGTGATGACCCAAGTGCCTACCACAACAGATCCCATTATACAGTGTATTATGGAAAACAATCTGGATGAGCTGAAGAAATCGCTTCAAACCAAGAATGTGGATGCACTGTACCCTTGTTTGGAGTGGATGGATAACATTACGCCTTTAATGGCTGCTGTTGTGTCTTCAAATAAAAGGATTTGCAAATTCCTTCTGCAGAAAGACGCTTCCCCAAACCGACAATCATTTAAGCTTTACACACCACTGCATTATGCTGCGCAGTTATCTGTTCCAATCGATATAGTGAAGATGTTGCTAGCAGCAGACGCAGATCCAAATCTGATATGCCCCTCAACAGGTTCTCCATTTCAGATTGCAGCAGACAAAGGCAGAGAAGACATTATGAAAGAGCTGTTGATGTCTGGGGCATTGACAGTAGACTCTTCTAGCAAACATCCCGATTTTGACCAAAAAATAGGACACATGATGCCAAAATTAGCTTCAGAGAGTGAGGATTTGGCCAAAATTAAGATGTTTTACGATTTTACCGTTGCGGTACAACAGAACACACCCATAGAGGAGGTTTTAAATACATATGGGGAGTTCCTGCTGGAGGAGCATCCTGTGAATCACATTGCACTTTTTGACATGTTTTTTAACATTATTGGTGAAGAAGACCCAGATTTATATGCTCAGGAAGCGACAACCCTTCTGAGGAAATCTCAGAAAATGCATCTCTACGTTGAAAAGGCAATCAAACGTTTGCCTAAAATTGTCAAAGAGTATCAAGTAGTGACAGCAAAAGCAGTTTTCTGCACTATGAAAGAAGAAATTCCACTTGAAGTGTCACTGACAGTAATACCCACAGTTCTGAAATATCTAAAAGAACTCATCATTGGTGACCTTGATTACAATACTCCAGATATCATTGATTGCAACACTGCAGTTATCAGACTAATTTGTGTGATCACACAGAAAACTCCAAACCACAAAAGTAATTGGCCCGCTGTTTTTGTTGCTGAGTTATGCAGGGCGATCTGTTCACTCACCGACCCCACCTATCTCTCAAAACCTAAGGCCTTAAGGACAGGGATCTTAACCTTTGGTTTGATTGCAGATCTGTACACATTTGATTGTGTACCTGCAATTATGAAATCATTTGGGGTAACTTCAGTGCCTGAGAAAATACTTGATACCGCCAGAATGGAGATGGATGAAGAGCTGAAAGAAAAATTGAGGAAATTGAACATCTCCCTACAAAGCGCAGTCTCTCCCACAAAGGTAAATGGAGAAATGCAGGAAATGAAATCATCAAAGAAGAAAAAGAAGACAAAAAAGAAGACGGCAAAACAAGAAGAGAGGACAACAGAAAAAAGTCCCCCCGACACTGATATAACTCCAGTCGAAGATTCATGTCTCTATGATGACAATTCAAGGGTTCAGCCATTGCCCTCTACGACTGAGGTATCAAAACCCCTTAAATGGCGCAAAACTAGTAAGCGGTGGAGTTCACCGTTGGAGAAGCTCACCAACATGGCAGCGAGCAAAGTTTACAAATTGGGAACCCTCAATCTTGTAGCAAATGCAGAATTCCGAATTGCCAAAGGAAGTGATGGAACTGAAGTGTTTCTGGGCTTGAGAGATGATGGTACTGAGGTAGCTGTTAAGAGAATGTTAAAATCAAATTATGAAACTCTTAAGAATGAGGAACAAGTTCTATGCCTCCCACAGCTTTATGATGCCAACATTGTGAGATATGTGGACTTTGCTGAGGATGAAAACTTTGGTTACCTCGTCCTTCAGCTCTGTGAGTACACTCTGGAAGAATACATCAATAATGGCTTCCCGGAAGAAAGAAATCATGACCTGAAGCAGATAGTGGATCAGGTGCTCTGCAGTCTAAGAGCCCTTCATAGTAAAAAAAAAAAACATTCTGCACCGGGACATCAAACCCCAGAATGTTTTGATAGGTAAGACCAGGTTAAAAAAAATAGAATTGTTTAAATCAGCAGTGACTGAAAAAAAAAAAATGTAGACTACAAAAATATCAGTGCGTCTTTGTTAGCCTCAACCTTCATAAAAAAAAAATTTCTCTGCAGATGTTCTACCCAAGGCAAGATTGTCTGATTTTGGTATAAGTAGACAATTGGCCAGTGGACAGACTACTCACGCTACAAGCAGTGCAGGAACTAGTTGCTGGAAGGCCAAGGAGACATTAGAAGAGAGTAATGTTCGATATAAGACGAGCACAGATATTCAGGTTTGTCTTCCACTTGAAGTTGTTTATATAAAATAATTGATATTTTGATTATCAGATTTGTTTCAATATTTGGTGTGATTTGTAGGTGGCTGGGATGTTAGTGTATTACATCCTTTCTGGTGGACAGCATCCCTTTGGCAAAAGTCCTTGGTGTGAGGTTAATATTCTGAAAGGGGAGTACAACTTGGAACATGTTAAAGATGAGGTTGCAAAGGACCTGATTGAGTGGATGATCAATGAAAACCCAAAGAAGAGACCTATGGTGGAAGAGACCGTGGCTCACCCTTACTTCTGGTCAGAGAAGAGGTGAGAAGTGAGAAGTACTCCTACCATGCTAACCATACTTCAACCGTTTCATGGTTTAAGGCTCTTGCCATAAATCCACACATTTCTATTGATTCGGAATTGCCTGACTTGAAGGTTTCGATTCGACTTTGTGGAATGTCCGTGATAACATTTGTAGATATTGACAATAGAACTGATTAAACCCCACTGATGTTGAAACAGTGCTGGATGTAAGGGGGGTCTCATTGCCCCCCAATTAGTTTCACACATTCAAAAGCTCACTGATGTTTTTCAGGAGAGTGGAGTACTTGAAAACAATGGGGAACGAGGAGGAAGCTTGCAAATGTCGTAACCTTGATCCAAAGCTCCTTCACGCAGTGGACGAAAGTACTAAAGAGAGGTCGTTCTATGAGTGGAGATCCAAGGTAAGCTGGATGTCATTTTACTCCCTTTACTGTCCCCGTCTTTCACCCTTGTGTGCAGTATACTCAGTAAAAGTAAAACGTGCGCATGCTGTATGTTTTATGTTCACAGCTGCCGCAGGATTTGATGAAGGAAATGGATGATAAGAAGAAGCCCTACCCTGAGAACACATTGGGGTTTGTGCGTTTCATACGCAACTTCCATGGCCACAAGTAAGTACGCAAATGTTGAAGCTTTTGCGCTCTCATCCAACATACTGGTATGTACTCTCATCCAACACACTGTACTGGTATGTACTCTCATCCAACACACTGTACTGGTATGTACTCTCATCCAACACACTGTACTGGTATGTACTCTCATCCAACACACTGTACTGGTATGTACTCTTGTTCAATCGAGGGTTCGCCAAGTAAGTATTCCCTCTCTCTTACTGCAGCCCTGAGCATGTGGACCGCTTTGACGTGACGTCGACATTTCCTGATCTCTTTGGATGGGTTTACACGTTTGCCAAGGCGCGGGACTGGAACTCAAGACCTGCTGTGAAACATTTTTTAGAAGAGGTCTTAAGCTCCACTCGCAAATCATTTTTGTAATGATAGACTAGTGCTGCTAGACTACTGGGACATTATATACATATTGGGGAAATTTAAGATGCTGGTAATGGACTGTGTCAAAAAGGACTGCATATGTTTCACCTCGCTCATTGTGTGGCTTAAATTGTATACTTTTTATTTCTTTATTCATTTTGTTTGAAATGCCTTTTTGTAAGAAGAGCTCTCCTGAAAAACTCTGTCTTACCCCCATCATAACCTAAAATATGAGGTTGTTTTAGTCCACTGTTTGTTTGTAATGGCTTGGGACACAAACAATGTGCAGCTTTAAAATGTGTTTAAAACTATCAACTCTTAAACTCTCCTGGGCTGTTAACTGTATGAAATGACAACTTTTCGTTCATTGTTTTTCCACACTTTCTTTATAGAAATCTTTATATATGATATCATTATGTAATAGTAATCAATTGCTCGTTAACAACATTTATGAAACGTTAATAATGGATTGAAAAAAATATCTAAGTGTTGTAGTCTAGTATGGTTTTCTTAGTTTTCAGAAACCAAGGAGATGCCACACTGGAAACGCATGTCTGACTCCAGAGACCTTTTAGTAGAACTTGTACTTTTATTTTGTTCAGATGTGATTACTAACTGTTTTGCTCCATAAGTAAATGTTTTTGATTTATGTTGTACCTGCCAACATCTGCTTAAGTTTCTGGAGTTTGTACTTGGAAGAAGTTTAATTAAAAGCACATTTTTGAGAAAAGTGTAACCTTGTGTCTGCCTCCCTCATGTCTGTCTGTCAAAATTCAACCCTGCTACTCTGTTTTTGTAATTCTATTTGCATTGTATAAACCAGTGCAGCTATGTCGCTAACTATGTTAGGGACAGGGTCTTTTTCTATTGTCTCATGAGTTTTGCAAGCAGCCTATTTATGTTATGTTAAGATCTATACTTTACAGCAGATGTGAATGTATGAGCAACATCTCTCAGGCTGTTTCTTTCAGTCTCGCTGGGTGTGTGTGTGTGTGTGTGTGTGCGTGCGTGCGTGTGTGTGTGCGTGCGTCAGAGACGGCAAGCGACGGCTCTCTTAATCACTACAGTATGGGCCTGATACAGTAAGCGAGCTGGGTCACATGGCCAAAGGTCAAAGGTGAGAAGCAGGGTCTGATACCTCCTCTACTATCACATGGTGATTAGACAGCAATGTCCTCTGTTAGATAGGAGCCTCTGGGGGGGGGGGGGGGGGGGGGTCCAGTGGTCTACCAGCCTCGACGACTCGTTTTATACCGTATACATGTGACGGGCTGTAAAATAAAGGGTTTATCAAATATTATATTCTACTTCTTCTTCTCACGGATTGCGACGCTAGGGCTGGATAATCAATACCGTATTGTGAATCGGAATAATCAGCTGTATCGGGTTTTTTTGTTGTTGTTTGTTTGTTTTTTGCACAGCCCTAATCCTTGACAGGATATTACAGTCACAAGGTTATTGAAGATTAGATTGATTAAGATTGGGCTGATATGAGAATGACTGGGGGGGGGGGGGGGGGGGTAGGCACCACGCAAGAGGCAGAGAAAGACAGGGTTAGCTAATGTATCTGAATCTCCATAAGGCTCCCCGCTATTGCTATCCCAAAACGTGTGTGTGTGTGTGTGTGTGTGTGTGTGTGTGTGTGTGTGTGTGTGTGTGTGTGTGTGCGTGTGCGTGCGTGCTTGGCAGTCAGTTTCGGCAAAGGCCAGCATTGTTGGCGCTAAAACACCTTAACGGCTTTCATTAGCAGCAGTGATGAAACAGCAGTTCGTCTAACGAGACCGGAGGAGGAGGAAGACAGACTTGATGAGACTCGTAGTCGTCAGGTCTTCTGTACGCCGGCGTCTCGTCACCGCTCTGCCGAAGTGAAGTGACAAATGAGTGAAATGAATGGAAAGAGAAAGGGAAAAACTTAGTCTTACACCGACTAGGCCAAGTCCTGCGTAGACTAAGTGACACTTTGATGGAGACTCCGATGAAGACGATCTTTTTTTTTTTTTTTTTAATCAAGGCGCAGGCTTTTTAATCTGTGTCCAGAGAACCAGGCCAATGCGTTAAGAGCCTGAACGATAATAGGGAGTCGGTAGGCGTTGTGGTGTGACGCACGTAACACGTTATAACTCATTAGAGGCATGAATGACTGCCTTATAATGTCTTCTTCACGTACCGTATGTACGCTACGTCTTGTCTGTAACACTTTGTCTGTCAACGGACAGAAAATGGTTTAGGATCATGAGATTCTACTAGACATTACATTATAATGCAGTCATACATGCCTATAGTCAAGTCAAGCCTAATAAGTCATATATCTGCTATGAATGCATATGAATTACAACTATATGCTTTAAGTAAACCGGTACAGAAGTGTCCTATTACCACTGATGCAGGGTCAGATATTTCTTCAGGTTAATGGTCAAGGTTAGGACACTGGGGGCAGTTACCCACAAACCACTGATACAGGGTGAGATATTTTTTCACCTCCCTTATGGTCAAGGTTAGGAGCGGAGCATTGGTAATCTAATAGGAGATCTGTGGTTAAGCACAATTTAACTTGACCAGAGAGAGAGAAAGAAAGAAAGAGAGGGGGGGAGAGAGAGAGAGAGAGAGAGGAAAGAGGGAGGGGAAGACTTTTATGCAGGAAGAGAGGGGAGGGATAAAGTAAGAGTTAAAGGGACTCTAGACGTTACAGTGGGACCGGATGAAGGACTGTGAATGAATGAGATTCTTATGTTGTTGCACATTCCCCCAGCCCCCACGTGCCCCCCCCCCCCTCTCTCTCTCTTTCCCTTTCCCTCTCTCTCTCTCTCCCTCTCCCTTTCCCTCTCTCTCTCTCTCTCTCTCTCCCTCCCTTTCTTCTCTTTCCTTCTTTTGTTTTGTTGAGGCCCGTGAATGGGCGGGGGCTGCGGCGGGCCATCCGGGGTGTTCTGGCTCCACTCCGTGTCACATGCAGGGGCCATGTGAACGCGGTGGCACTAATGGAGGGAGAGAGAGAGAGAGAGAGAGAGAGAGGGAGAGAGAACGGCAAACAGGCAGAAAGAGTCTGGACATTGTGTGCGTTTGTGTGTGTGTGTGAGAGAGAGACAGAGAGAGATAGATAGAGATCGAGAGAGACTAGAAAGAAAGAAAGACAGAGAGGGAGGAACAGCAAAAGGGGGAGAGAGAGAGAGAGAGAGAGAGAGAAGGGGGGTGGACACACACACACACACACACACACACACACACACACACACACACACACACACACACACACACACACACACACGCATGCATGCATGCAGAGGGCTCCCCGGCACAGCAGGTGACAGCTCCTTCTCACCCATGGCTGCTTGGGTCATTACCAGAGTGCACAGCTGAAAACAATTAAGGCTCGGTGCGTTAATGATTAAGGCTGGTTGCACAAGGGGGCTGATGCTCCCGGGGGCCTGGGGGCCTCCTCTGTGGAGAGAGCTGGGCTAACCGCCCCTTTAACTGGGCCTGGCTGACACAGGCCATTTAACCTGCCCTTTAACTGGACCTGACACTGGCCCTTTAAGAGCCCCTTTAACTGGGCCTGCCACTGGCCATTTAACTGGACCTGACACTGGCTGTTTAAAGATATACTCAGCGATATGACATAGCCACACTGAAACAGTACCGCTTAGATCCACTTTACCATGGTAGGGCTGAACCAGAACTGAACCACTACCAGAGTAGAGCTGAACCTTTACAGAACCACTACATGTGTTTAGAGCTGAACTGGATCAGAATCCCTACACGTGTAGAACAGAACTCTTATACCTCTGCGGTACACTGTACTTTCAACCTCAGTTTGACCTGCTTTGCTTTCAGGCGACGGAGCAGGTTCGAGGACAGTCGGCCATTTTAGCCTGAGGAACCTGTCTGTCTTCATCTACTCCCCCAACAGTTCTCCAGTGTCCTGTTTTTTTGGTCAACATCCCCAATAAGGAAGTAGTAGCTTGGCCGGCTTCCAGCAGTTACAACGGAGCTGAAACTAGGTTGTAAACTAGGTCACTTGGTATCAGCAACTTTGACCCTTTCTATCAGAACAGGGACTATAAATGCTTGCTACAACCCCCCCCCCACCCCCCCCTACCCTCGAATACACCTTATCTAGTCTGGACCACACACAGACCACCTGTATAGACGCATGCACACATATCTCTCTCTCTTCTTACGTAACCTCCTATTTCTCCTGTGAGGAGACAACATATCACATGCTTTACATGCCACCTTTTTCACATACATACACACACACACACACACAACGTAATCCTTTATGTTCTACATACACAGGAGTTCAGCATGGTCGTCAAGCAATTTATCCCATTTGTCTGCTCAGAACGAACCCCATATATAGAGCGCTTGCGTCCATGTGGAGGTGTCAATGAGTGCACTTTTTTTTTGGGGGGGGGGGGGGGCTCTAGGGAGGGGGAACAAGGTTAGAGAATTAGGACACAGCAGTCGGTACCACAAGGAGCAAGGAGCAAGCAGGCCAGTGTAGTTTTCCTAATCAGTCGGTTGGTGTTTTTTTTTTTTTTTTGCGGGCCGCTTTAAAGCTGAGGGTTGCAGATGTTGGCTGGTATTAGGCCGGCTGCTGTTGATCAAAGCCGAGGAGAGTGAGCCCCTGCTAGTCTGGGTCTAATCCCCCCCCCCCCCCCCCCCCCGACATGGGGCTGTGTGTGGAGAAAGGGAGGGTTTTTTTGGGGTGGGGCTCAGACTCGAGAAAGACCAGAGAGCTTGGGCCCTTGGGACTTTGGGACCTTCGCTGCCATGTGGTCGCTACTAGTTCTAGCTAGCCCCCCAACCTAGCGCTCACCCACCAACATCAAGGATTCTGTGAGGCTTGCTTTTTTTTTTTTTCCTCGAGGGCCGTTTCGGTTTTGACGGACAGCTGAGAAGGCAGGCGCTCCCATAGGGTGCGTCGTGAGTGAGCTTCCACCTCCCCCCCCCCCCCCTCACCCTGCTGCCCCCCCCTCGGCGAATGCCGGCAGGCGGACAGGAATGACATATCAGCATGACATTCTTTAGCCCAGATTCAGCTGCTTACCACAAAGCGGTGCGTGTGTGTGGACTTCAAAAACATGCCTCTCTCTCTCTTTTTCTTTTAAATACACACAGACACGGAAAACACAGGGCACACACACACACACTCACAAGTACACACACACCCACACTCACACCCCCCCCCCCCCCCACACACACACACACATATATTGTCCACAGAGGCTAAACCCGTAGCCATGTCCATCCAAAGCCAGTAGCCAGACCATTGGGCATCTCTGGAGTGTGTGTGTGTGTGTGTGTGTGTGTGTGTGTGTGTGTGTGTGTGTGTGTGTGTGTGTGTGTGGGGAACAGTGCCTCCATGGAACCAAGGCAGTAGCACCAATACAGTAGCTAGCCCTTGTCCTAGAAATGTTCTAGCCTTGTCCTAGAAATGAGCTGTGTTCAGGACAGGAAGAGAGACAGGAAGAGAGACAGGAAGAGAGGCACGGAGAGGACATATGAAGCGAGGGAGCGAGAGAAAGAGATATGGAGAGATAGATGGAATCTGTCAGATGGTGTGAGGGAGGGAGAGATGTGAGGAGAGATTGCGAGAGTAGAGGGATGGGGACAGATTGAGGGAGAAATTGAGGGAGAGAGGGAGAGAGGGAGGGAGGGAGGGAGGGAGGGAGAGGGGGATGTCAGCCAAGAGAGCTGTTCTATTAGAGAGAAGGCAGACGTGTTCCACTGGCCGTGCCTCTGCACACACCGCTATCCTAAAACCATCTCTCCCTCTCACCACACACACACACACACACACTTCGGGGTGAAGGCCAACACCACTTTCTCCACATTCCAGACCAGACCAGACCACCTCTACACACACACACACACACACACACACACACACACACACACACACACACACACACACACACACACACACACACACACACACACACACACACACACACACACACACACACACACACACACTTCTTATGTAACATCTCCTGTGGGGAAACAACATGTGGCATGTTAAGAATGGCATCCCTTACCCTTTTTCCTTACACACGCGCACACACACACACGCAATTCGAGCCCCGGAACGTGTGAAATCTGATTAAACAATTACACAATGACTCACAAACGGGCTGTTTAGGAACAGCATTAGCGGCCAAGAGTGGAGATGGACATGGAGAGAGAGAGGGAGGGAGGGAGGGAGGGAGGGAGCCGCCTCGCCTGGCACTCGGGGAGACATTCTCTCTATTATCTCCATACATTTCAATTGACGCCTCTGATAGCTTTTATTTTTTGTACCGCAAAAAAAGCTGACATCTTTTATTGACAGCTAAGATGCTCTAACCGCAAGTACTTTGTATTCGTTCCTCACATCGTTGCCAGGACGACCGGTGACACATCCCATAAAAGAGGTGGCAAAAAAACAGGCCAAAACTGTAATCTCCTGCCATGCTAAACGTTTGGAGAGGATGTAAGTGTGAAGAGAACGCTGTACTGACCTGCTGCTGAGTAAGGAGAGGACAGACAGACAGGCAGGCAGACAGACAGACAGAGAGATAGACAGGCAGACAGATAGACAGGCAGGCAAACAGACAGACAGAGAGACAGACAGACAGGCAAGCAAACAGGCAGACAGACAGACAGGCAGGCATGCAGAGAGACAGACAGGCAGAGAGACAGACAGGCAGGCAGAGAGAGAGACAGGCAGGCAGGCAGGCAGAGAGACAGACAGGCAGGCAGAGAGACAGACAAACAGGCAAGCAAACAGGCAGGCATGCAGAGAGACAGACAGGCAGAGAGACAGGCAGGCAGGCAGACAGACAGACAGGCAGAGACAGAGAAACAGGCAAGCAAGCAGGCAGACAGACAAGCAGACAGACAGGCAGGCAGAGAGACAGGCAGACAGACAGGCAGGCAGAGAGACAGGCAGGCAGGCAGGCAGGCAGACAGACAGGCAGGCAGACAGACAGAGAGACAGGCAGACAGACAGACAGACAGACAGACAGGCAGAGACAGGAAGTCGACGTGCTTAACGGTTGCCGCGGAGGCCGCTTCAGAAAGCCGGGAGCTTCATTAAGCCTTTAAAACCCTGCAGAGTCTTTAAAGTCCCCGCGTCACCGCCCTGACGTCACCACCCTGACGCCACCGCCCCAGACGTCACCGCCCTGACGTCACACGTGTAGCGGCGCCCACATCACACGGGAAAGAATACCTGATCAACATCACGTCCCGCCGCCACCCCGGGTCGTTCGTTCCCCCCCCCGACTTAATTTTGTTATCCTCAATGATTTTCAATCCAGGGTATTATATCCAGTGTGTGTGTGGTTTGAATTCTGTTTTTTTGGAGAGTGAAATGAAATTCAATCCATTGATCGCTTATTTCCGTGTGTGGGAGGTGGCTACATATAGAGGACACAAATGAAAAGGTGCATTCAAGCTGCCATAAACCGGTCTCATGTATGCAAACGACACTAACAAGCACCTTCCTTTACAGACTAAAATCGTCCCCTTCTCTGGCCATATCTTCTTCTGTGAGTGTGTGCGTATGAAAATGTGATGGTTGAGGGCATGCAGTACGACTGAGTGGTCTTTCGTTTAAATTATTATTTTTTTTTAAATACATTTTAAAAAGCGTATAATAGCCCCCGTATAATAGCCCCTGTATAACAACTCTCTCCCCCCCCCCCCCCCCCCCGCCCACTAAATCATGTATCGCACACAACGGGGCCTTCGGTTGGACCATCGCGTTACATATCTCCCGAGTCATCAGTTCTGCATGAGCGAAGCCTTCCCGTGTGGCGCCCCGTCACGGCAAAGCGCACATTGGTGACGCGTGCCGCTTCGAACGCGCGTAAAAGCGCGTAATCTCCACAAAAAAAAAAAAACATAACCCAGAGATTTACTCTTACTGGATAAAAGAAAAAAAATTGTGAAATTCGGAACGGACTCTTTCCCTTTAAACTGTCGTCGTCTCCGCTCTCTAAAGACACGCAGCAACAGTTAGGACTGAAAGTCAACAGTTTTTTTGTTTTTGCATGGCGGTGGTTTTCTTGAGAAATGCCGATATTGGAACAAAAATATGACAGAGCATTGAACTTGTAAACAAGCTGTAAGTGCTTGTTTAGAATAAACCTCAGCGCTGAGGGGGCAATAAAAACCGGCTAGTGAAGTGTAAAACTTTGCTGAACATGAGTATGGTGGCCATTTGAAAGATGAAGTGCATAACTTGACCTGAATGGGAGTGTTTGCAAAGCTAAGGAGGTAGGCTAATGAAACTGAATTATTCAGTAAGATGCCTTGGTTTGGTAAAGCAGTCTGGCTCCTCAGCCTCTGGGGAAGCCCTGCACCGGTGTGTTCTGGGGATTCAAAGTCTGCTGCTTGCTTGCTAACACACAACCACACACACACACAAACACACACACACAGAGGATAGACAAAACATCCCTACACACAAAACATCCCTATTAGTCTCTTAGTAGAGGGAAACAGACCATCCCGTGGAGGGAAAAGCAGCAGCTTCATTAGTTCTACGGTGCGGAGGCTGGATCTCTGGGAAAGTCCCCGAGGTTGGGTTCAGAGGAGATCTCACAGCTCAGTGGTCGGGCACGGAACGGCGCCGGGCTTGTAAAACGCTACCATCTCTTGGACCCACCAAGAGTGCTTCAAACCCCCGGCAACCAGCTAACCACAGCCTGGCCTTGACTCACTGTGGTCATGCAAACACAAGCTCCATTGTCATTGACATTCGCTTTGAGTTTCAGTGACTAGGTTTATTACCTCTGATGCCTAAAGCTCTAATCTAACTTCCAGGCTCTGGAAACGTTGTCAGTTTAGAGGCTTTTTCTGTAAATGTACTGATCGAGTATCGTTAAGCCTCTTTGAATGGTTAATGTGTAAATATTGATTATTTACGCCTGGTACTCGAGCCTTATAGGAGTGAGTGAAGTCTAGCTAGGCCCAAAGTTTACTGTTGCT
>NC_139672.1:11063270-11123270 GCF_951799395.1 Argentina silus | reverse complement strand
TCTCACAGACAGCCAGACAGACAGACAGCCAGACAGACAGCCAGACACCCAGACACACAGACAGCCAGACAGACAGAGGCTAAGCTCTGATATCTACAGTAATGTACCATGCCATTTAGAAGGCATGGCCCAGGCCAACACATTCACATGGGTCCGCTCAACAAGTGTGTGTGTGTGTGTGTGTGTGTGTGTCTATTCATATTGACGCCGGTCGATTGAAACAGACCCAATTTGTGTTTTTGGCTCATCATCGTTTTTGGCCCCCCCCCGCCCCCCCCTGTGATAATAACACACCACCTCAGTTGTCAGCGGCAGAGGTGGCAGGCGATGATGATGGCGGCGGCGGTGAGGGGCCGAATGAATGAAATCTAAAAAGAGCTTCCTGGCGCTGTGACGGGGCAGGGCAGAACCAGGCTTGGCAGGCGGTCCGGGTCGCGTGACAGCCAGGTTGGCCAGTGCCAACCAACGAAGAGAGGAGGGGGCGGAGGGGGGGTGCTGCATCTCAATGACCAGAGTTGACTCACCCTCTACATAACTGGGGGGGTTTATACTCCCCGCCCCCTAAAACAACAACCAACAACACCCCCCCCCCCCGTCCTCCATGTCCCCCTCCCATCCTCTCAGCTCCCCCCCACTTCCATCCGCCCACACAAGCATTCGGGGGGGGGGGGGGGGGGGCTTTTCATTTGGATGATAATGAAGCCGGAACAAGGCCCGTGTGTGTGTGTGTGGGGGGGGGGGGGGCGCCATAAGTTGCGGCCATTGGCTTTGTGGCGATGTCATGCATGTCCATGGGAGCCCAGTGTGCTGCCACGGCTCGACAAAAGACGGTTGGAGGGAGGGAGGGAAGGAGGGAGGGAGGGAGAGGGGGTGGAGGGAGGAGACAAAAACAAACAACTATGCTCAAAATCTAAATTATGTCCCTTCTAGCAAGTTGCCCAAGTTAAAACCCCGCCCCCCCCCCTCCCTCCCTCCCCTCCGCCCCCTCCATCCAACCCCGCCCGTCCTTGTCCTACCCATGCTAGTACACACACAGTCAGAGAGCGAGGCCTGGTCTGCAAGCCTGTACACGACAGATAGGCTTTGTAACAGTTGGGTGAGCGTAAGTATTCCTGTCTTTCACAATTACCTTGCCAAAACTTGTCTATCCTTAGTCACATGCCTGGAGTCTGGTCTGCTACACTCACTCACCTCACCTACTGTACCTGTCAAAGGTCAACGTTGACAACTGGAAGAGGATGTGGGTGTGGGGCTGCTCTATTCCAACTTCAGGGCATTATTTGAACCTGCGGGTGTTAGACTTTGCTTTCATGCTGCAGAATAAGAAGATGTAGGGCTATTGTACACATCTGTTTTCAGATGTACACATCTGAAAACAAAACAAAACGACTGGTTAAGTGGCTTGACAAGTATGCAAATTAAAAGCGTTGGGTATGTTTTCTTGCATGAAACAGGAGCTGTCCTACTGCAGTGTTATTACAATGCAGTGTGAATGTGATGCCAGAGGCAAATAATAAAAAAAGATGAAGCAACAGTTACCAACACCAGTTTCCAAACATCATAGGAGGACATCTGTCAAATATACGTCGGCCTCTTATTCGAATCACGGAATACCAACGCACTTTCACGCACCACAAAGTTAATTGCGCAGAGGGATAAAGCACTCATACATGACTCATGCTTGAAAGGTCACGCTTGAGCAGAGGGCCCTTCAGCTTGCCCTGTGAAAGCATGTTAACCAAAGTCTGGTATTACAAACAATAAAAAATAAATCACCATCTCATGAAAGCAATTCAACTAGTGACGTTTTACCTGCGTAAAAACGTAGCAGGGAGCCAATTTCGGTGTTCATCCCTTCCTCTTGCACGCGCCAAGGGTCCTTAAATCCAAGTTTGAAGAGAAAGTCATTTTGTATCTGGAGAGGCCTCTCATCTTGCCCGAGCCTCCTGACTGCCTCGCCGTGCAGCTGAACGTAAAGTGTGGGACTGGAATCATACAGGTCTCCATCCTGGTCGCCCGCCGACCCTGCTCTCGAAGCACCTTGACAGTTGTCAGTGTCTTGAGTGTCGGGTGTATTACCTGTCGAACAGGCTCTGGACAATGAACTTCCACTGCTGCTGGGTGGCAGACTGCCCAGACTAAGAGGTTCGAGTCTGTTCGAGCCTGCCCCCGTATCGTCTGTCATGTCGTTTAAATGCCCACCGTTGCAAAGCTTGTAGTTGGCAGAGACAGTGGAGATGCCATTGGGAATATGTTTGGGAACGGGGTCAATGCTTGTGGTTGACGTGGGACAGTCGAGCTCCAGCTCGTCTGAGGAGCTGCCATAAGTGTCGTGGCCCTCCGTCGCGCTGTCAAATGTGGGGCTCAGGATGGACGCGTCTGTGCCCAGGATCATGTCATCGCTGAGGGAGTCCCGGTGCTCACTGAGCCGGGCCCCCGAGGAGCTGAGATCATCGAACGCGCTGCTTTCCACATCCGAACCTGAATTTAGCCCATAACTGTCCACTCCGTTCAGCCTGTTATGTTCTGAATCGTCATCATTCGCCGTATCCAGGTTTGAAATACAATTTAAATCCGACAGTGAGCGGGTTATATTGTCTTGTGACTCTGAGTCCGGAGTAAAAAGTTTTGCATCCAATTCCTGTTGCTTTTGCCTCTCATCGGCGTTCTCCATGAGCAGTAACCTCAACCTGTCACTCGGCTGGTCCGGTAGGCCGCCTCTGAATTCTGTAGGTCCCAGGGAGCTCATATGGTTGCATTTGATACTACCATTTTCATCCAGCTTGCACTGATTATCATTGTATGCATACTTCACATTACAGTTGCCGTTTTGATCCGTCTTTAGGTTATCTTTACAAAATATGCGCAACACAGAGCCAGACTTACTGCAGAGTTTGCTCAGACGGAGCGCCATCTCGCCGGCAGTGGTATCCATCGTGCACAGCACTGGCCTAGGATATGAATGCGTGAGTCTGTCGTGGACATGTACGGATCCCCTGTGCAGATCCCCTCGCACCCACTCTCGGTCTGAAGGCTGCAGTTGCATGTTCTGTCGATGCCTCAGCAATGTCTTCCTATCCAGACTCCGAGTATGCAAAGACGCAGAAGAGAGGGCCGAGTTCATTTTGGCGCTGCAGGCGGAGGTGACAGCTGAAGTGGCAGTGGTTGCAGCTGCGGTGGAGAGGTTTCTCTTCAGCCGCCTCCGTCTCAACAGGAGCGGGTTGGAGTTGCTGGATGCGCTCCGGCCATTGGTAACTGTGGTCCCAAGACTTTTCTTCGCAGCGCTCGATCCCACTGTAGCCTGAGTTAGGTTATTCCCATTTCGAACATCTACACGAGAGCCTGCCAAATGTCCACCGCCATCATCCAGTGCCGTCCCCTGGGCGACAGACAGTCCGCTAGGCTTCTTAAACTTAGTCGTACTTCCATCTGCCAGTCCGTCGTCAACGACAGCCCGCGCACTTTCCATCTTGGCAAATGAAAAGTACCCTAGATCACAGTGCGTACTCGGTTTAACATCTACCCCTCTACATTAAAAAAAAGCGCGATTATACGAACACAATACAGTAAATGTCCGCCGGTTGGGCGGTGTACTTGTGCCGCTACTCATCCACTTCTTTGCCTTCTTGTTCCAGTTGGAATCTCCTACGCCTTTCCCGAAACCATTTTAACCGAGGAAATCCGCTAAAAAAAGAGGTCGGACTCGAAGTGAGAGATCGGTACAAGGGCGGAGACGCGCCTGTGTGTCTCATTTAGACCAAAATACTATGGTAGAATAAGAAATGAACGTCGGCCGACCTCTTACGCAAATACAGAGCGATATATATTCATGAGGTGACACAAGATGGGGCGCTCACAACAACGTATAGCCTTGTGGGAAATGTAGTTGAATTACAAGGCCTTTTACATTGATATACGGAGGTAAAACAACTACATTTCCCGAAGAAGAGTGCTATTAACATCCGACAGAGGGGGCAAGGTTCAAAAATGTGTAAATAGATTTATAAAGTGTAGAAATTACAACTCCCTGTAATTTCGATGAGTTCTAGACAGTTTGCAACATTTCTATGTGCATGAAGCTGAAGGTTCCGCCCCTACTGAATATGCCATTTAG
This sequence comes from Argentina silus, assembly GCF_951799395.1. Classification (NCBI taxonomy): domain Eukaryota; kingdom Metazoa; phylum Chordata; class Actinopteri; order Argentiniformes; family Argentinidae; genus Argentina; species Argentina silus. The sequence goes on along the minus strand of NC_139672.1, from coordinate 11,119,156 downwards.
CAGGCGCTTTTATCCCAAGCGACAGGAGCCTAAGAGTGAATGCATATATTTTTATATATATATATATATATATATATGGTCCCACGCGGAATCGAACCCACACCCTAAGCATCCCCAACACCACGCTTTACCAACTGAATCACGCAGGGCCTCATGAGTTGTTTTGATATGTCGAATGGACAATTCATGTTTTTTTTTTTTTATTATCACAAGTTACGTGAAAATGATATTGTCAGGTGAAAGCATGAACATGAGCAGACATTCTGATGGGTACGCAGAGAGCACCATTGAAGACACACAGTTTGTATTGTTTCAAAATGCAAAATGATTGAATTACACATGTTTTTTGTAGCCTACTATTTATACTACTATACTATTTTTTGCCAATTTCTTTGTTCATTTATTGTTTTACAACTTGTATTTGCATAAGTTAGCTTCGGAATGTTACATGAGAGTCCCCTTGGACTAGTGGTGACGAGGCAAATAACTTGAGCACCATCTCATCAGGACGCCATTTCACAAGGCCACGCCGACTGACCGATTTTCTGTGCTGTTCTGTTGTATTGTTATCTGACGCCACCTAGTGGAGCTTCTCCTTAGATGATGATGCCCTCTTTAAGGTATGAGTGTGGACAAAACTTTAGGGTGAAACACCCCTAAACACATCAATTTCACTCTGAAGGCAGGTTATCAAGATATAGCTCAAATGAATAAATAAATACATTTTTCAGCAGGTCCCCCTTGTGAAAGAGGTATTTCAATGGGACTTGCTGTATAAATTAAGGTTCAATGAAATAAACCGTTTTTTTTTAGGCTTCACATGTCCAAAGGCACCAAAAAGCTGTTTAAACGGCCTTTCAACTGTTTCCATCTTCTCCTCCCTTCACGTCTTTTGTGGATATTGTGACAGTGTAAAAATGAAATTTGATTGGTATATAGTGACAAATAATTGACAACAATGACATGTAATTGCTGGAAAAATCCTTTTAATAAGATTTCTTTGACAAACAAATCAGTCTACCCGTTGCATGCAGTGTCCACCTGTGCAATTGAAAGCATGACAGAGGATAGGCTATTGGAAACTCAGTTATGTACATCATTGTTATAATACATTACTCTACTGGAGTAATGTTGGCAACAAGGGACCTTGAAGTAGACTTTACAGGTATTTCGGACTAATATGGAAGTATGAAAACGACAACATTGTCAATATTGTGTCCGGGGCCACCACCACATCCAGATGAAGGGGCTGTGTTATTGATGAAGAGTTTTAATTAGATGAAACATTACCATCCAAATGTAATCTATATGAAAATCCAAAACGTCACCAATCATGGATGAATGAGAGTCGGACTGATTTTGAAGTAGCACATTCCAGATTCTCAATTCTCTTTGATGGCATTGGATACAAGTGTGTGCCAACTTGAATCCATATGAAATCTGAAGGGGGTAACTATATGCCAAAAAGTACAGTCAAAGACGCATTGTAATGTATTCACAGAAAACACCTTGTCTTGGGACTTTCAATCAACGGCTCTGGAGATATGAAGTAGCACTATAGTGCTGTCCTATTGCTCATAAAAGGGGAAACTGACAGTAAAAAGCTGTACTTTGGGTTGCGGCCAATGTGATGCTCCAAACATTCATGAGATGGTTGTTATGAATTGTGGCACAGACAGTGTGTCAGAGCAACAATATTTGCACACACACACAAGCGCACACACACACACACACACACACACACACAGGATGGAGGGATGGGTGAAAAAGCCAAAGTAGTAAGGCAGCAGAAGTCTCCCTTTAAAGGGTTAACAATGTTAGCTACAATTCCTGGGCAACCATACAGTGGTATTATTGCCATGGTTTGAGAAAACATATTTTGTCTAATAAATGATAGTACACAGACTGCAAATATACAATGGAGTTTAATAGAGACAGAGATCCTTATACATGGTCATGGAAAGTAATCTATCATTTTCCAAAGTGGGAAAAAAAGCGTGCTTTCAAACTCATTGATTCTCTCCACGTACATGTGTAATAGCTTATTGCTGAATTCATATTCCTTGATTCCAACAAAATAACAACATCCTCATGTTGGACTGCGGCTTAAAGCATCAACCCCTAATTACAATTTGGTCGACCCACCATCACGGGGTAAACAATGTGGTAAAACATGTTGTTGAGCTTCAGTAAAAAGAAAGTTCAGCGAAGACTGCCTTCTGGAATGAAGTTTTACGGTAAAATGATCCAGGCTTCAGAACTTGTTGTTTATAAACTTCCTCTCTGATCTGGACAGAGAAATATGCATACCACAGGTAACCTCATGCTACCATTTCCCTATAATTTTCACCATAAAACGACACTTTTAAGGGCTGCTGTGTAATTAAACTTTCTCCCTGGTTTCTTACTAAAGCGCAACCCAATGTTTTCTGTGTCATGTACTGTAACATCACGGGTAGCCCAATTCGCAATGACAGATTGTGCCTTTAAGTGGTTTGTAAACAGAATCAAACAGACAGGGAATTGTCATTGGGATACTCAGTCTTGGATCAATGATTTAAAGAATCTGCACAATTCCCTAACCTTATACTGAAATGTATGCACTCACTGCAATGTAAGTCGCTTTGGATAAAAGCGTCAGCTAAATGGCACACATATATATATATATACACATATATATATATATATATATATATATATATACACACACACACATCTTAATTTTTTTTTATATAGATATCTTATATATATATATATATATAAAATGACGTGATTGGCATGATGCTGGAATCATAAGGAAGCTGGTTCAAGCATGAAACATTACCTCATTTCTGGAAGGCTCTACTTTGTATAGGCCTAAAGGTGCCCCATGGAAATTTGGAAATCAAACTGGGTCAAAATGAATTAGACCAACCTGTGCAATAATAAGCAATATGTGGCAAGAAAGTGCTAGTATCTAATATCATGTTCAACTGAAGCAAAAAGTGCATAATTCATAACTAATACGTTCCAGTTTTTCTCAAGTTTCATTGGGGGGCATCTAGTCCATGCTTCTAGAGACCTTCAAAAATAACTGATGCATTCATCTATGCAGACACATGTGTACCGCAAGTGGCCAGCGACCATTCACCATTTATAAATCTACATCATATGAAATACGATGGTTTCATATTGCAACTTCAAAAGATGAATGCAGTACCATTTAAAAAAAAAAAAAAAATAATCGTAAAACTCTAAACAGTGCCATTGTGATTCCAATCCCATATAGTAGGTCCAGTGATGAAATATCCAAACCCAGATTCAACAAACGCACTTAATGATTGGTACTTCACTTTTCATATCAATGGTGGTTGCATTCTCTTGTTTTCATTCCACGGGGAATGACGTCACCTTAAAGCTAATGATGATCGCTAACGTTGACTGAAAAGCATTTGAGCAAAAATTTTTTGAATTTTCCAGGATAGCTTGATAAAGAAAAATGAAGTATATGCCATCCCCACAATAGCCTTCCCTAAAGCAAAAAAAGAATTTATAAAAAAAAAAAAAAAAAAAAAAAAAAATAAACACTGAAAGAACCATTTACAAGCAGAGTAAAAAAAAGTAACAAAAACAGATTTATGTATCTACAGTAGGAAAAGAAAAAGTTCCATGGTTTTCATCAAAGTTTTCCTATTGACAGAAAGAATATTGCTTGTTCTAAAGTATAAAGTGGAAGAGAAAAAACAGTGACAGAAAGAAAGTGCATTGCACTTCTGTTAGCAGAGTGCATTAACCATAGGACCGCAAACAAGAGAAAAATGCTTAATTCAAAAATAAATAACAATATCAAGAAATAGGTATCCCTGGATAGCGAATCTAAACTCTTCATTGAAGGTTCTATCCAGAATGCTGCGACAGCCCCTAAGCCACATCACCAGCAGTTTAAAAACCAAAGTGCCACTTTTAAAAACAAAACAAAAAAAATGATATAAAAAGCTCTTTATCCCTACACATACACAGTGCATATCTGCCAGCTCAGCTGAGCTGCATTTTTTTTCTTAAAGTCCACCTTTCAAGACCCCTACATGAAATGGACAGTATTGAAGCGTTAAAATCTTACCCTCCTACCCTTGTATAAACACAATGTACAATTTGAGAGACCACAAACATTGTCTGTGCTCTTAAAATTCACAGTTAGCAATAGATATCAACATTGTCGGTATTATCTTCTGGGGGTTGGAAATCAAGTTGGGATTTTGCGGTAATGACATAGGGTGAACCCCAGAGGGCGCTATGACCTAAGAAGAAGAGAGCAGAGGGGGGGAAAAATATTGCACATGATTCTTGAGCGTTGAACCTCTCCCACACTCTTGTTCCTCTGAATCATTTTCACAGCCGTTGCTGTGACCACTGCATATGGAGCTCCAGTCCAAACAGCACCGAGCTCATCAGAACAAGCCCAGAACAGGGACTCTCTCTCTCCCCACACGGTGATGTCCATCTCCCCCCTAGGTCTGTGGGAAGGTTAGGATTTAGAGGGGATAAGCTGATCCCAGATCTGTGTGTGTGTGTGTGTGTGTGTGTGTGGGGGGGGGACGGGGGGGGTACAGGTGACATCATGGGCAGGGAGTCTCGGGGAGTAGGTGTCCAGCAGGTAAATTAAGCCCATCGGTGAAAAAAGCTCAGCAATGATGAGGGGGACGCAGGTATTGTGGCAGTCAATGGAGATGGCAGGTGTCCAGTCAAAACCAGCCCCAACCCACAGAACTCTGAGCGCCTACCTGAGAGCTCAGCGCAGGGGAGAGTGGGTAGACCTAGTTATAAATAGTGGTGAGAAGACTCTCTCTCTTTCTGTGTGTGTGTGTATGTATATGTGTGTGTGTGTGTGTGTGTGTGTGTGTGAGAGAGAGAGAGAGAGAGAGAGTTGTGCTACTAAAGCAGTGACTGTCTATATCTCTGGGGTAGGAGTACCGACTCAGTTGCAGGGGTGTTGAAAAGGCATTTCAGAAGACATGGCCTTGTTGTAGAATCGGGCACCGTTTACTGTCCAGCACTTATGGTTCTCAGTGAAGGAATGATGCCAGTCTGGCGTTCCTCTAGACAGTGATGGTCTACGGTCTGTGAAACCTACAGGACAAAATAAATAAATAAATAAATAATAATAATAATAATAAATATATAAATAAAATTAATAATAATTATATATAAGATCACAAAGGTCAGACCTTGCAATTAGCTGGAATTGAAGTTGAGTTTGACAGTGTTCTTGAATTATGTATGGTGCAAGTACTTACATGGTTGGTCAACCATTGATTTTACTTCGTCATTCAGGCATAGATTCATGCATGTTTACACACACCTTCATACAGTCAAAGCTTATGCAGATCTCTTTACCTGGTTAAATGGCGACTTGACTCATGCACTTCCATCTCGTTGCTCTTGAAGTCGTTGAGTTCCTTCCGTATGGCTGCCTGTGGGAGACAAACAGAGCGCCAGAGTGAGATGGGGGAAACAAAAGGGGTTAACTCCCAAACAAACTGCAATCACTCCGTCTCACTCCTTTAGAATGCTTCATGCATCATTTACACATCTTAAGGTCACAAATGATTCGGTCTGTTCTCTTCCTCAAACAGACTCCACTCACTCGCCCGCTCGTCCTTCCTCTCTCTCCCTCCCTCTGGTCTGTGAGACGGAGCAAAAAAACAAAACAAAAGAAAAACCCCGAAACGGCAGTTCTGCTAACGCAACTTGCTAAATAACCAAGATAAGGACTTAAGTGTATTGGCAAATAGAATGAAATGAAGGTATGTTGATGCTCACAGAACTTAGACTTTTAGTGTGAACCCATCCATTTCACAAAGCCATGAAATCTCAACTATTTACCACACCGTTTTTAAAAGACCAATAAGGAAAGCATATCTGTACTTATCTGCATGTGCTTTCCTCTTCTTCAAAATGGTGTTGACACCATACTTCTACTTTCCTTGAAATCAACTTGACACAAGCAGAACTGATGAGACCAAACCACTAAGCTCCACAATGATCTCTTTCGACAAGATGAGTCAAATTTCCAGGAACAGAATCTGTGGCTCAGGCCTTTTTTGATAGGCTATAAGCCCCAGCCGTGCACGACACAGACGGATGATGTCATAGGCATGTCTAATCGACATGACTCAGGGAGCCATCCCATCTATTCTCAGCTCCTGAGAAGGATCAAACGGTACTGGAACAGGAAAACAAAAAACCTGGACCCCTAAATAGCCTTATACGGCAGGAACAAATGTCGCCAGGGCACTGTTGAGGCTGTTGGGGTCCTGAGGCACAGTCTGTCCTCTCATTCTTTTATGCAATGTGGGGGGGGGGGGGGATGGGGGGGTGGGTATTGCATAACACCACGCGGTGCCTCGTGCTTTTCACATGATGAGGTCCTCAGGTGTTGACCCAGTACGATCAGAATCACACTTCTAACACCAACGTCACAGGGATGACGCAGATCCCCCCTCTTGTACCACCCCCCCCAAAAGATTGAGCTCATTAGAAGTCCAGAGCTGTGGCCCCATCGGCCGGCGAACAACAGGAGTGCTTGGGGGGTATTTACTCACCAAGCAGTAAACAAGGCACAGAAAGAAAAAAGAAGACAAAAAAAAAAAAACAACAGCTGAAGTTGAGCTGCCATTAGAGGAGAAAAGAACAAATGGCCTGCATTATTCTCCTGCATGATGTTCTTCTTGACATCACACTGAAGGGTGGAGGAGGTTTGATCCAGAGCAGTCAGCAGAGAGGGACTGGTGCCACGGCAGCAGTTGTTGTTGTTGTTCCGGTGTTGTTGTAGGTACCAAATACGACCCAAGGGGGCTGTGTGTGGATCCACTTCTGGCCGGTGAATGTACCATTTTTTATAATAATAGACAAAAGGAGTACATAATTTAAAAAAGGCCAAATCATTTGAGACCAACCCCAGGACAGCAAATGATTGTAGACTTATGAGGAAGAGGAAGACTTATGATCTTCTTGAAGCGTAGTCAGACTTGAAAGACATGCCATGTAGAGAGACCCTAATCTGCCATTTGACACTGAAATGAGACAGCTCAACTCAGAAGCTGCCAAAGCAAACAACACCCCCCCCACACACACACACTCCTGTCACTACTGGCCTTGTCAGCTGCTGTGAGCCGGGTCCAGGGCTTGTCTGCCCGCCGGTCATAGCCCTCGGCATCAGACACCTCCACATAGTCGCTGAAACGGATGAGGATCTTGGCCTGCCTCAGCTCCTCCACGGTGGGCCTCTGGCTCAGCTGGAACACAAGGAGCAGCGGATTGGAATGGGTATGGATGGACAGAGGAATGGCTGCTTTATTAAAACGGATCATCAAGAGAATCAGCGCTGGACTGAACTACTGGGCTGAGGGTCTCCTCTACATCCACACAGCTAACAAAGCAGACTCAAATATACTCCAATGACTGACCATGTTACTGCAGCTACAAGTAAAAACTATTGTTACTACAGTATCTCCAGCCAATAAGTTAACAACATAACCACAGGACAGGACGGGGAGGGGGCATTGGCGATTATCAACAGTACCAGTCAAAAGTTTGGACACACCTTCTCATTCAATGGTTTTGTAGATTAATATTGAAGACATCAAAACTATGAAGGAACACATATGGAATTATGTAGTAAACAAAAAAGTGTTAAACTAACCAGAATATGTTTTATAATTTTCAATTCTTCAAAGTAGCCACCTTTTGCTTTGATGACAGCTTTGCACACTCTTGGCAAGGTGTGTCCAAACTTTTGACTGGTACTGTATGGTAAGCTCATTTGGACCATGAGCGTAAAAGACAAACAGTGTGTGATGTTTGTGATGACAGGGCACTTACACTACAAAATCCCAAGGTGTTTTGTTTTTCAGCAAGCCAGCAGGTGAGTGGAAAGTGCTGCTATGCAATTTAAGGTGAGAAGAACACGCCCAACACCTCCCTGCCATGGGGTGTAGAGAATCTGGCTCAGGCAAACTCTGTGGGACCAAGGGCACTGAGGACATTACAGTCCCCTGGAGAGACCTGGGAAATGTAGTGCTGTGACTGTCACTGATTTCACTTCGCTCACCCCGGATGAGTCACAGGTTCGAGTGTTTGTTTTGCTGTGAGAATATTTTGTTCATACCAACCTCTTGAAAGATAACAGCGAGCCTTGGCTTACTCTGTGGCCTTGGGGAGTTATATGTTGCATTTTTGCTAGCTATTTTTGTAGTCAAAAAGGATAGAATCGACGGTCGGAAGTTTTTGGGGACCCCTCCTCTTCTCCAGTCTTACCTTTCGTGATAGTCTTCGTTTTATCTCCCTCTTCTCCTCCAACTCCTCTTGCTCGTTCCGTGCTGTGGGAAACACAAAGGGTCAAGGGTCAGCCGAGTGTCTCAGGGCACACATGGCGTGTGTGGGCTGCTTAGGAAATGTTTGAACGCTACTGGAAAGAGAATAAATCACATCATTTGCATAATACAGCTTGTTAACATGCAGCACACACTCCTTAATAATCCACGTTTTGTCATCGTTGCCTGTTTGTCGGGACTGCGTTGCCGAAACAGAGGGTGTGGCTGGCTTTCTCGATCTGTGTTCCCCCCCTGACTCGTGATTCCATGTTCATTCAAGTATCTGTTCATTTTGTATCATTTCATATTTTAAATAGAAGCTTTTTTGTGTGCATTGTTTTGTGTATTTTTCCTCTGGCCACTCATGCCAGGAAGCCAGGTGGCGTGGCCTTTTACAATAGCTGAAGTTGTTTACGTTAGCTAGCTAGCTAATTTAGAGAACCTAGCAAAGTAACCCTACATCTAAATGTATCATGCTAACTAACAAGCTACTTTACCAAGTAAATTTGGAGACGTCTTGAACAAATAAGACACGTTTTATCGAAACAAAGTGTGGAGGTGAGTCACCTTCACTTCAGGACACAGCAATGGGTTTCCAAACCACTCGTTTCAAGTTTGATGCTATATTTTTCGGTTAGCTATTTCTCATATTTATGCTATAGCAACAACTACAAGAAAGGAGCGAGTAAACATGTTTGAAGTATGATTTGTTGGAATATAAGCTCAGTGCACAGATACTCTAACATTGGATTCATTAAAGTTAGATTAAAAGACAAATCACACGCTTCTTAGGGGAAATTGGGTTCAGACCCCCCCCCCCCCATCTCACAATAGAAGTACTCTTATTTAGTCTCACGGATTAATTTCAAGCTAATTATCGCGCAAGAGGCCTCCAGCTTAGAGGAAGTTAAAAGCACAAGGAAGCGAAAGACTGGAAGCATAAAATAGATCAAAACACTACAGTCTGTGTTTAACATACATGCACTCTTTCTACTCTTAGTTTAGAGTTGCAGCCCAAACAGAATAATAAAAAAAAAACACCCAAACAAAACATGCCCATTGTTTATCTTACTTAGGCAGTATATTGTGGAGGTTGGGAGTTGAGATTGACATTCAAGTCCCCCCCCACCGCCCTTCACTCTGCCAATCACTCAGAAGCCTTAGGGAGACTATTGCACTGGTGGTAAATCAGTCTTTGAGGAAAGCAGGCAGAGCCCCAGGCTACCCTGCCTGCCTCTCTCTGATACAGAGTGTGTTTGAGCTACAGTAGGGAACTAGTCTCCCTAGGACAGGTTCCTCAGGGAGCCCCTGCTGCTTTGCTTTATGATGAAGGAGAGCCGAGAAGAAGAGCAAGAAGTATGTATATCAGGGGAGGCTGGTGAAGGCAGAAATCAAAGGATGGGCTCATTGTAATGTATGGAAAGGAATCAGGAATGGTAGGAAACGTGTGTTTGTGATACCATTCCTTATTCCATTCCATGCATTACAATGAGCCCATCCTCCAATTTCTGCCTCCACCAGCCTCCCCTGATGTATATGTATGTGTGCCATTGGCTTAGGGACAAACAGGCTTCTGAAGTAATCAGGTTACTTTTGAGTTTGCTTGCATAAAATACTGATACAAAAATGTAATAATTCTACAATATTATTCTGTATGTGCAATAGGTTTTAATAAAGCGATCAATGGGGTACATTTAATTTATAGTTTACAAGAAATACATTTATAAATCTATAGTCTAAAGTGGCTTCCTCCCCTTTTCTTGTCCTCTCCATCAAAACTGATGTGAAAACACACAGAATGGGCGAAAACAAAACTAGATAATTGCTTTGATGTTGGCAAATCTGATGAAAGAAAAGACAATAACAGGAAGCCATATCAGACTATGGAGTTGCACACCCCATCTGGGGAATTAATGCTGTCCCTTAAAAGGGGCAATCTGGGATTGGCACAAACAATTTTTTTGTAAACAAACACTGTATAGCTTCAAAACATGGTTAAAACTATAATTTTTATCTCATGGATGGTCAGTCATGGCATCCGTATGTATTTAAGAGTGGTAAGATTTCTCCAGCCCCATTCCTCAGCTGTTTACCAAAAAGGTGGCGGGGAGACCGCTTTGTTATTGTTTGAATCCCAGATTGCAGCTTTAAAGTGATGATGTGGTGTGATGCGTTTAGGCTTGTACTCACTGTACGTACGTTTAAGGATATTCCTCTGCTCCAACTCCTCCGCCGTGGGCCTCTGGCTCAACCGCCTGCAGACAAACACAGCCACGGTCAAGTCAACCTCATTGCAAAACACGGTCAAATTTCACAAGAGCAAACAAACGAGGTCAACCCAATAGAAACCAAAAAGCAAAAACAATTGAACTGCAACTAAACTTCATGACCAAACAACCGGACCAAAACGTGATCCTCTACTCAACTGACAGTGATGACCAAAATGTCCGCCGTAGAATTGCTCCAGAACAAAAATCAGTCTAATCAAAGACAAGCACACGTTTCAAGTCCACCCAAACTGTTGAAGGGCTCCAGAGGTAGTTTAACTTCCTCATTTGGCAGGAAAACAATGTTTTCGTGGCTGCTTAAAAAAAAAACTTGACGGGCCTTTAGCACGAAAAGCAAGAGGACGGTGGTCAGTCTCTCTTCCTCCATGTCTAACCAGTGAGTCACTGCTCCTGCTGTCACTTCTCCTTCACAGGGCTTCCGTCTGAGTGACAGCTCCCAAGTGCCAGCGCAAGTGACAGCTACAGCTGAGGCGGCACACGTTGGCACGGGTGGCATAATAAATGTAAAAATTGGCATCTATCAGCAGTCAGATGTGAGTAGAATCTGACTGAATATTTTATTTATATATATATATATATATATTTTTTTTTATTGGAGTTCCAAGTGCTACTCTTTCATATTTTGTGAATATATTTGGCCTTTCATTCAAATAATGGGAAAATGAGGGGGGAAACGATGGCGGGGCGGATTCGAACCCGTGCTGCAGTGTGTGTTTCAGGGGTGGTGTCAGCATGAGTGCCGTTCGGTGTGTGTCACGCTCCGGCACAGACATCATCTGTTCTCGCGCAGCGCGACAGTTGGCGTATTCTAACGCGACGCGAAAAAAACTATAGCGTGCCCGTGCCCCCCCCCCCCCCGCCCCCCCGCGCAATAGAGCTACTATTCAGTTCGGTCAACCGTGATCATCCCTCTTTCATTCAACCGTGATCATCCCTCTTTCTCTCTATCCATCGAGCGACTGACTGCGTCAGAGAGGAGTGAAGCGACAGAAGCGAGCCTGATATTCTCGAACCCTTTGGCTGACCCTGGATCAGGCCGCCGGGAACGCGAAGCCAGCACATGGCTTTCTGGGAACGCTCTGGGTGCCAATCACCCCAGGCAGACAGTCAAGCTAGAGCTGCTAAAATAAACCTCCCACCCAGTCTTCAACATACAGTGAGGAAGGGGGAGGGAGGGAGAGAGAGAGAGAAAGAAAGAGAGAGAGAGAGAGCGAGCGGTGTCAGCTATGAAAAGCTGAGACTGCACTCCTCCTTTCCGTCTCTCTCTATCCTCCGCTCTTTTCGATTGAGTATTATCATCCTTTCACATACAGTAGAGGGAGGGAGGGGAAGAGGAAGAGAGAGAGAGGGAGGGAGGGAGGGAGGGAGGGAGAGAGAAAATTTAAACAGAAACAAAGTGAGAGCAAGTGAGAGAAAGGAGAGTTACGAGACAAAAGAAAGAGAGACAAGGCTTTTCTTCTCCTAATTCACGCCTTTATCTTCCTTTATCGTTTCTCCAAAGCTCTGGAAAAAAATGTTGTATTGTCGCAAATCATCTTCTTTGACACCCTATAGTGCCTAAAGTGACTAGCCCAGTAGCCAAATACAATATGACACACAAAGGGCATGGAAAATGCGTTTTAATTGATTTGAGCTTTTCTTTGTCTTCATATCTAGAAACCCAGCGGGTTAAGTACCGGTACTATAGCATTAAATGACTAAAGGACTGTGTTGATCGTGTGTTCTAGACAGACGTCTAGCTAGCTACTGTACAGTGTCGCCGTCCCGCAGTGACTGAAGTTACAGTCGCTCTGATTCGCTCGTCTCCTCTGGTCTCGTTTTTCGATTGGGTGCACCCGTCCCTGAGAAAAATCTAGAAGGTGAGTTTGCCGGAGGTCGCGGCATCTCAGCAATTCTGTTACGACTCGTCAAACGTCGTCTCATCATTCTGCTGATCCGTGTACACACACACACACACACACACACACACACACACACACACACACACACACACACACCTGGCTGAAGCACGGACCTCAATAGCACCTCAGACAGTCTGACTGACCCCCTTCACTTTTCACAAACCTCATCATCCGGTCTTAGTCATTGTTATTGTCATCCTCCATGCTGCACTTCACGCCAGCCACAGCCATTCATCCCAATGATGGGACATGAGGAATTACACAAGGTCTTATGAAATAACCAATCTTATCCTTCCTTGGTCGTCCTTGGAACAAGAAGGAGAGCAGAGAGAGAGAGAGAGAGAGAGATGCCCCTCAAATTGGATCATCATCATCATCAGTTCTGATTGGCCTGCCATCAAGGCTACGTTACAGAGCACAACGCTCGCGGCAAATAGCATGAAATTGGGAATTACGCTTCGCGTGATGACATTGCGCGAAGGGCAGCGCGCAGGGAGGCGAGGGAGAGAGGGGCGTTTGGGGAACAGGACGCGCCGCGCCTTCTGGGAGAGCACCATGCCACGTGCCAACCACGACGACGGGGAATACCGCCGAGGTACTGAAGCCGCCGCCTTCTTCGGTTTGGGCTCCCTCGCGGCTTACACATCTGTGATACATCCACGCTTTCTTCTCCCCTTTCACTTACCCGTCCCCTTATCCTCCAGTACAGGACATGTTTCCAAAGGGCAGAAACTAACAACATATTTCACTAGCCCATGACGATTATAGGGTTAACGATCTGTTAGTAGAAGCTATGAAGAGTCTAATTATAATGGGTGTGTGTTTTGCTATGTGTACAGACAAGGTGAATGGGACCTGATTTGCTAGCCTCATACGGGTTGGTACTGTTTGTTACTGCTGGGTTAGTCTCACCAAGTCAGACTCTCCATTTAAATGGTGCATCCGACACACAGTGCCGATGGGAGGCTGGTGCATCCGGTGATTTTCACCAGCTACACCCAGATTCGACAGACAAATAGAGAGGAGTGCTTCAAATGGAGGCAGGGATTTCAGCCAGATTTTTCTTCTTTTTTTTTGTTTGAGAAATGTATGATTGAATACACACTGGTCACCTGTGAAATACTGGCATCGAAAATGTATTCGGCTAACTCCGTGTTTTTGTTTCCTGCAATCTGTGCACATGGGTTTGTAAACAATAGCATGGGCGGAGGAGGAGGGTCATGGTGTGGAGTCTACTGCAGAATGTTGGATGTGGACTTGCTTACAACTTCTGACAGCACTTTTTTTTTTTACATCAAGCGCCCCCAGAATCTCAACCGAGAGAAGAGATTCTGGGATGTGAGATTACTGCTGTGTGTGCATGTGATCTCTACAGTAAGTAGGGGCTGGCAAGTGTGTTACCGCAGTGTGTGTGTGTGTGTGTTTTCAGTTAGTATGGGCTGGCGCGAGTGTTACTGCTGTGTGTGTGTGTGTGTGTGTGTGTGTGTGTGTGTGTGTATGTATGTATGTGTGTGTATGTGTGTGTGTGTGTGTGAGAGACTGCTGTGTGGAGGAGTGGGGTGGTAATGCTTTGGCACATATCACCGTGGTGATTCAGAGAGCGAGGGAGGCAGGCATGCAGTGGGAAGAAAGGAGAGGGAAAGAGAGCGAGGGAGGGAGGGAGGGAGGGAGGGAGACGGAGAGAGATGATGCATTGCCGAAATTAGGTCAGCTCCGTTTTTCAGTAGCACTCTTAACGAGACGGAGGGCTAATCTTCAGCTGCCGCCCAAAAAATTAAAAACATAAAATAAATTGATGGAAATGTGTTTTGATGAAAAAGAAAAATTTGAAAAAAAAAAAAAAAGGTTTACGTGTTGCCTTTCAGAACCAGATGGAAAGGAGTTGCTTCGGTGTGAGTCATAGGCAGTTTGTTAGCTAGGATACAAGACCATTTCCAGCAGATAAAGTGCCATATTTGGGCATTGAGAACATTGCTTCCTACATCTGTCTTATACAGAAGCTTACAGTAAACAACCCATTCATAGCACATCATAGCCCGTCTATGGCACCATACAGACCTCTGACAATAGAAATGTAGCTCAAATACAGAGCAGGACACACCTGTCTAAATGACACAGGAATTGAGTTAAGTTTGATTCCCTGACCATCTAACAGCTTTGATAATGCATTGACCAGGAGTCTGGTGTCACTTTTAACCCCGTCAGTCCTGGATGTCAGGGTGGGGCTGTGTGCATCTCTCAGTCAGTCTGTATGAGGGGAGAGAGTGTGTGTGTGTGTGTGTGTGTGTGCATCTGGTGTGAGCATTCATTTGAGAGTGAGTGTGTGAGTGTGTGTCTGTATGCATGCATGCGAGTGTGCATCTGGTGTGAGCATTCATTTGAGAGTGAGTGAGTGAGTGAGTGAGTGAGTGTGTGTGTGTGTGTGTGTATGCATGCATGCATGCGAGCGTGCATCTGGTGTGAGCATTCATTTGAGTGTGAGTGTGAGAGCGTGTGTGAGTGTGAGAGTGTGTGTGTGTGTGTGTGTATGTACCTACAGTACGTATGACGCACATCTCACCTTGTGAGTTTGGTGCCTATCTGCTGCCTGGACTCCACCCTCTCCTCGTCACTCTGCATGGGCAGGATGTTCTTCTCCTCCAGCTCTCTCTTGGACGGACGGTTACTCAGCTTGATGGCCAGAGAGTCTTTCCTCAACACCTTCAGAGCCAGGGTACCTACAGTACAGAGATGCCATCTGTGGTTCAAATAACTGGAGTACTGCATGTGTTTCTGGGTTGACACAGATCTAGGGGGGGGGGGGGGAATGCAATACTGACCTCAGATCAGTGTCTACATGCAATTGTGTGTGTGTGTGTGTGTGTGTGTGTGTGTGAGAAGGTACTTCTCAACAATGACAAAATGACTAGGTGATCCTAGATCATGCAATTTCATGTGTGTGTGAGAAAAGGTACAAAATAGGACTTAAACCCCCCCTCCCTTACTTGTAAAGAGAGAGTCGTCATCATCGTCATCGTCTTCCTCATCCGTCTCCTCATCCTCGTCCTTGTACATGCTGGGCAGATCCTCGTAGTCCGACTCGTTGGGCATGTTCTCCTTGTCGTCCTCGCAGTCGATGATCAGAGACGGGACCTCCCTTCTGTCCAGCAGACTACACTGACCAGAATGCAATGCGGAGCTGAGAGAGAGAGATGGAGACAGAGAGAGAATAAAGTAGATAGTGATAGTGTGTGGGTAAGGACATAGTTCCTCAATAATAACCACCAACCAGGACCTCTCCTTTCAATGGTTGCCATATAATTACCATGGATACAAGTCATGGGATATTTGAACGCTTTTTCATGTTTTGTGACCTGATAAAGGGCAATCAGGGGTGAAGGGGAAAGCCTTGTAGATCAGCTATCTCCCCCTAGAGACTACAATCTTTGTGCGTTGAAGCACTAAGCACAGGGACCGAATTGACAGCCCTGGTTGACATTGTGTTGACTTTCTATTGATGGGACCGAGGTATTTCTAGATATCCTTAAGGCAGAAATGTCCGGTTTACAGCCACCGACACGGACACACGCCACAGGTCATCTTCGGAAGAATTCCATTAAGTCCCTTAAGTAAGATTGGTCCTTCTTACCATTTGATCCAAAGTAGTCAATTAGCTGGATCAAGGGGACTGGGGGTTGCATACTGCAGTGCGTACTGCAGTCGAGAGAGAGTGGGTTTCAAATCCACTCATCAGACCGCCACACGAAAACTCAAGCTGTGACAACCCACAAGCGCCCCCCTGCTGTGAGAGACTACGGGGGGTTGTCGTGCAGCTCACCGTGAGAAACACGCAAAGCTACTACTCTGAGGGACACAGAGTCGTTAGAGGGAATGTGTTAGTGTGTGTGTGTGTGTGTGTAATCGTGTAAGGAGATCACCTGTGGTGAGGCGCCATCACACTCATGCATACACTAGTACAGACTCTAAATAATCGACTCTGCTTTAACCCACTTGGAGCCCAATTTAAAATGTATATCTAAACAACATAATCATATTGGCTCTGTTCTGTTCCAGTTCCTGTCATTGGAATAAGACATACAAATCCTCCACACGAGTGCATTCCAATTCCTGTGCCAACTGACATTTTTGATGAAATTGAGCATGATTGGCTAATCCCTGATATGCCTTCATGGTCTCCATGGCTATGATTACATAACAACCGAACCCCGACATTCCTTGTGCCAGCGTCCATTAGAGGGCAGCTGTGGCATGTGTGCCAGGCTGGTGTCTGGAGGGCGGTCGGTCACAGACACACACAGACACAGAAGTAGGCCATGGTGCCCACTGGGGACGAGGCGAGCTAGGTCAGACCTCTACATCAGAACCACATGGCAGGAGTCTGACCTGACCCCAATAACATCAGGGGGCCAGGTCCTGCTCATCACAGCCTACTGTACGGCAACGGGGCTGTTCAGAGACAGGAGCTGGCATACAGGTGGAACAACAGGTGGTCCCACATATGTTAAAACCTCTGTTTGTTTAACCAACGCACCACAGCCTCATCTAAGGACAACTCCATTTCTATTATTTAGTCTACATCTTTTATACTTTAAAACTTGTATTTATTTTTATTTGTATGTCACACATCTTTGGTAGATGTCTTGAATTTCATTCTTCTATAAAACACCCACGACAAAAATATTGGCGATAGTTCTCCGCATAAACAAAACGAACCCATACAGCTTGCGGCCAAGATGCCAAAGTGGCGTCTCACCTCTCAAACCTCTGCATGCTGAGGGCCAGGGTTTTGTTGAGTTCCTCGATGATGCGGCTCGGGGTGTGCATGCCACCGTACTGCAGCTGGAGCGGGTGGCCGTGGCTCTGGTGGCCCGAATGCCCGTGGTGGCCCGAGTGACCCTGATGACCTTGGTGACCTTGGTGGAGCGCGTTGAGGGCGGCGAGCTGCGAGGGCAGCAGGTGGCCGTGGTGGGGGGGCGCGCCCTGAGGAGGGGGGCACTTCTGGGAGAAGCTGCCGAGAGGCTTGGGGCACTGAGAGGAGGAAGAGGAGTCCAGCCCTCCCTGAGGCACACAGATCATCACCTTCTTGGGAGGTAGAGGAGGAGAGAGCTTGCCTGGCATACATGGCAGCTTCATGGGCTGGCAAGAGTCTGGAGATGGAAGGAGGGAGGGAGGGAGGGAGGGAGGGAGGCAGGGAGGGGAGTGTAGAGATAAATAGAGACATTAAAACCTAAATCCTGACTGCATGTGGTCATTAAAAGATCCCGCGGCACTCATGGTAACAGTAGGGGTGGTAACCCCGGACACCTGGCTACATTCCCAATCTGGCCCTCATACCATCATGGCCACCTAATCATCCCCAGCTTTCAATTGGTTTATTCTTCCCCTCCCCTCTTCCCCTGAAACCCTGAACAAATAAATATGTTCTCTTTATATCTGGCAAATGTATGTGTAAATAAATAAACAAAAAAATTCCCATAAATGTACTGTTGGATTCATGACTTTAAAGCCTTAACAAAGAAATATTATAAGATTTTAGGCCAAATCTTTAGTTAATAAAAATAACGGATGTTCTCTTTTTTGTTCTTTTCATTTCAGGTCAATTAAGATGTGCCGTCATCCTTTTCTGTGATTATTTACATGCTTATGCCTGTCTATTTTGTAATTATGTGCACCCTTATTGTACCCACACCGTCACCTACAGCATAAATATGTCACTGAGATGCAGTGACTACGTCCTGACGAACGCAACTTAGTCGATAGATGTCTACAACAAATTGTTTGTCTAGTTCCGTTATTTTAAAAAATTAGCCCCTGAAGAAATAAACGTTTTTTTGGACATTTCCATCGTTTTTTGTTTACGACTATAAACCTGGGAAACCGAAGAGCACCTTAACCAAACTAACACTCATTAAAATCTGAGAGCGCACAAATGATTATGTTCTATTCCCCAAGCTGGATTGTAAACGAAGTGGACCAGCCGGAGACGTGGCCGAGTGGAGGGGCTCAAACCTGATTGGGTGGTGGGAATTAGAGCAGGGTAATGCCACTTCCCGCTGACTGACAAGAGAGATTGAGGGTGACAGACAGATAAGTCCATCTGACCTGGCCAGAGGGGGACTTAATGAGACTAATCTCTGAGACATCTGCAGGAGGTAGAATTTGACCACACACACCTATGCGCATGTTTGGATTATTCCACTGTAAACTGTCAAAACAAAACTCTTTCATTGTGTGAGTGTGTGTGGATGGATGTTTTGGAGGCCATTTCAGTCAATTCACTAATCAAACATGATTGTTTTATACAAATGTTCTCACTTGTTGACAGGTCTGTTGTATAGAATAAAACCTAGACATGTCCACTAACTGGCAGTGCCTTGATCTTAGCAATACACTTTTGCTTAGTTGAGGGGGGATCAGGATAGCTTTTTTAGGATTGAAAGGTCTTTGGCAAATTCACAATGCCCCTTCTCTAGGTCTAAGCTTAAGGGGACCATCAGCGGTACTAGGGCCTCTACTCATAGTGGTGTGCAAAACAAGTTTAAAAGGAGAATTTAAATTCTATATTATTAGTATATTTCTCATCAGTCTACCGTTGGAGGAGGAGGGGGGGGGGGTTCACCTGTGCTATGGTTGGGCATCCTGGAGAAAGGTTTCGGGGGGAGTGCGGGGGGCTGTTTGTGGTACAGCGGGGGCTTGGCGGGGGTGTCCTGAATGTCGCCGGGGAAGGCGACGGATTTCTTGGAAGGCAGGACCATGGACGACTTCATGTCCTGAGTGCAGACGCCACCATCCATCGAGGACCGGAACTCGACAGTAGCTAAAGAAGAGATATACAAAACACCATTGGACAAAATGTTGGGAGAATATTAGGTTGAACCCCGGATCTGAGAAGTGAAGAGAAATCAGATGCTGCATCATTAGCCATGAGTCCCTCTCTCACACACACACACACACACACACACAGGATGATGACAAAAGGTCTAACTTGACCCAGTGACGCAATTTGTGAAAATTAAATCTAAATCTTGGATAGAAGAGAACAAACCAACCAAACCCCAAACTCAAGAACCTTCGAGTCAGCCGAGCAGGGCGATTAAACTCGGCTTCTGCTTCATTCACTGCAGAGAAAACGCTCTCAAATTGGCCTGCATCAACTGCTACATTCCAAACATGGATTGGAATCATTCGTTGCTTGATCACACAAAACAAATGGAGAGCACAACAAAGACAGTTGTTTTATACACACAAACATTTTAATTTGCCCAATCTGGATGACTGCATGCCTAACCATGCAGTCCATGTTAAACATCCTGTGGCGTTGACTAGGGGGAAGTAATAAACACTGCATCACTACGGCCATGAAGCATATGATTCACACAAACACACACATGCACACTTCCAGGTGTGTTTTGTTCCATCAT
This sequence comes from Argentina silus, assembly GCF_951799395.1. Taxonomy (NCBI): domain Eukaryota; kingdom Metazoa; phylum Chordata; class Actinopteri; order Argentiniformes; family Argentinidae; genus Argentina; species Argentina silus. The sequence continues at coordinate 11,099,195 of NC_139672.1, read as the reverse complement.
ATTCTGCTGTGCCAACCTTCAACTGAGTTCCTTGTTCAAGACAACAGTGAGACAAGAATGACTCCTTAACCCAAAGGGATGTTCAAAGAAGCCTGGTGCCTGACAGCTGGCTTCCTATTGACCTCTTTCTCACAGAGCATCCAAAATGTGACAAAAAAGGTTGCATAATGATGCCTGTGGGAGCATGGCATCCCTGGAGGTGTAGCTGGAAGACCCTGTGGGAGACCAGACTGATGTCTGTCCTCTCTCTATCTTCTGCTACCATCTGATGTAGGGAAAAGTCCCAATTCATGGCTGCGAGTTGTGAGTCTACCCAAGCTGTACTTTCAATAAGTCTACGTGAAGTTTTTCTTCATGCACACTTTAGTCAAAAAGATTGTCCGATGGACTGCAGTTAGACTATATTAAAACAAATTTAAAAAAAACACTTCTGGAAGGAGATCAGTCAAAAAATATCTTCTCATGGAGTCTGACAAAGACTTGTCTTTGAAGACCCAAGAGTCAGCTAGAGTGGGTCTGAGCTGAGGGCTCCCACTGCTCCAAGGATAGGGTTTGAGAGGGATCAGACAAATCATCCATCTTAGTTTTTCCAAATGCCATCAATGCCAAGGGAGAAACGCAAAAACTATGGTGTGCGGTCCGCTTGTGTACCCCTCACACACAACCCGACATGTGCACTAGTTCACTCCCACTGGATGGATTTAAAAGCACTGGATCGGTGTGAGCATGAGCCTGAGAGAGCTTCCAAAATATACTGTCGGCCTGCCTTACACAACCCTTTTTACACTATTTTACATAATCACTTGTTACGTCCACGGAGATCGAGGGAACGAGTGAACACTTTGGGAAAAAATTGCAGGGAGAACTGCAGCCTGCTCAAGTTTTCTATTTCCATAAACCTACTGTACACAACTACTGTATGTTAGTGACAGCATTTGGAGTGTGGGCACCGCATCAAATCCGGGCACATGCAGCGCCACTCAAGAGTGTCAGCCAGTTAAAGCCGATTACACCCCGGCAGCCAATCAGATGAGAGATTATCACATTTTTTGGGGCCGATGGGATTAATCAATTTTGCATTTTTTTTTCTCTCTCCCCTTCCTAATCTGCTTTTCCTTTCAGATGTCAGCGGAGAATGACTGAGTGACTTTGAACCAGACACAGAGCAGCTAATGACAAGTCTCGTAGGACCTTGTGTGTAAGCAGCAACACAAAGAAGCCCTTCGTTCACTGTTCGACACCTAATCAAGTCATGCATCTCGTATCACCTCAGCTTGTGATCGAGGGTCCGTTCCCTTCTCTTCCTGTCCTACCATACAGGCCACTCGGTGTGTAGCGGAGGTGATTTGGAATCAATGCACTCTTGATGAGGTAGCCCTGCCTGAGACATGTAAACTCAAGTGTCGCCCCTCGGACCTTGAGGATGTCCTCTTGGCCTAATGGTAGACGCTTGTGTCTCTGTGAAAGACCTGGGTTGGAAACCCGCACGTCACACTAGCACCGGCTCTCTGCGTTTGGGGTTTCAGAGAATCACACAACATAATGGAGCGTCAGACGAGGATTTCACTGTTCTCTACCATCACGTCGAGCACCAGTGACACAGACACAACTTAGCTAGTGGAACAAATCACCTCGATGGAGGTTCACCTCGACCCCCTTACCAGCAAGTCATAACAAATCATCCAAGGCAGCATTTATATCACTGACGAGAATGAAACACAGTAATGTCACCCCTGCAAATGAAACTGGAGCATGCAACTCTCCAGAGAACACTGGAGCGGTGATATAAAACAACAGATCCAGCATATGACTTTGAGTCCTTAAAAACAGGCCAATCCTGAGACAGCAGATGTATTGGATATACTGGTAAGTGACAGCACTGTACGTACCCATTAAGGGAACTGGCTGTTCCTCTAAAGCAGTCTGTCCTCAGAGAGGAAGCAGGACATTTTAGATCGCCCATCAGCTCTCCTCTAAATACAGCCCTAAATGCAGCTTCTCTCCAAAACCCTGACAGGAGCCAGCTGACTTGCTCCTTCCTCCACTATGTTGACCGACAAGGGAAGAGCCCCACTGTCTGTCAGCTCCAAGCACGGTTTAGATAAAACACTTGTGTAGCTCTGGATACGTTGTCAGCCAAATGAATAGAAGAATAACCCTAACGAAAACAAATAATCACAATCTGCGAATCTTATATTTTGAGTCCTACCGCTTTCGACTGGATGATATCGATCCACTCAAGATGATTGAGAAGGGGGAGTACATGGATATGTTATCAGGGTGGAATGCATCATGAATGGAAGTCAAATTAGTAATGGGCATTGGGGTTTGAGATGAGCAAAACATCATGACATTCAGATACATCCGTTCATACGTGAAGTCAGTGTACACTTGTACTATTGCATCCAATAAACTGCGTTTAGGAGGATTCTCACTGAAGGCAGCTCCCCATCATTTTTTCTTCTGAACTCACCTTTCTCAAAGATCTCTTTCAGCACGCCTCTCTTGATCAGCTCCTCCCTGCTCTGTCTCACAGACATCTTCCTCTCCAAAGCTGAGGGGAAAACAATTATTTCAATAAACGTTGAGTATTGCCATCACAATCTTTTAACAGTGTTGGTTGTTTGTAGAGCCAATGGGGCGATTAGGAAAACCTGGACAAGGATTATGTGAGGATCATCATCACCCACATAATCAATTAGTTATTATTGGCAGTTTTCCCTCGACTTTGACTGCTATATCTAGTGCTCACTTGGCTCTATACACTACAGTGATTAGCAGGCATTGGGCCAAATACTATAACAATTGGTGCTCTCAGTCATGGGTCCATAGTTAAATATGATTAAGGGCTAGCACTTTCTTCAGTAAAGTGTCCACAAACACCACGCCACCCAGATTTTTCAGCCACAGCCTCCATCAGGGTCCTTGGTATTAAACTGTATTATATCTATTTTTAAACTATACTCAGTGAGTGCTGGCTCTTTTTCCATATGTTACTGTCAGCCTATAATCACAAGAGGCCATGCATCTAGCCAAAACAAATAATGAAGGCCTTGAATGAAAAACTTCATTCCTATATTCTTCTTCAATTCAGTTAAATAAAGGCATTATTGACATTTGTCTGTCCTTTTTGGTATTTGTGCTCATTGTGATGTAATTACTCATTACATCACATAATTGTTGTGCAATTATTTCTTTATAAAAAAATATATATGTTTTTTTTTTTTTTTTTTTTTTAAATGGCATCATTCGCAAAATTCACATCAGAATGAACACATATCTATCAAAAAGGGACCCAACAATAAGGACAATAAAGCGTTTTGAATTAAATCCTGTAGAAGAATTTAGGAATGGGTCAAATGCGCATTGAAATGGCAGAACACTTCAAGGCATCCGGTCATTGTGAAACACCATGATTGACGGAGCATGATCATCATATGTCAAACCAAGGTTGCTCTTCCACACCTGAAGGCAAATGGTTTAAGCATCATCTTTAAGAAGAATCAAAAAGAATAAAGGCAGTGGTAGTGCAATAACACCTCCCAGTGAAATGCATTATGTACGAGCAAGCATGTCCCAGAGCTTCTGCTTCTATTTTTAGAATTCAGCAGTTGAGGGACTTAACATTTTCAATCGCTGGGGCTGAACTGAGGCAGTTTAACGTCACGTTAGTAATTTAAAAATCTACCCCTGCAAAGGAACCAATTAAGAATGTGAAATGAGGATCAGCAAGAACACTTGAACACTCTGCGCAAGAGTCTCCCTGCAGGCCCTAGAGCTCTTGTTAAAAGTGAGATTGTGTGTGTGTGTGTGAGAATGTATGCTCAAGTGAGTGAGCATGTATGTGCATGTGTGTACAAGAGAGGCTGAGTTAGTCCAAGCTCGAACCAAAGGAGGTGGGGTGAGGCAAATGCTAAAACACCTTCACTGGAAATTAAATCAGACTTGAATGCTCTCTCCCCTCCACTCAGTCATAACAGTGGATTAAAAAAAAAAAAAAAAAAAAAAAAACACAGCTTAGACTCCAAAGGCAAAGCACATGAGAGAATTGCTCAAATGTCAGAAACAGTGCACCTCTAGGGGAAGGTATTACAAGTGACTCTGTTTCAGTGTTCCAAAATGTCACAGGAGAAAGTTATGATCAAACATTATGCTCCATTATCAGCTCCACAAGGACATCCATTTATTTATATATATATATATATATATATATATATATATATATATATATATATATATATATATATATATATATATATATATATATATATATATATATATATATATATATATATATATATATATATATATATATATATATATATATTTAGGAACACCTGTACGTCTTCTCATGGCGGAGGTGGTGTAATGGTGTGGCGAATGTTCTCTTGGCACACTTTGGGCCCGTTAATACCAATCAGTCATCGCTGGAATGCCACAGCCTATTTGAGTATTGTTGCTGACCATGTGCATCCCTTCATGGCCACAACTGACCCATCTTCTAAGCTCTTCTAGGCTGTTTTGAGAGCAAAGGAAGGCCTTACCCAGTATTAGTATAGTGTTCCTAATAAAGTGCACTCGTGCTCGTACGAGTGTGTGTGTGTGTCTAATATATATATATATATATATATATATATATCCCCATAACTTCAAAGGCTGCCCCCGAGAAGCTAGTTTCATATGGCCTGGGAGCCATGTGATGGCCGCTGTGGAGTGGAGCTGGTTTGGGGAGTAATCGTCAGCAAAGTAGCCCCGTCCCAACAGAGCCACCTACTGTATGCTGGAGCCAGAGAAGCCAAATTTAGGATGGCGTGCAAAAAATCTAAACCATGCAATTTGCAGAAGCCGCCTGGGCATCTGCACCATCTGAAAATAATATGGGGCTAGGAGCTTGGAAACAGCCTAAAGTATATTGCAAGTAACTTCATACAAGCCCGGAAGTGGAGTAGTGAATTAATTATAAAAGCCTCCCACCTTTGTGCATATACCGGGTGGCCAAGAGCAAGTTCGCGGAGAGACATGGGAAGTGGCCCAGTTTCATGGATGAGAGATCGAGTGGAGGAGTGTGTAGTCGTGTGTGTGTGTGTGTGTACAGTACGTGGAGTAGATCAATAGTTCCTCTCTCTCTCTCTTGGTGTGAAGATGGCCAGGGCTTTGGCAGTGTGTGTCCAAATGGCCTCATTTAATAATGCACCAATCGTGTCCTCTAATTCAGGATGTGTGTCCACTGGTACAGATTAAATGACTGAGACAATGAGAGGGAATGAGGGAGGGAGGGCTACAATGGAGATAATAGGCAGAGGTATTGTTTTATTCTTTCTAATATTCTTTGTACTCTTGGTTTTGTCTTCTAAAATCTCAATTTGTCACCGCAAATTTGCTTTAGGCTTTCCATCTTACTTACTTCAAATCAACAGATACAAATGTTCTCTGATTGATAACAGTGTGCAATATTCCTCCCCCAATATGCCTCCCTAATAATGCCCTTTCTTGGCTTGAAGAACATGGAGGGAAAATCGGGCCAAAGGTTGTTGTGTGTCTGGGAATGTCGTAACATGTTCCGAGATTACATTTAAATTTGACCAAAATGAAAAAAGTAATTACCAAAAGGTTTATGACATAACCCTGCCTGCTACAGCATGGGATATGTACGGTTACGCAATAATGCCACTGGTGAGCGTTAGCCAGCTATGTCTTCAGGTTTGACACAAACAAGCTGTTCAAGAAAACAGGCAGAAAATTGGTATTAGACTTGCAAATTAAGACATGCATTGCCACTTCATTTGTTATGAATTGTTTACTGTCAAAATTGAGGTTTTGGATTGTTGTCGGGAAACAAATGTTTGTTTCAAAGTGATCCATGTAGCCACTGAAAAAAAATATGAATAAAGGAATAGAGATATTTGTTTATATACAAAAGATCATGCAGAGGGCACCACACCAAAACAGTCTGCATGCAAGTCCAAATTAGACTGGGGCTCAGACCAAACACGGTCCTTTGTAGATAACAGCAGACTAGCCTGGTCAGCCGACCAGCCTCGTTTAGCTCCACACTCTCATTAGCAGCCAGTTTCTAACAAGGTCACAGATTCCTGGTGAAGTGAGTGTGTGTGAGTGAGTGATGGGTCAATCAATGTTGCCATCCAGGCCATCAAACAGCCAATCTCTTTGTTAAGAGAGACACACATTTTGAGACCAATAGAATCACGGCACCCCTAGATCTCATTATCCAGTATCCAAAACACTTGGACTTACTATACCTCTTTCTGTCTGAGACACAGGCATGTCTTACAGTCATGCAAGACATAAGCTGACAATTTGGGCCACAACAGGATAGGATTTTGGGTTCTGGTTGGCTTACAGCCAACATCGCCATCATGTTGTAGCCTTAATTCTAGGCTCACATAAATCTGTTATGGCTCGCATAAGGGCTTTACACACTACAGGGCTGACTCGAACCATATTGTGCCTGGATAAATTCCCTTCACATTGTCCTTTACAGCACTGCTTCTGCAACTATAGTGGATGAGTAACCAGGCCAGCCCAGTACAGCCCAGCTCGGCTCTGTCGTGTACTTAGGGTAATACAGCATCAAAGCATTTTTGGTCAGGAGACTGGTGTTTGAACTCAGAAGGCGAATAGATCTATATTACATTCCCACGGTGAGTCTAGATCAGGTCCCTCAAACAATAAGTGACAATACAATATCTGTTTCCCCTGCACTGACCGCTCAAGAGTAAACCCAGCAAATCATGGCCCAGCTATAGTCATGATCTGAACCAAGATGAGAGGATTATAAAATCATCCGAGAGCCTCTTCTCAGAGCATATTAAATGAAACTGGCATCGTCGAATACAGACTGCCTCGACTTGAAAACGCTACGCTTAGTTCTAGAGAAATCTATTCCGCTGTGAAGTGACCCAGATAGAGGGAACGTTCTCTACCAACCCTGAGGCATGGTATCTGCAAAGCGAGGCTTTTAGTGAGGCAATTCGCTCTCCTTTACCCACTCAAAGCCGCGTTAAAACTTAAAAAAAACATTGAGTGGCGCACTACCAATGATACCCAAGGTGACTATGGCTGTGGTGGAATCTCTGGCATCACTAGTTTGAGAACATGCCTTCAAAATAGCCATTCTGATTCAGATGTACAGGCCTTCAAAATAGCCGCTAGATTGTGATATAACTGTTAATCTGATCATCTACCCCAAAAAGCACTTGTGTTTTGTATATTCCATATAAAAAAACAAAGGCTATCCCAGAAGTGGTCAGATTAGCACTAAATACTACAGGCAGAAAGGCTTGATCCATGGATCTTCCACCCATAAGCACCTTGCCAACGGAGGGAGGGTGGTTAGGTAGGCCAGCTGTCAGACGCTCACTCTTGGAACAGAGAGTACGGCATAAGCTCGCCTCCCCCAGAGCTGGCCTTCATCTGCTCGACGACTCCGTCCCATTCTAATCCTCATGTGCTCACATTCTCCAATTACCTGCAACATCTGCATGCCCGGCAGCTGGTCCGCTTCCTGCAGTCGCAGGAAGGAATGGCCACGGTGATAATAATGAACATGAAAAAACAACTACCGCATAGGCAACAAACAAACCAGGCCCAGCCTGGGCTGTGCAAACGGAAGAAATATCACTAACAGAGATGACATGATCTGTACCGATATGTACAGTATCATCTATTTCAATCTGAACGTTCCACAATGTTGTTTCGCCCTACTGAGCGCAGCTACCGGTCTGGACTCCCAACTGTCAGTGATGGCCTTGGCCATCTTTGACCAGTGAAACAAATCGGTGCAATGCTTCAGTTTGACATGAGCTTAATCAATGTTCGGGGCAACAGAGGCCACTGCTATACTATAACTCAGAGGAACCCTTTACCTTGCACAGCTCCAACCCAAAATAATGCAGAACTGTCAACAAATACATAAAAAGTAACCAAATAGCAGCATGTCCTCAGTGTTCTGAACAAATGCATCCCTAGAGCAAAGAGGCAATAATGAGGAGCTCTTACCAGTAACAAAGCCCTTACTGAGGCCAGTCCAAAGGGAAAAGCTTGTAGGTCACTATTGCCATTATGCTGCTATTTGGTTTGTGATGAAACCAATAGCTGAGGAATAATGAGGAAGCCTCTACATTAAACAGACAAAACAAAAATTCGACAAAGTGTTTGTCCATTGGGATTCTCTGTTGATTTACCACCGGTGGCGCAAAACCAAGCTCTCCTTTTGTTCAAATCTGTTTCGTGTCTTTCAAAGGCACAGGAGACGGGGGATGATATTATCAGAGGGGTAAAAAATATAAAGCAGCTTGCGGAGGAGGAGGGAACAGAAATATTAGCTCATAAACATCCAGCTCGACACCATGCATACAAAGTACGAGGAAAAGGAAAGAAATAGTGTAGTTCTAAAGTCGAGGTGTCAGCACTCAGTCAGCGAGCTACTGAAATATCACTTTACTCCACAGGGATAGAAGGCAAGGGACTAGAGTGCATTTCAGGGCAGCAATACAAACTTTCATCGAAAGGGAACTGAGGGGGACGCTACTGCCAATGGAAGTGAAACCTCAACTCAAAAACCACATACATGACCAACTCGATGGAAAGGATAATTCAATGATCAGCCCGAAAAATGTAAACTTGACCCCCAAAGAAAGCACACTTGTATCTAGCATAGCCCAGTGCAAATGCTCAGTAGGGTACTCACTCTGGCTGCGTCCCAATAGTCTTTCCTCTATTCCTCGCATCCTCTCAACTCGCTTCCTTCTCAAGAAGCACTGGAGGAGAATATCAAAGACGAGTCATGGAGGACAGAACACTGGGACGCACGGTCCCTCATCCTCTCAGATGTAATTAGTCATAATTTCTCCTCATTGAAACTGGACCGTGTTGCGTATAGGAGAACCCCCGCCACATACGAACGCACACACATACACACACTTCAGTGAAAAAGCTCTTCAGTAGGGAACATGGGTAACATCTAAATCATTGAGCAGAGCCTGGAAAATAAGCACCATCAGACCAAAAATAACCACAGGTTCGATTCTGAACTTGATTCAATACAGAACAAAGCATCTTTTCATGTCCAGTACTGTAGGTCGTCAGGGTTGAGTTCACTAGATTCAATAGATTGTCTGGGGAGTTCAAACTAAACACACGAGCAAATAAATGCCATACAACTAAATAAGAGTGTGTGCGTTTTTGTGTATGTGTGTGTGTGTGTGTGTGTGCGCGCTTGTGGAATTCTAAGGGATGGTAATGTCCTTGACCTGCCCCTGACCGTTATGGACCGCATGGATCAAAGGAACTGTAAAGATAGCCTCCACCATGAAACCACTGAACTTTGCAGTTTCACTCAATCAATTTGGCCACTACTTCAAACACCCTTGCAGAGCAAATACACCACCTTTCCCCTTGGACAGGGCAGTGGAACTGGAAATTACATTTTTCTACATGCATTTCAGAAACTAATAATAATATCAAATCATTGCAGGGCAGCACATATTTCATGTATACTGTAGCCCTATAAACTGTAGACTGTATTTGGCTGTTTGAGAGGGTATGGAAGTAAAAACTTGAGATACTGTATGCCCAGTAACTGCTCAGGATGTTGAGTGGCACTTTGAAAAAATTCCAGTTTCAAAGTTTTACTGTTGTGTGTGTGTGTGTGTGTGTGTATATATGTCTTGGCACTTACCAGCGGAAGTCTGTTTGAACTTCTCGCTCTTCTTCTTCCTCCACTTCCAGGGCTTGAGGAGGCGGCCCAGGGTGGCAAACTTGCTCCGGCGGCGGATGGGCGGGGTGTGGGTGCCAGGGACTAGGGACTCAGAGCGCATGGCGGCCAGTCTCTCGACCTCCTCTGCTGTGGATAGACAGATAAAAGGGGGGCAGATAAAAGATAGTGGATAAAGAGGTCATATGCTGGGAATTAGCCAAACATGTGACCACAGATCAACAGTGAGCGTCCACGCTTTGACGACATAATAGGGCTAGGCTAGCTGAGGATTAGCATAACAATAGCATTTCAAAGCGGTATTATAGACATTGATGAGTCTTTCCGATATAAGGTATTAGGAACTAGGACAGGTGCCAATGAGCCTCCCAAGTCCCACATTGGATGAGATTTGGAGTGAGTAAACACACCAGTGCATCAACGACCATAATACAGGATATGTTCAGATTCAGAACAGCAGGAAGCTGCATCATGCTGATTAGTTTGCACTCGCTTGGCAAGAAACACTAAACAGAGTGAAACGCTCCTGTTTGCTAGCTTCTCTAGAGCTTATTTCTCCTTTGATGCAGTTTTTGATAAACAAAACACTGGTGAAACACTAAGAAATGTATATTTTTTGACAAACCATCATCACTGGTAATATACATACATAATAACATACACACATAATCAATGGTAATGAATTCACATGGTATATTTTTCATATATAGACTTCTGAACCTCTGCAATATTCTTGTGGGGTATGGACAGTGCTCCCTTCTTCAAACACGTGCACCTTTAAATATTGAGAAGCACTCAGACTTGGCCTTAATAAAACTTATTTGTAATCCTGATACGATTATCATTGTATTGAAAATGGATGTACTGTAAGTGACACTTGCTATGTTAAAAAAAAAAAAAAAAAAGAAAGCTACATAACAGCACAAACTACATAAAGAAAAGAAAAAAATCACCAAAAAACCCCAAAAAAACTGAAAAACCTTCAGAAGTGGGCCATGTTCCCTCCTGCCTCTCAATCTGCCCACTTTAAAAATGGATGACCACAGTCTTTTCAAGTGTCATGCAAAAATTATGTCAGACAACAACAGTGCGGGACCGTGTTTAAACGTGTCCCGGTCTTCACTGTACTGGGCTGCGTTCAGTAAGGCAAAGCGATGTAGAACATCCTACGTAGAAGACATGATGGTTCTCTGACGTATCGGAGAGAGTAAGGTAGGACTCCTGCCGGTTCTTTAAAAGGAATTTATAGCTGCAACGCTACCCTACATGCTACAAAACAGAAAAAAAAAAAAAAAAAAAAAATGTAATCAAGTCTACAAAACACCAAGAGATAGATAAAGGCTTCAACAGCAACAACAAAATTGCAGTATAGACCACCATACTGGGGGCCTGCATTGACGACAGCCGTGAAAACCAGGGGAGGCTGGTGGAGGTATGATTTCTGCCTCCGCCAGCCTCCCCGGGTGCAATCTGCCACCTCTGCTCTCACCACACTCCCACAGACCAACTCGAAAATAGCTTCCTCTTCATTAACCCACAACAGAACAAATCAAACAAAGGAGACAAGGAGAGAGGAGACCACTTCAGACTATCGAGATGTGCCAAGAGTGAGTGACTACTTCTATGTGGCTCAGCGGTGACCTCTGGCACAGGCGGTTGTGACAGTGTGTCGGCTGTCACCCACAGACTGTCAGAACACCTCCGTACCATGCGTGGACCGACAACCACAACAGCATTCCTAATTAAATGACATCACCACATTGACAGTCATGATGGCCGACAACATGGACACGTCACTCAGCGAGGCAGGCGCTACACCAGGGGGAGGTATAGTATCGTATGACAAATGATGTGAACAATGGTGGACATAAATACAGTAAAACCAGTGACACAGACCATTACTCAAATGCACTGCTGCCTCACAGCCATGCCAACCATCTTAAGAATCCTGTCACAGCTCTATAAATAGCGGCAGAGTCGATGCTAATTGAATCCAGTGGTGTTTCAAATGACTTCATCAAATGAAGGCAGAAAAGAGAAAAAAAAAAAAAAGAAAAATGAGCAGAGAAATAAAAAAAATTAAAAAAACCCTGAGCTGAAAAATGTTCAACGAATCTTTGGACTTAAATCTATTGCCAACCGCACATGTGAGGCAACACACTTCCCCCTTAGCAACGTAAAAGTTTCATTGACAAGGATGCAAATGGAAAGTGACATGGTTTATTCTCCCTTTGTCTGGTGAGAAATACTCTCCCCCCCCCCCCCCCCCCTCTCAACTCAACATGTCAGTTAAACAGCTAAATAAATAAAAAGTGCTTTGTAGGTAGCAAAGTCACTCCTCCTCCAAACTTAACCAAACCCCTCAAGGGAGAGCTTCAAAAGGCTATGTAGGCTATATATAAATACATGGCCGTGTTGTATCACTCATACTATAGGCTAAGGATCTGATTCCCATATGGGTCAAACAAAAGTGCTTGCTAGCTGTATAGTGACTTGAATTAAAACATCTTCTCAGTGACTATTGACTGCATTTTCAGGGGTGAGAGTAATGTAGTATTAGAGTGTGGGGCTATGGAGGGGCTCAGACCAATGATCTATATAGGAGATCAAGACTGTACTACTGAAGTGGTTTTAAGACAGGTGTGTTTCTGTGTAAACCAGAACAGTGTGCATTCCCATGACTGACACACACACACACACGTAGAAAAGCACAGCATGTCGCCCGAGAATGACTACTAAGGTACACAGCGGGAGAAGGCTTTGGGATTTTGGGTAGTAGAGTGCAGGGATGGAAGAGACTAGCCTATCAGAAACATTCCTGAGGGTATTATTGGAGCCATGCACATATTTGATGGTATGACCAAAGGTAAAACATCCAGCAAATTTCCATCCATTGAGGAGGATGGATGGGAGAATTGAGCCCCCCTTTCAGGGGTCGGGTTAACCGTGACAGCACATGGGCCTAGAACCAATTCTTAAACACATCAAGAACTCACTCTACAATAATAACATACTGCAAAAATAATAGCTAATAGGCATACTGTACCACGCAAAGTCTACAATTCATTATATACAGTGCTGCTTGAAAGTTTGTGAAACCTACAGGGATGGTCATTATTTTTGTATAAAATCTTAAAATTAACTTATGAAATCTTTATCTGAAGCCCAATTCGTAATAAAGGCATTACAAATAAAGGACAAACTAAAATATGATGCATCTTCATTGTTTATTTAACGATTTAAAAACTCTGATTTCATGTGTGCAGAAATATGTGAACCTCTTCAGTCAATAGCTTGTGGCACCTCCATTAGCAGCGATAACTTGGAATAAACACTCCTCTTTACAGAACTCAGCCAATTGAGTGAGGTTTGAGGGGTGTCTGGTATGAAGTCTCTGCTTCAGGTCCTGCCACAGCATCTCGATTGGATTTAGGTCAGAACTTTGACTTGGCCAATCCAAAACACAAATCTTCTTTCTCCTGAGCCATTCTTTGGTAGATTTGCTTGAATGCTTTGGGTCGTTGTCTTGTTGGAAGACCCGTTTTCAGCCCAGCTTTCGCTCCTCGACTGATGGCTTGATGTTCTGTTCAAGAATCTCCTGGAATTCATGGTTCCCTTAATGATGTGGAATTGTCCAGGTCCAGAGGAGGAAAAGCAGCCCCAGATCTTGACATTCCCACCACCACGCTTGACTGTTGGGATAAGATTAGTTTGGTGGTAGGCAGTTGGGTGGTTTTGATTGTGATCAAAAAGGTCAATTTTGGACTCATCTGTCCAGAGAACGGATTTCCAGAAACCTTCGGGCTTGTCCAGGTGGTCTCTATCAAAGTTAAAAGGGGCAGTTTGGTTCTTTTTTGACAGCAGAGGCTTCTTCCTAGCAACCCTCCCATAAATGCCATTTCGATTCAGTGTTCTTCTTATTGTTGAAGCATGCACAGTTACCTGAGATGCAGCAAGGGAGGTCTGCAAATTTCTAGATGTTATGTTTGGGTTGGCTTTTACCTGATTTATTATTTTTCTAGTGGCTCTTGGGGATATTTTGGAAGGGTGTCCACTTCTAAGCCGAGTTGCTGTCATGTTAAATGCTCTCCATTTGTAAATTATATGCCTCACAGTGGACTGATGGAGCTCAAATCTTGTTGAGATGATTTTATAGCCTTCCCCAGACTGATGTGGTCTCACTACCATCTTCCTGATGTCCTCTGAGATCTCCTTTCCTCTCGGCATGCTGTGTTTTGCATTCACCTGTACGGGTAACACAAAACTGACCAGGTTTCTTACCTCTGTTTATCAGAGTCCCACCCAAATTGTTTCCTAAAGATCTCTCCTTTGATTGGTTCATTTGGTACCCAATTATTTCCCCACCTGATTCTACTTACCTGCTTGAGTTAACCAATGCAACGTGGGGTTCACTTATTTTTGCACCTGCACTAATTTCTTTATAATTTAGGTTTTCTACTACACACATGATTTCCTCTAAACCAACATATGGAATTGGTAAATATAAACCTGTTATGTCAGATAAAAAAAAGGGGTTCTGATTAAATAAAGATTTCATGGTAAAAACAAAAAAAATCCATAATTGCACAAGGGGTTCACATACTTTCAAGCAGCACTGTAATTTAGCTACCATTCCACACCAGAAATGTTACAATTTAAAGCTGATGTCTTGATAATGTCCACACCGTTTCAAAATCTAACAATGGAAGTGACTGGCGTTTTGTTACATTCCTTAATTGCTTCAAGCTTGTACATTGTGCATCCTATTACTCAATTGAAATACCAATGGAGTCAAGCCCCTGCATTGCAATTTGATGATGCTATTGAATACACGCCTAAGCTTGTTGACAAGAATAAGCAATTCAAAGCAATATATCTGAGTTTACATATCCTTATCGGTTGAGAAGAATGCAGAACATGCGGCAAGTCTCTTTTTTTCTTTCTTATTATTGATTGAGCGTGTTCATTCAAGCGAGCGTTTGATGGCCAACCAGCAGCCAAACGGTGAAACATACATTCAGGTCCATAGGCTACGTTCCTCACTCACCTTCCTGTGTATCGTTCCCGCGGCTGCAATTGCTGCAAATGTGCTTGATCTCTTTCCCAATGTGACAGTGGATCATGAAGGGCATATTGTTGTTGTGGTGATGGTTGGCTTGTTCTTTTTTATTATTGTTGATGGACATCATTCTGGCCAGGTTAAATGCCTTCTTCTTCTTCGGTTTCTTCACCGCCACGGGCGTGTTGTTCTCCCTGTATCCCGTGGTAAACCAACCCCCATGCTGCATGATGGTGGGCGCGGGATCCGCCATGGGATAGTTGGCAGTCTTGAACATCGAGACGCGAAAAAAAAAATGGGTCTGCGTCTAAATGCACGGCATACGGGAAGGGGGATTTAAACCCAAACCAACGGGTCTTCGGTTGACTCCTACCTGACCTATAGCCGCTTCAACCAATCCCGTTCGGCTTTCACTCCGGTCTCGCCGAGCCCCTCTATCAACGACGTCAAGATCAGATGGCTTGTCAATTCCACACCTACACCTGAGATTCCGATCGGAATCTCACACTCGACTGCCTCTGCAATGCCAGGGGCAGGAGTCAGATCCCAGATCCACTGACTGCTATGCGGGAGCAACGCTACTTCCCAGTCGGTCCCAGAATAAGGACTGATGGTGAAATAGAGTGGGTGAAATGCATTGCCTCTCTCTCGGTCCCCATCCTCGTCTGCACAACTAATCCGCGATTAGTGCTCTCAGCAAAGTGAGCATATGATTGGCTATCCTGTGCGCACTCGCGCGATTGTAGCCTACAGACGAAAGAAAGTAACTGTTTATATTCCCAAAGCTTGCTTATTAGGCTACATTCATTTATTTTATATATATATGGTGGGTTTGGCTTTGACTTTTGAAAACACATAAACACATCACAATTATGAATGTATGCACTATGAAATGTAGTCGAATATTATACATTCTAAAGTATAGTTACTGTGTGTTGACTCAATAGTTGAATTCACATTACAGGAGAGAGCAATTGACTGCCCGTTAACTTCATTTGATGAGCCTAATGTTTTTAACAATTTGCTGCCAAGCACTTCCATCTTGGAAATGGCCTACAGTCTTAAAAAGACACAGCTCCTCCAAAGATCCTGTTTATTATGTGACCATATGAATACCACAAATGTACAATATGTCCTTTTCATATAACGGGGTTAGTATGATAATCGTGTGCGTAATCATAGCCTCGAGATAAAACCGTATCTGAATCTATCAATGTGCGCAATTTGCGCAGTCATGTAATACGCGTACTGTAGTGCGTCATATCATGTTGAGTTTTGCAGCGACAGCGCAGCGTCTACAATATTTTGATTTGGAGAGATGGCTGCAATTTGATTAAGCATGGGCATGGCGGATTGAATTACAGCGTTCTCGATCCCGCTGCCGGCGCTTCAAATCATAATGTACGGCTTGATATAACGCAGGCCGTGTTGGGCATCATGCGTAAAAAGTCCAACCCACCAATTCTATTGCCAGTCCCCTCACACTCGAACCCGACAAAAGTTAGAGCGAAGAAAGTAAATGAAGCCATTAATGAGATATT
The DNA here is from genome assembly GCF_951799395.1 of Argentina silus. Lineage (NCBI taxonomy): Eukaryota > Metazoa > Chordata > Actinopteri > Argentiniformes > Argentinidae > Argentina > Argentina silus. The sequence goes on along the minus strand of NC_139672.1, from coordinate 11,082,859 downwards.
AAAACAGGCAAGATATCTGGGGCCCCTACGGAATTTTCAAGTTACAGGCAGAGCATTTTTTTTGAGGAGGCGGAGTGGGGGAGGTTTCCTTTGATGTTCCTCTCAATGAGCTGCAGCTTATTCCAGTGACATCAAAGCCCTCTCCGACATGAGGGACAGAAGCGCCTGTTATCCCAACTCCCACCACAGTGCAATACAGACAATATACTGTAGCTACCCTTGGTACTTCTTACAGAATGTCACTGTCAACCAATTGCTGCACCAACCAAGTGTTGGGCACTCACAGGGTAGAAGGTTCTCCCTGGCGTGACTACAGTATTTCTACTGAATCTGAATGGACAGGTCAAGTCATGACGGAGTTGATGGAGTTTGTGCTATACAGTGTGTGGCTGTTGCTTGTTTGCTCCTTGACAAATAACTTGACTGGAAAATGTCACCACAAAACACCTCACACACTGTGTGTGTGCGTGTGTGTGTGTGTGTGTGTGGAGAGATGACTTGAGATCCATAGGCTCACAAGGCTAACTTTGGATGCAAGGGTTTCATCTTTATCTCCAGAGAATGCTGTATACTGTATTATTATGCACCGCAGAAGGCCTACTGCAATAGTGTATTTGAGTCTCTGTCTGAGGGTTGGCCTCTCTTCAATTCAATGACCCCTCCAAGCAGCACATGTTCAAAGCTGCATGCCAGACCGTATCAGTGTGTCTCTGCAGCTCGGTAGCATTGGCTCACGTGATGCATGACAGCATGGTTATATGTTATATAACAGGAGGCTGCGGATAGGGCCGCTCAGCGCCAAAGCACATTACTTGGACTCATTCATGAGGAAAAGAGGATGTTTTTTCTTTATTTTTCGCCTCTCCCCTGAGTCAGGTAGTTTGTTTTTAGCTTTTCTTGAAGAAAGAAAAAAGAGAGACTTTGCTAAGAGTTCACTTTATACTTATATATACTTTATACTTTATACTTATATATGACAGGCTAGAGATCAGTGCCACACCACTGTTTCACTGCATTGAACTGCATGAGGTCACTTATTTTCTCTACACAGTAGAGGCAAACCCTATGACAGCTTCCAAAACCTTGTATCAGCATTCACAGGACATACAGTATGTTGGTTGTACAGTATTCATGTTTGTTTAATGTACACTACAGAATGATGTTACTGCCTGACCTATAGGATATAAATTGTCCATAGACATAATATGCTACATTGTGTTGTTGTTGTTGACAACACGTCCAATTATTTTACTGTTGATTTAGCCTGTGTTCGCTTGTTCCATCCAGTTTTAATTCGAATTTGATCCCTGTCTCGTGCATGTCTGCTCTAATTTCAGACAGTGCCTTACATGAATTTGGGAGAACTTTTCTTTGATGGCGCAATGCCAGCGATGCCTACACAAATTCTGTCCCTGCAGATTTCAGGAGAATCCGGATTTCCGAAAAAATATTCCATTGTGCCGGTATCCTTCGACACCCCTGTATTAAGAAAATCGAAGTGTACAGTCAGTGTTTCGCACTGGATTTCCAAGTCACTCACATCCAGCCAGAAAACAGCAGGAACCAATCAAGATGAAGAGAGCAGCTACCTCTCTAAGAGGACAGAGTAGTTCCTCCTCCTGGAAGTAAAATGCTAATACCTTGGGCGAGTCGGTCCACTGGGCATGCTCAGATAAGACTTGAGTTCTGCTGCCTTTTGAGAGAAGGCATGGTGAGGACATGGCTGGTGCACGGTGAGGACATGGCTGGTGCACGGTGAGGACATGGCTGGTGCACGGTGAGGACATGGCTGGTGCACGGTGAGGACATGGCTGGTGCATGGTGAGGACATGGCTAGTGCACGGTGAGGACATGGCTAGTGCACGGTGAGGACATGGCTGGTGCACGGTGAGGACATGGCTAGTGCACGGTGAGGACATGGCTGGTGCATGGTGAGGACATGGCTAGTGCATGGTGAGGACATGGCTGGTGCATGGTGAGGACATGGCTGGTGCATGGTGAGGACATGGCTGGTGCACGGTGAGGACATGGCTGGTGCACGGTGAGGACATGGCTGGTGCACGGTGAGGACATGGCTAGTGCACGGTGAGGACATGGCTGGTGCATGGTGAGGACATGGCTGGTGCACGGTGAGGACATGGCTAGTGCACGGTGAGGACATGGCTGGTGCATGGTGAGGACATGGCTAGTGCATGGTGAGGACATGGCTGGTGCATGGTTATGGTTATGGTGCATGGTTATGGTTATGGTTATGGGCTGACACAACCAACACTCACGTCTGAATCCTCCCGAGCAGCTCTCCTCTATGTATCCTGTTCCATTTCTTTATCGTCTCTCTCTCGCACGCGCGCACGCACGCGCACACACACACACACACTTTTGATGTAAACATGAAAGGAAATTAATTGTACAGATGATGATTAAGGCGTGATTGCTTTTCTTTATTCCTCCAGTGTCCCCTAGGCGGTATTGAATAGTTATGTAATTATAATCTGGGAGGAACCTAATTTTCCTCTATTTAGTTACACCGTCCTTGGCTCCACCCTGAAAACTAAGCTCAATCTTCTCCCTGACAAAACACAGAATGCAATGTAATCGCTTATGTAAAGTCAGTGTTGCACTATGAAAGAGGAGGCAAATGAGGCCCTAGAGTCTTTTTCTCCAGCTCCCTGATTCTTATGCATGTATGGGTGGGTGGGTGTGTGTGTGTGTGTGTGTGTGTGTGTGTGTGTGTGTGTATGTGTATGTGTATGTGTATGTGTGTGTGTGTGTGCCTGTGCCTGTCTGTCTGTCTGTCTGTCTGTCTCTGTCTTTTCAGGTACAATGAGGTACCCAGAGTCTTTTCAGGCATGTAGGAATTTCACCTTTGTGAAATAAGATGTCTTGCAGTTCCAAAAGCATTTAATCAAGTAACAAGTTTATTGTCCAAGCAAAATAGTATTGTACACTACAGCGAGTATACTAGACTAGACAGACCTGTTTGTGCACTGTGTGTTCTGATTTGTGGAATCCAGGGTGAGGGTACTGAACTCAATTAGCACAGAATCTGGGTACTGGGGAGAAATGAGCTCACATCACCACAGAGGTAGTAGGCCTAACAATCACTGTCACATTCCAGGAGAGATCTGGGACTGTGGCTCTATGAAAACAAACTATGCATCCTAGGCTACCCTGGGGGACAATTTTGACTGCATCGCTATGGAAACAAACCATCCCGTCGGGTGCTGTATGTAAAGGTGTAATGTTCCATGGGGGAACACTAGCGCTACAGACAAAAATAACATATATTATCTCAAATATATGTTAACCATATCATTCATTTGTGTTGAACGTTAACGTCGAGAATGAAAAAAAAAGAAAAGGCAAACCATGTGGCTATACCATATGGCTAGTTGCAACAGTGGAAAGGCTTACCATTTGAAAGGGCTTTACAATGCTGCCATCTAGCGGTCAGACCTTTTCTTACACAGGGAATTGTGCTTCAGAGCAACAGTTTAACAGTGAGACTAGAGTTCAGAAGACAAATGAGAGCATATTAAAAGACTATGGGCCGGTTTCACAGACAGAGCTTAGATTAAGCCAGGAGTAGGCCTTAATGGGCCGGTTTCACAGACAAGGCTGAAGCCTAGTCCTGTGCAGTAGTTAAACTAGGACATTTAAGTAGCTTTCATGAACGTGGTTTAAATTTGGCTTAGTTAGTCGGAGACTATGGAGTCCTGGAGTAAGGTAAATAAGCCTAAATGAGAACACCTGGGTTAAGCCTCCTTAGGTTAAATGAATCTTGAGACAAACACTGAATCTTGGGACAAAACAATGGCAGAGGCAAAAATAATTTCTTCAAAAAACTTTAGTGAGTATGAAAAAACGCTACTAAAACAAATTGTGTCAAACCATCCAGTTATTATGAGTTTATTTGTGCTTCTAATGGTGTTCTTTTTCCAGAGGAAACAAATCTGAACAGATTGGTGAAATGTGAAAGCAACTCTGTGTTTAAGTCCTCGTTGGTCATAGCCTGCCTCATTCACAGGCACATCTGCTTGATCCTGATCTTCCATTGGAGGATCAGGACAGCAATGCTGCTTCAGGTAGTTGTGCAGCACAGCTATAGAAATGATCACCTTGCAGCATCTTCTTGGCTTGAAACGAAGTGTATTGCGTAAACACTGGAATCGATTTTGCCATACTCCAAACATACGCTCGACCATCCCTCTAGAGCAAATATGAGCTCTGTTGTATATCTTTGCTGCTCAGCTGTTGTGGGACCTATGTATGGAGTGAATAAAAAATTCCTCTGACCATATCCACTGTCACCAAGTAGTCGTCCACTAAGTTGTCCTCTCTGAAACTGAGCACACAATGAAGAGTTGAGGAAAAATCCTTAAATCGTGAGTTGCACCTTTCCAACGGGCAACAATGGTTGAAAACTCTAAATTAGGAGTGCGTACACCCTGAACATTGATGGAAAACCAGTTCTTACGGTTCCTGTACTCCTCAGCATCAGGAGTTGAAGGACACTTGATGGGAATGTGACATCCATCTATACAACCAATCACTCCTGGGAAGTGCCCATATTCATAGAATTGCACTTTATAGTTGGCTTGCATCAGCAGCATCAGGAAACTTGATGTAAAGACTCCTCGGTTCACAAACGGCCCTGCAGACTTTGTGAACTACTCTGCACACAGTTGCTTCACTGGCACCACACAAACCCCCAGTTTCACGATGAAAGATTCCAGATGCCAGATGCCAAAAACATCAAAGTGATCAGATCTTGGAGAGAACTGGGTAAAGGCCTTCCTCTTTGAGACAGAGAGGAAAGTCAAGGCTCAAGCAAAGATATTATCTCCAAAGCATTTTCTTTGTACATACGAAAGCGGTCTCGAAACGTTATTTCATCAAAGTCATTTAATGGATTACTCCTATCCACAAGTACTCGTCTGGCTGGCCTCTGTAGTGCATGTTGGTCTTCATTTAGATATTCCAAATAGTCCATGCTAACTTAATTTTGTTCAGTCACCGATGGGATGGTTTGTTTCCATATCGATGCGGTCAAAATTGTCCCCCAGGGTAGCCTAGGATGCATAGCTTGTTTTCATAGAGACACAGTCCCAGATCCCTCCTGGAATGTGACAGTGACTCCCTCTGTGGTGATGTGAGCTTATTTCTCCCCAGTACCTTGATTCTGTGCTCATTGAGTGAGCACCTCATACTGGGCCCTCTCCCTCGATTCCACAACTCAGAACACATGTGGGCCTACTTTACACACATAGTTAGCTACTAGCCTATTTTCTAAATGCAATTTGCAGCTGCAAAGATGGGTACGAATACTCTTTCAAAGTGAACAGGAATTCCAGCCCAAGAGGGACTTTTACTTTGGAAAAACAGGGAACATCAAACTCCACGTTCATTGGCTATGCGCAATCCGTGTACAGGAGGAGATTGGTCGTGGTGGAAGATGCAGTTTGTTTTAGTCACTCCACCAACCTCTGTTTATTTACCCTATAACCAGTTATTTATTTTGAAATCAAGAAATGCAACCATTTTCGACGAAAGAGGGTAAATGACAAAAATGTTGTGAGCTAGGCCCTATAGCTACCATTAGCACTGACTGCTGCTGCTGCACTGTTTTGGCTGAGCCGTAGGCAAAGCTAAATGCTATCATCAGAACGAGACTTTAATTCATTGAGTTAGATTTTCTAATGACAAGTCTTGCTACCCGAGCTAACAAGCATTAATAACGTTTATGATTTTGTCAGAGCACCAACTTTATTTAGTCTAAGTGAAAATGTTATTTCAGCTGCCTGCATCGATTTACTGGTGTAATGAAGTGCGGTTTCCAACGCGTTTTCCAATCGTCTTTTAACTGTGATGCAGGTGATTGATGGTGAGGACAACTAACTATTTTGATCATGACCATCAAACTCATTAAAAAGTTTATTGAAACATAACAATAACAATAACAGCGAATGTCGAAAGTGATAACGGTAAGCTGTTTGTAGTGAGGGTCAATAGGGAAACTTGACTGCCGTACCCCAGTCAGCATTGTGACTGCCAATAGCCCCTGGTCTGAGCATTGATTACTTTTTCTTATGATGACTGACCGATAGATGATTCACTTACTTAAACAAATGTATTTGTATTTAGTTTGGATAAAGGAGTCTGCTAAATGCCATAAATGTAAATGTACCCCAGTAGACGGGCGTGGCATCAAATATCCGGGATTTTAATGCTTCTGGCGCGAGTACCTATACACAGTATGTCTCTCTCTCTCTTCCTTCTCAGGTCCCCCTCTTCCTCTTCCTCTACCGTCACTGCAGATTTTTATCCCCCCTCTGCAGTTAGTGTCTGCAGGTCTGTGGCAAATTGTGAAGTGGGGACATGTTATGGACTATGGGTTAGTGGAGGAGTTTGTCACGATGGTGTTGGAGATAGTTCCTGAGCTGATGACTTACAGAGAGAGAGTCCAACTTACTATGGGTCTGCGAGCACGGGTAAGACGAGGAGGGATTTGGAATAATAATAACTTCATGCAGCTTAATCTGTGGTGGGAGCACAGACTAGCTTCTTGTCTTATCACCCATAGGGTGGGTCGCCCCCCTCCAATATTTTTGTTTTTTGTTTCACTGTATGTCAACAGCTGGTCCTCGAGTTGTGTCGCGGTGGTGATTTAGCCAACCCTCAAAGCATCCAGCCACACCTGACCAGAATAAGGACGTGCATCATCAAGAGGGAAAAGGAGGTGAGGGATACTCTGTGAGGAATAACAAATGATTGTACGTCAGGTGATTTCATTTGCTGACTATGTTGGTGTTAAATACTGGATGATTAGCCCCGCACACATTACTGACTGTAATGCACACTTGCTGTAGATTTCAGATTCAGACGCAGAGGCATCGGAAAAGAACTTCTCAAGGCTGGTACAAACTCTTCTAGAAGACTCAAATGAGAGTGAATACTTCTTCCAGGTTGGTGTGTGTTATCATCTAAGAAGAGACACACACATACTGTAGCTGATATTTCATCGAACATAAGGTGAAGGGACCTAACATTATAATGAAGTCACTAGTTGATCCTATCTCATCTCTGTAGTATCTTCTCAAATGTGACTTCTTTGTAATGGCTCAAAATAGCTGACTGGATGTCTCACTAAAGGTCACTGGATTCATGCCTTGTTCTGCCAGCTATTTACAGAATATTGAGTGGCCTAGTTTATGTAACTATCAAACCTCGGCATGAATTACATTTTTTAAAGATGATAATACTCAATCGAAAATTTATACTTTTTTTCTCTCTCTCTTTTTCTCTCTCAATATCTTCATCGACGACACGTCAATGTGATTCAATGTCCTTGTTCCTTAGAAAGTCTTTCCAAAGGAATATGGCCCCAAATATGACTCAGCATTGCAGATACTGATGTGGGAGTTCCTATGCAGACTACATAAGCTGCTTCCTGCTCCAAACCTTGAACAGGTACTGTGCTTCATCATTTAATAACTAAATCAGCTCAGCTCAATGTGAACTATCCCTTTTCTACAACACCTAGCTTCCCCTTCAGTGTTCTCAGAGCGAGGCTTGGGAAAGGGGATGTTTCTGGACAGAGCTTGAGCCTATTTGATATAATGCACATTTAAAACAATGTTTCACCTAATTTCTCAGACTTCACTCTGGCTCGGTCTTACCCCCTCTGTCCTGGAGGAATGTGTGCAGTCTGTGTCTCATCCTCAGCCTTTGGTGACTCTTCTTCAGTACCACAAAGATCATGGACATATGGTCGTTCACGGTGAGCGTTTTGTGGAGTATACACAGTTTCTAGCTAGCTAAGAGCCTGGCTAATCCATTATTTGTGTCAAATATTAAGTATTCCTTTTTTGTCCTCCCTTGCAGCACTGTCATCCTCTGTCGGCAAATGTATCATCTCTGCTCTGTCTTACTCCCACTTGGAGATTGTGGATATTGACACTGACAAAGCAGACTCAGATCACCAAGCTGTATCCATTCCATCAGCTGGAGGAGTGCCAAGCCATGCCTCATGGAGCAGTGAGTCTGAATGGGACACTTCTACAGCGCAAGATGGCGTCGTGACCGAGAGAGAGCAACCTGATGTGGCTCATGTTGAGTTAGTTGTTGAGCCTTCAGATGGAGAAAATGTGTCCTTTAACGACAATGTAGGACCTTCTGTAGTGGTAGAGCTTTTACATGAGGAAATGACCTTAAGAAATGATCCACCTGAAAACGAACCTTTTTGTTCTCCTCAAACTGACAGAAGGAGGAAAAGCATAGAAAGATTGCATGGTCGCATACAGGCAGTTTACCCAGAGCACAGTGAAGTAAGTGGTGAGCCCTCTGACATCCTATGCCAGCATTCATTACCTCCCGACCCATTACATACATTGGGGCAGTCCCCTAAAAGAAGCAAGCGTGCCAAAACATGCTCTGTATGCGGAAAGATTTTCATTGAAGCAAAGGACTTGACAAGACACATGCGATCTCACACTGAACCGACCCTGTACCGGTGCCCTGAATGTGGGCAAGACTTTGAACAATATGAGGACTTTGAGAAGCATCAACAGAATGTATGTGAGGAGACTAACCAACCATGGACTGGTCATCCAGAGAAGAACAGCTCTGTGGGAAATCAGGAGATTCCCTTGACCTCAAGCGCTGCACCCCAAAACACACCACCTGGAAAGGATATTTTTTGGATAAAACAAAGAAGGAAAAAGAGATCCAAGAGGCTTTTGCCTACTGATGCAAGTAATGCAAATAATGAAGACTCATCCGCCATAGAGGAAGGTCCTCTATTCCTTTGCTCACTCTGTGGGAAGAGTTTTGAGTCCCATCAGGACTTGCAGAAACACCTGAAAAACAAGTGTGAAGAGAGAACCTTAGATATTCAAGACCATATCAGTCCACAACGGCCTCTAATGACTGTTTGCAGCAAGGAAGGCACCAAGTCAGAGGAAAATGTTTCTGAGATTTCCCAGACTCTCAGCTCTTTCACCCAGATCCCACCAACCCCATATGCTCTTGCCATCCCAGGAACATCTTCTCATGCAACTCTTGATTCCCTCACATGCCATTTATGCCATAAGACTTGTCGAAGTAAATTGGGCATAAAAGCACATTTAATAACTCACACAGGGGAAAGCCCCTATAAGTGTCCTATCTGTTTGAAGGCTTTTGTCTCCACCTATGATTTGAAGAGACACCAGGGAAGGAAAAAGGGTTGTCTGAGAAATAGATTACACAGAAAAAAGGGGGATACAGCACACATTCCCCTAACTTGTGATAAATGTGGGTTGACTTTCAGCTTTGCATTCCAACTTGAGAAACACAAGAAAATGAACAAAGGAAGAGTTCAGTGTGACACTTTGAAGTGTCCTGATTGTGATCTTCTGTTTGGCTCACAGCGAACACTAACAAAACACTATGAGGTCAGTCATATGCCAAAGACCCAATATAATAACCCACTTGAGAACCCAAATGGCCCAATAGGGTGTTTCCAAAGCCGCCCAGAAGTATTTAAGTGCACAATTTGTGAAAATAACTTTTCACGGATGATGGACTTGAAAACGCACTACTCTCATAATTTTACGGGACCATACCCCTGCCCCTCCTGTCAGAAAACATTTGTTAGGGTATGTGAATTGGCCAGACACCAAAGAAATGTTCCTAGTCCTTACCATTGCTCCACTTGCCAGCAAAGGTTCGGGTCACAATTTCAACTGACTCAACATGAGCGTGTTCACACAGGAGAGAAACCCTTCCTCTGCAGTGAGTGTGGAAAGGGTTTCATGACTCTGACAAATCTGAAACAGCATCAGAAGGTTCATAAAAAGGCTGAACCGTGCATATGCTCCCATTGTGGAAAACAGTTCCAGAGAAAAGACTTGCTGAAAGCACACATGGTACGTCACACAGACAATTGTTTCTCCTGCTCTTCTTGTGGGAAGAAGTTTTATCAGATAACATGTCTGAAGAGGCATGTTTTATCACATACTGGACAGAAACCATTCCTCTGTGATGTGTGCGGGAAAGGTTTCCCAACTCGGTTTCAATTAAAAGCACATGAGCGGAAGCACTCAGAAGAACAACCATACAAATGCACACAATGTGGTCGAGCTTTCAAGAGGTCGGATGCTCTGCTTCAGCATTCCCGCCGCCACACAGGAGAGCGGGAATATGTATGTACCGTTTGTGAGAAACGCTTTACTACGAGCAGTCAAAGAAGCAAACACATGGCAGTTCATACTGGGGAAAAGCCATTTAAATGCTTGAGTTGTGATAAGGCTTTCAACCGTAAAGACTATTTGAAGGCACATCAGAGAACAAAGGGATGTTTGTTACAGCATGATTAACTACAACTGATTCATGGATCTCTGCAAATTGGCTTGATGTACCAATTAACAATTGGCATTAACAACACACTAAAGATGAGGTATTCATGTTTGCTTTCAAGTCCAACTGGAAGCAGTATCCTGCTGTTTACAGTTTGAGTCAATAACGTTTTCTGGAATGTGCTTGAATGTACTAGGTGTTGTAATGTTTTAAGAGGGTTGTGCTGTATTAAATACATATTGTTCATGTTCCAAAACATCTCAGGCTCTGTTCCTCACACATAGACATTTAGGCACGTTGAATAAGAAAATGCGATGCCATAAATCATCTACAATGTTTTGCCTTTATACCTCTGACTACACTGTAGCATGCGTTCAAAAGGGGAACAGGATTGGTCTCTGACCAAGAGTTTTTAATATAACAATGGCATGTTAGGTGAAGTAGGTTGGACCTCTCAAAAATATTTGGATTTATCAATTCAATGTTGCAACAGCGTATGTTCTCCACCAGAGAGCAGTAGTGCTACACCATGTCCTGTTTGGCAGGACCAGGGGCCTGTTCAGGAGGGTGGAACATGAATGTTCAGATATGTGCTGGGTAGAACATGCATGACTGTCTGGCATGTCGAATAGGGTGTAGTGTCAGCTCTGTATATTACATTTCTATTTACAACATTATGAACATTTCACCCCAATGAAGACCTTTTTGATGAACTGAAACTGTTTCCATGATGGGAGTGAACAGCTCCCTGTCTCTCAAGATCTGCAGGTTGGCAGATTTTCATCCCCCCAGTCTCTAAGGCCTTCTATAACCAGAGTCTAAGCATTGTAAACTAATTCAGCCTCCCGTATTCTCAGATAATGACGGCCATGAGATTTCAGTGGGGATGTGAAGAGCACAATTATTTCACAAAGGCAGCCACTCAATCACTAAAAAGGTACAGTGCTAGGATGATAAATAACTCACAATGAAAACATTGAGGGGAGGACAATTGGTGAGGAGACAAAATCACTCTTTTTTTGTTTTTATATTTCAACTACATAGTCCACTACTCCATTGTAGGGGACGGACAAAAGATGATCTTGGTGCTACAAAGCTTTCAGGAAAGTCACCTCTGATTTACTTTTTTCCATGACATCCCAAAACCAAGGTCACAAGGAACGCAGAGTCCCTTTTTCCAAAACACGGGACACACTCATCTCCCTTACTTGACCTTGAAGTCTGTCCTCATGACAGCGTTGAAGACACATTGAGAATGATGCACTCAAATGAGAATGATGAAGTAAAGATTGCCAGGACCAGCAGACACAAGTCTATCATAACCAAAGCCATTGAATGTTCTTTTAAAGTGCACACAGAGATGAAACACTGTCCTACCCTTTAAATCTTTATGAAGCTTCTCTATAAAAACCTCCCTCCGGTGGTTGTTAAGTATCTGTGGAAAGGACGGCAGCCCCATACTCCCCTGTGGAAACATTAGCCAAGCTGTCCTGCATGGAAACATTATAATATTTATAATGTGTCCCTATGTCGCAAAGAGAAAGGCTCACAGGGATGGGGGGGGGGGGGCTCTTTGAAATGCAGACATGATACTGTGTGTACTATTAGATAGGTTTCAGTAGGTCCATCCCTTGCCAGACTACTAGATTTCCCCCTCTTGGCCAGGTTGGTATTGTAGAAGAGAATGTATTCTCAATAACCTACCAGGATAAATAAAGGTCATACGATTGTGTAGACACCCACGGCTGGTTCAACATGACTACAGTACTCTACACAACACACATTACAGACCTCAAATACTCTATGATACTGTATATCAGCTGAATGTTGTCTGAAAAGCAAAATGTGGAAAAACTCAAGGGGTCTGAATACTTTCCGAAGGCACTGTATGTGAACCTACCTGGAGTTCAAACCCGGGTCTGCTGCTTGGAAGATATGTACGTTAGCCCTCCAAGCTAAAACCTCAGGGAGCTAGCGCATCTTTACAGGGTCTTCGGGCAAGATTACTGATTGCGGGAAGAGTGGTTCTGAACCATCTCAACAACAGCATGTCAGCTTCATGACCTGAGTGGTGCAGTGGGGGGAATGCTTGAGTCGAGCAGCAGTGTGGGAGTTTGGATGTGTGAGACTGCTCTGACTCCCTGATGTAGCATCGGCAGGCTGTGGAGCCAGTGCAGTGGTCCGAGGAGGGGAGACGAACGGTATCAACCTGGAAAATTAACATTCACCAACCGCCTCGCCATGTAGGAGAGTCGATAAGGTAGGAGAGAGGGAAAAAAGAAATGGAGAGATATGCTAAGTGGAGAAAGGTGGAGAGAGAAATGACAGGAGACGGTGGTCCCTCCTATCAATAGTTTTCTTTCCTAGTTACGCAGTCCAGAATGTTCTATTCAACATAAGTGTTATGTCGTAAGATTAAAGCCATTTATTAATACAGTATGTATACCCCAAAACCGAAACGCTTAACACAGGCATTGACAAGATCCCATGATGACAAACATGGAACATATCTCTTGCAAAAATAATATCACATCACAGACAAACAGGTAATGTCATAAAACCAGGCACAAACTATACACACACACACACTCTAAACAAAGCACACAATAACATGTAAAAACACCACTCAGATCACAGACAATGGCACATAGATATGCAGTACAGTAGTAGCCTAAGCCAGCCCCTCCCTATCCCTCCATTCGCCTGCCTATGGAGTGAGGCTGCCTCTGCAGAGTAAGAGATGGATTCCTCTGTTTGGGATTTTTCCATTAGTGTGCTAATGAAGAAACAGTGCTGCAGGCGGGGTGATAGAGGGTGACAGACAGCATCTTTTGGGGGGAAAACTAACACCTCTTTAATAACTGAAAAATCCAGAATGTGTGTGCGTGTGTGTATGTGTGTATGACAAAAACAAAAGAGATGGGTGTAACTCTAAATTAAAATATCTATTTATATCATAGCAGCGTGTGTGTGCATGTGCGGTAGTGTGTGTGTGTATGTGCGGTTGTGTGTGTGAACACAGCACAAACTCTACATGGTGTAGAGTGGTGAAGCATGGTTATACAGGGAAGATGTAAATGTTTCTGTTCCGATTCACATTCGGTGAAGGTGTTGCCCACTTGGGCATGGGCAAGAGCAATCTGATGAAAAGCATCAGGCAGCCTCCAAATGTGATAAAGGATGGCTTCAAGTCCAAGTGAATGCAAGCTATGTGACAGTTACTGAAGTGAAAACATAGAATCATCACACTATCTGTCAGAAAACAGCAATGTAGGCCTAACACTCCAGTTTTTAGCATTTGGCAAAAATCTTGCTTTCTGAGTTCGAAACTCTTGGCATGATCAGCTTGTGCTTCCTGCATCTGTTGCCAGAGCTGTTGCTATGTGGGCTGGGCACACACACACTGGGCACACACACACACACATGCACACACGCACACACACACACACACACACACACACACACACTGACGAGAGCAAACACCACTGAGTACAACAACATCACTCACAGGTGAACTGGCACATGATGGCCCTCTGGGATGGGAAAAGCACGCACAGCTACAGTAGTCTCTCTCTCTCTCTCCCTTCTCTCAATTTCTCTCTCTCTCTCTCTCTCTCTCTTGGATGGATGGATAGAGAGGCACAGCCAGTCAAGAGAGCTCAGCTCCCCTCTCCCCACTTGCCTGAGATGAAAGGGGAGGGGGGTGGTGGTGGTGTGTGTGTGTGTGTGTGTGTGTGTGTGGGGGGGGGGGGGGGGGGGGTGTCACAGCTTTATGCAAGTGCTTGCTTACACCCAGAAATTTTCATTCACGGGCGACAGGACACACCGCTGCCAAGTCGCCGCCAACCAAGCAACCACGATAATGCTAATGACACAGGACTCTCCAGGGCCAACTGGACTCAGGGGGAGGAAGGGGTATGGGGGGGGGGGCGGCTGGGGAGGGGGGTGCGGCTGCAATAACTCCCAAACGCTGACACAGCTCCACCAACAACAATGTAAGGCGCAATTTCAACCTTTCGTGGTTTGAAGACGGCGTACGTGCGGCGAATGCATATGCAGTGTGATCCACTCAGCCCGGGCCCCTCCGCCTCGCATTGATTCATAAGTTGCTCCAGATATGCCGGGACATCTGCTATAAATGAATAGAATGTGAATTAAGCCACTCGATCCAACCACACAATTTCATCGAATCACTCTATCCTCTTTCTGCGTATATACTGGAGCGACCCGTGTCTCCCATAGTAGCCAAGCTTAATGACGACTTACATAACTGACTGAAGGGTTGACACACACACACACACACACACACACACACACACACACACACACACACACACACACACACACACACACACACATACACACACACATACACACACACACACACACACACACACATCATTCCCCATAATGAGCTGTCTGGATGAGTGAGCCATCACACAAACCACTACATCACAAACGAGGCATTCTCATTGGCTAGATCTAGTCATGCCACACTGAAAGCATATATGGAAACCACCCCTTGGCATAAATCTTCAGAAGCCTACGGACTATCTGAGTAATCACTCTGTCATGACTCACAACATTAATGACCACATTGTATGAACATGTTCCAAAATACATTTGTTGTTTTGTCCATCGCTTGAAATGTAACGGTTTGTAATACCACGCGAGTGGAATAAGGAGTCTGACAAGACAAGTATTTGAAAGTATTTGACACGGTGACCCTGGCGTCCTATACCACGCACCTGTGTACCTGCCCATAACCCTGCTGAATATCTTTGAAGAAATGATGACATAGGATACAGCATTTCGTACAAAAAAATACTGCAATGCGGGTTGGGTTGAATTGAGCCTGAGGGATTCTGTGTGTGTGTGTGTGTGTGTGTGTGTGTGTGTGTGTGTGTGTGCCAGTGTTGTAGAGAGTTTCCATCTATGAGATCTGCCAGTCAGCAGAAATGTCACCACGAGCCGGTGTACTGTGGAAGCTGTAGTGCTATACTACCAACAAGCAGTTATGCCTTCCCTCCATTGTTTCACAACAATGCTCCCTGTCTGTCACCGTATCCGGCAGATATAAATACATTCCGCTCCACTGGGCTTTCTCCAGATTGAATTAAACAGGCTGTGTTGCTGAAGAAAAAACACACACACTGTTAGGAGTACAGTAGGAACTTCCCCCTCCTCTAGCATATTGGCTTCTGGCTTTGGTGGAGCTGTCATTTGGATTCTGTGCCCCATCCTTGTGCACACATGCACGCACACACACTGACACACACACACACACACACACACACACACAGACATAGCCGTGCACACACACACACACACACACACACACACACAGACACAGCCGCGCACACACAAACACACAGCCGTGCACACACAGACACAGCCGTGCACACACACACACACACACACACACACACACACACCCCGTCCCTACATTCTGCCACATCGACTATAAATATGATCAATAGCTGCATCGTCACACAGCTTTTCCCAGCTTGGGAGGCTTTTGCAGAAGGCATTGTTTCTCAGCGGGGTGCGTGGAAAGCACATTACAGCTGTCTGAGCCTCTCCCACATTCTCAGAAGTGAGAGAGGAAGAGAGAGAGAGAGAGAGAGAGAGATAGAAGGAAAGAGTGGAGAGTACTGGAGGATAGAGAGAGAGAAGGGAGGAGTGCAGTCTCTCTCTGCCTTTCATGGCTGACGCCTGCCTCTCTTTCTTTCTCTCTCTCTCTCTCTCTCTCTCTCTCTCTCTCTCTCTCTCTCTTTCTCTGAGAGGACTCATAGCAGCACTAGAGTGCCTGGTGCAACACAGCTATTTTCAATCTGATATTCCCATTCATGTTTTATTCAGAGTGGGATGGTGGAGAACAACCTGTACTGTTGAGGGTCTATGTGTGATGCTGTGTGACAAAGTGGCGTACTCTGGGTCTCTGGGAAATTCAATACAGTAGACCCGTGTGACGTGCTAAAAGGTCAATGTGCCACGAAATCTTTTGTGTGTGTGTGTGTGTGTGTGTGTGTGTGTGTGTGTGTGTGTGCTTGTTTTGCTTGCAAATGCGTTAGCAACTGTTCTTATTATTGTGATAGTGTGTGTGTGTGGTGTAGTGTGGTGTGGTGTGGTGTGTATGTGTGGTGTGGTGTGGTGTGGTGTGGTGTGGTGTGGTGTGGTGTGTGTGTGTGTGTGTGTGTGTGTAAGCCTGAGTGTGTGCGTGCAAGCCTGTGTTTGTGAGTGTGTGTGTGTGTGTGTGTGTGTGTGTGCGTGTGTGTGTGTGCGTGCGTGCGTGTGTGTGTGTAATTGCTATTTTGTCGAACATGCTTGCTAACAGCCTTCTGCACTGCTGCCAAACAGCCAATAACACACTCCAAGTTCAGCAGAGTCACCCTGGCACCAGGCCCATAAGTCAATCTCAGATGCACTGCACCTTAACTGGAACAGAATCGACTGCTTAGGACTGACGACTGCAAATGCAACCTGACATCTTGACCTTGCAAACACCTCCAGCTGTATGATTGAATTTCTCCTGAGCTAGAAACAGAGGATAATCTCATCAAACCGCAGTAAGAGTCTAAACTCAAGTCTTTAAAACAGATTTAAAGAGTAATCAAATTCCTTAATCCTTACAGTGGTGATAAAGTAAAACGGCCATCTCCTCAGAGGGCCACATCGCAGTGACAGCCATGTGTGGCTACAGACCTGACTGGGTCAATACACTTCTTTGAAACGCGCTTGATTTCTTCGTGCCCGGCGGAACTGGGTTGTCATGGAACCAATGACATCATCTCTGAAAAGTGCCCACCCCGCGCACCGAGCAAACTAAATCAACTGCACCTCAAAGTATTTGAACATATTTCAAATACTATTTTCGAACCAGGTCTAAATGTGGGATGGATGCAAAGACTGAGACGAACCAACCACACAGCAAAGAAAACAAATCAACTTTATAAATACTATGAGTATTGATATGACTATCCTTAATGATATGCATATAAGTATTTATATGGTGTACTGTAGGCTAGATACCATATTTAAGAACAAAAACTACCATATTTAAGTGAACAAGGTTGCACTAACAAGGTGTTCCAGCACACAGCTAATTGTATAGAGAGCTGCAATATTGTTGTCGCTATCTTGGTCTACTGTACAAACAACATGTACTCACCACTGGGCAGGTTGATTAGAATACAAAGCTTCTCTCGAAAAGCCTAATTTTCTCATTCTCATTTCCTGTTTTCTCCCAAGATAATGATTTATATATTCTGCATGAACAACATAATTGTATCGCCACACAACCTAGGTTGGTGGAGTTTGTTTTCTCCCTGAGTGAGCTCTGGATTCTCTGCCATACACAGCTATGAAGACAAGACAAACAAGACGATACCGTACTGAAAAGGAGGACTTGCGGAGGAGCGTTTGGAAAGCACCGTAACAGAGTCCGGTTCTAGGCTAGGGTCTAGCAGGCCCTGGGACAACGAAACGTAACGTAGGTTCTGGGAAGACACAAAAGGGTCAACAACACCTCACATGACATGACAGAATGCAACATAAGACATGCCTGCCTTACAAGGCCATGAAACAGAGGTAGGATATACTGGACCGGTAACACAAAAAACTAGCCAAACAAAGAAAGCAATGACCAGGCTAGATTTAACATAAATTCATATACAGATTAGCGTTACACACAACATTACATAATGGAAAAACGATCATATTGCCCTGTGTGCACAGCAGCTCACCGCCTGACAGAGGACGGGAGGGAGAACAGACTGATTTAACGGAATTTTAAGCTAATAAGGGAAATGAGGGCAGGTGTGTTGAGTTGTCAGGAGAAGGTGTGGCCACAGGTGTGTTGAGTCAGGAGGGGGTGTGGCCACATGTGTGTGTGAGTCGGGGGGGGGGGGTGGCCACATGTGTGTGTGAGTCGGGGGTGTGTGGCCACAGGTGTGTTGAGTCAGGAGGGGGTGTGGCCACAGGTGATGGGGACATGCAGGAGTGGAATCGTGAGTCCTTCACAACAGCTGCCCCTTGAATTTCCATAGGAAATACCGTGGCTAGCAAGCTAGATTCCTGGCTTATAGGGCATAAATGGTTATCCTACAGTAGAAAAGGCACCTTCTTTCAGCAATGTCACCCCTTTAGGCTACTTAGCTATTCGTAGGCAAAACTTAGCTCGCTAGCTAGCTGTGATAACGTGTCCTATAGCTGTGCTATATCTACTGAACTGAAATAGATTTAGTCAAACCTTAACTACATAGTGTTTACTATATATTTGCGTTCATTGAATTGACCTCAGTGAATATTGTGGCCAACTGTGATCCATCCATCCATTCACACCAGGTGCTAACTTGTGCCGTGTGGCGTGGGAGAAGGCAGCTCATCTTTCAACAGCTAATTAGAATGTTTGCCTTCGTTAGCATTCATCAAAACAGTTAACATTGTGTTCTTCACCACTCATTATCTATGGGCACATGAACGCGACATTTTATACATTTAATAGAAACCATATTATCGACAAACTTTTAACTTTGCCTCAAAGCTGAGACATTACCCATTGACATTATACACTGACCGAAAGCTACATCAACGTAATCAGTATTGTAGAAATTGGACTAGCAGTGGCAAAAACCCCCAAAATGTAATTTGTATGCAAATTGTTTTGGGTACCTGTTAAATAAAAACAGCTGAACTAATGTTTACAAGATTCTGGGGATGTGTAGACATTGGCATGGTGAGCAGGCATGCAAAATGTCATCAAAATCGGTGCTCGAAACGGCTGATCCATTAGCCAAGGCGATTTGGTATTATGCAAGTTCAGGTTTAATCCACCTTCGGATCGCCTCATGTAATACTATCACAGAGTGCAGGGTGGGCTAAATACCCCCTCAGGGCAGATATGAGACCACCAGCTCACACACACACACACACACACACACACACACACACACACACACACACACACACACACACACACACACACACACACACACACCAGATGTTTAATACTCCCTGCCCTACTCTGCCCTGAGCTTCAGAGAGGATGTGACTGACCATTGGCTGTGTGAGCTGTTTCCATCTGACAATTTATTTTTATTTTATTCTGGCCATCCCTCCTCAATAATGAACTACTTCACGACTTTATTATTAGTATGAATAATTATATTTCAAAATGTTATTGTGTGTATATACTGTCTATATATGTTTGTATGTGGTTCTATATGTATTTTTATTTTTTAGCTCGACAA